>NW_004524830.1:1970970-2007518 GCF_000260255.1 Octodon degus | reverse complement strand
GAAAACACATTTTATTAGGTACTGCATTCAGTACTTTATATGTATAATCTTAGTTAACTTTACTACAGTCTCATGAAGTGTAGGTAGTATTCATATCCTCATTATTCAGTTCTATTCAGATTAGGAAACTGAGGCTTAGGGATTTGACCTTGCTGGGGTAGGAGGTGACAGATCTAATATTGAAATTCAGATTCTTTTGACTTCAAAGCCCTTATTCTGCATTATCTTTTAAAATTCAAATGCTATCATTAATCTAAAGTAAGGACTGGAAAGAATGTAATTTACACTCATCATGGCTCTCACAGGGTCTCTGAGATGTTGTTTTAGCCATCATTTATTTTCTTATAGATAAGATCTAGTGACTTGCTACTCAAGGCAACATTATGTGGAGATTTGTTGGAAGGGTAATTTTCAGCCTATCCTAGGCTTGCTAGCAGAATCTGCCTTTTCTTAAAATCTCAAATGATTCACATGCACTTTAAATGTTTGAGGAGCGCTATTGTAGTACACGTCTTAGAATGATCTAGTTGTATGATTGACCAGTGATTTCACATTATCAGAATACACAATTCAGGAGAAGATGATTGGCTCCCAGAGTATTGTAAGGTTGGTTTACCTTGGAGTCAGGAACCTGTCTTCATTGCCCTACATCTGTGTGACATGCATTGCAGCAAGTTATTTAATGAGGTTTATTTTATTATACATGAAATAAGGAATTTATTTAACTCTCAAGGTTTTTTTTGTTTTTGTTTTGTTTGAGACATGTAGTTCAGGCCGTCCTTGAACTCATAACACTCCTCCTGGGATTACAGTTATGCCCCACCATGCCTGGCTAATACTCAGTTTTTAAAATAAATGCATTTAGGGGCACCAATTTACCTTTCAGATGCCTCACTAATGTTGTCATACTTTTTTTCATGTGGAACTTTCATTCTTAGAGTTTGGTTTTGTTTGTGGTGATTTTTTTCTCTCCAGTACTGGAGATAGAACCCAGGCCTTCATGTTGAGAAACATCTTTTTTCGTTTTCTTTTATTTTGAAACAGCTCTTTCTGAGTTGTCCAGTTTGGACTGCAAGTTGAGATCCTTTTCCCTCTAGCTCCTGGAGTGCTGGGATTATAGGTGTGTGCCACCATGCTGAGCTTTTTTTGTTTTTATTTTTTGGTGGATGTGACCTAAAAGTTGATAGGTTCCAGCCAGATTACAAACTGCTAAATTGTCATGGTCCTGATTCAACATGGCTGAATCCCAAAAACAATAGTTTATCTTCGCAGTGACCACTTCCTTCTTTCCCAGCCTCGTCCTGGATACCTTTCCAACACACACAAGGGAGACCCCAGTCACCTCCTCTTGTGTCACTGAACTTGCCCCTCGAACTCCGCCTCTAGCAGACGTCCATGAAATCTCAGCATTCCTGAGGTCAGAGGATCTCCCTATCTCCCTCAGATCTACTCTGTGTCCTCCTCAATGGTAATAAAGTCCTCCTCCCTTTACTTGTTCTTCTCTACTGCACCAGAAAAACTTAACAAAAGTGTGATAACTTTTTTAGATGTTCTACTCAACTCTAAAAGAGTATAAATATTCAACTTTGAGAATAATCTAGAAATATGCCAGTCTTTTAAAAATTTATTAATTAGACACCCATTCCAAATCCTTGTAAACTTCTGCTGTTTTAGGGAAAAACATTAACTCACCAATAGGTATGGTATTATGCATAGGTTTTAAAAATGTATTCATTAAGAAAATTTCCTTCTGTTATATTAATTTGCTTTAAGTGTTTTTGTAAATGGCTGTTTTATCTGTCATATGCTTTAACTGAATATTTGAAGTGCTCATATGATCTTCTTTCCTTTGTTCATTCATGATATGGTTTGTGTCTAGATGTCCCACCAAAGCCTCATGCAGTCATGGTGTAGGCTTCTAGAATTTGTGGTTAATTCATGATCCAATGCTGGGATTATCAGTGTAAGTGTGACACCTGCCCTGGGGCAGATGGCTTGCATACAGTATGAGCGAGGGAAAGAGGCTTACTCTCTGCTGCTGCTCCCCCCGTTCTGCTCTTGCTATTTTGTTGTTTTCTGCTGTCGTGAACTGCTGCCCTCTGCCATGTGCCACCGTACCCTGGAGCCAGCTGAATATGGACTGAAACCTCCACAAACTGTGAGTTTAATAAACCTTTCCTTCCTTAATTTTGAGTGTCACGTATTTTGTCCCAGAGTGAGAGAAAAGTAACCAAGACGTGTATTAATTATATATTAATTGGTGAGTTGGTTAGTGCGCTTCTTGGTATATACTTTTTAAAAAACACATCTAGATATTTTTCATCTATTATTTTTCAAATATTCAGATGTTTTCCACTATCACCACTCCTCCCAGGAATTCAGTTCCTTGTATATTAAACTATTCGGTATTGAAATTGTCCCCTGGGTCACTAAGGTAGTGTATCATTCACTTCTTTAGACTTTTATTTGAACTACTATACTTTTCATTTTCTGAAGTCCCATTTGACTCTTTTGAGTCACACATACCATTATATTCATATTTTTATTTTAAATGCTTACACATTTTTTTAATGGCAGTTTTAAAGTTTTGTCATTTTTAAGTCTTTAAGGATTATTTTTCCCTTGGTTAAAGAGTAGAAGTTATTTGGTAATATGTTTAGTTTCTAAACATTTGGGAAATTTCTGGGTGTTTTACTGTTATTAATTCCTAATTTAATACTTTGGTATCATAGAAATACTTTGTATGATTTTATATTTTTAAATTCCAGGTTATGGTCTATCATAGTGACTGCTTTATGTATATTTAAGAAAAATGTGTATTCTGTAGTTGTTCGATGTAGTTTTCCTTAAATGTCAATTAGGTCATGTTGGGTGATAATGCTGTTCAGATCTTCTAGATCTTTATTGATTTTTTTGATCTATTTACTCTGTCAATATTTTGAGAGTAGAGATTCAACTGTGATTGTATATTTGCTTATATTCTGCATTTGTCTGTTAAATTTGACTTATGGTTTTAGGTTATTAGGTGTATATACCTTTAGAATTGTCACTTCTTGAATAATTGTCTCTTATAAACTGCCTCTCTTTGTATACGATAATAGTTTTAGTATTGAATTCTCCTTTATCTGATAGTTACACCAGCATTCTCATACTTAGCATCTGCATGATATGTCTTCTTCCATTCTTTTTGTATAACCTTGTGTCATTGATAGCATGGTTTTGCTTTTTCAGTAGGGAGGATGGTGGACAGACTTCCCCCACCCCAGGTGTCTGTTTAATCCTTAGAACCATGTTTTCCCATATGAGGTGTGGTTAAGGGTATATAATGGGGAGATTTTCCTTTATTTATGGCATCAGTGTAACTGAAGTGTACTTATGGGGACAAAAGGACACAGGAGAGTCAGAAAAGGATGTGAGATGAGAGTGGTAAGGTCAAGGTGATGTAGGGCCAAGGCACAAGAGCAGAGAGCAGCAGCTAGAAGCTGGGAAAGGTGAGGAAATAAATTCTTGAATTGAGCCTCCAAAAAGTGCTGCCCCAATTTGTGATAGCCAGATCTTGGAAACAACCAAGATGCCCATCACATGTGGAATGGTTGAAAAAGATGTGGTACTTTTATATAATGGAGTACTACTCAGCTATAAGAATGATAAACTCGAAGCCTTCATATTTAAGTGGATGCCACTTGAAGATATACTTATTAGTGAAATAAACCAGACCCACATCTGTAAATATCGTATTGTCTCCCTAGTATAAGGACTTACAATTCTGTATATGGTTAGGTTTCTAAATTTCTTTGTAAAAATATGTAAATACTTCTACTTTTATAAAATTATCTTTCCTTTATATTCTGTAAGGACTTAAAGTTCAACATAGCAATATTTGATGGAAAATACCTGTTCCATGATATGCCAAAATTTTTGATATTTAGACAGATAGGATAAACTGAACTGCATATATTGCAGGTTAATAATAAGCTTCTTTTCTGGAGGGTTAACGACCTAAGTTAGCAGTTCAAAATTGGAGAAAAGGAAGGGTGGCAAGGTCAGCCAACATTTTGGCCCTAGCCTTTCAAGGTCAGTGAAGACTCGGGACATAGGAGAACCGGTAACATCATGTAACTCAGTTGTGCTCCAAATTTTCTGGTCAAAAAGATTATGGAGCCATAGAGGAATGTGTTCGATGATGTACAGTGTGCCTGGGGAGAGTCACATGGAGAGAAAAAATATTTTCTCAGGCTTTCACAGAGAGCAAATTGGTCAAGCAATGGCTGTGACTCATCCACATGTCTGACACTGACAAAAGGATGTTCGAAGGGCAGTACAGGGCTACAGGATAAATCCTGAGGGTACTTGGCTGACCTTATCAGATACCATTTCTTGTTATACAGATCTTGCTATATCTTGGTCTTAACCATCCAGCAGAAAAGTATAAAAATGAGGTATATAAAGTAAAGCCATACTAATACGATGAGCTGTAAAAGGCTCAAGTCAATAACTTCTGAGGATAACCCACTAATATTATAGACTGCTAGACAGTGTTAGATTGTTTAGTTGAATTCAAACACCAATAGTATTTAGATGCCAGTAGAATATTCACCTCTGACAGATAATAAAAAAAATGATACAAAGGAAAGATCATTTTGTATTTATATATACAAAATAGGATAAATTTACAGCTACTTTCGCTTAATTCAAAGAGAAGAAAGAGGTGTACTAACAGTGTTTGGACAGAATATCCTGTCTGCTTCTTGTACTATGGATAGCCACTAAGAAGATAACAATGTACAATGTATTGAGTATCAAAACTATCCTATTAATCAACTGTGAAAAAAAAAGTGCTGCCCTTCAGCTCTGTGGTTTCCACCAGATATTACATATTGAAAACGTCCGACCTCTAGAACTGGGAGGGATACATTTATGCTCTTCTAAGCCATATTTGTTGGTAATGCCTTATAATCATATTTTGATAATGCCTTACAACAACAATAGAATTCAAATACCAAAACCAAATTAGTTTACATTTAATGTAGTTATTCACATTATTGGATTTAAATCTCTCTTCTTGATATTTGATGTCTGTTTGTCCCATGCTCTTCATTCCTTTCTTACAGATTTGGGGAGAGAAGAAGGAGGCTTTCCATGATCTCTATTGACTCTTTATTTTGGCCTTTTATTCAGTTTTTTAGGTTGCTGTGGAAATTGTAAATTTTTTAAGTTTATAACTATGTTCCAAAAATATTCCATTACTTCAGTAATTATTTAAGGACTTTACAAAAGTATCCTGCTGGAATTTTTCTGAGCATTTCAGATCTGTAATTTATAGTCCTTAATTAATTTTGGAGAGTTCTTGGTCTTTATCTCTTCATTCTTTGCTTCATTTGTCTTCTACTGGGACTCCACTTAAATGTCTTCTTTGGGCATTTGATATTACTCTATAGTTCTTCAGTGTCCTATTACCTTTTATTTTTTATTATTTTTGTCTATGTTTTAATTTAGATGATGACTGGTTTCCAAGTTCATTTATTCTTTCAACCCATGATTTTGTATTGTCATCATTTCTGGTACAGGAAATACGTCTGAAAATCTTTCATAAAAGCCATGAACATACTGAAAAAAGTAGTCTGAATCTACTTTCAGAACTTTGAAAATTGACCCAAGTCTTACAGCAGTCCAAGAGCATTTGTTTGAATAAAGTGGAGGATTGATCTTTTCCATTCCCTCCCTATCTCTGCAGATCCATGATTTTCTCAGAAACCAACAACTCACAGATAGGATGTTAGCTTGTAGCCTACTAGTCACTGGAGGGAGTAGAAAAATTTCCAGAGAGTTGTCTTTATTTTTCCTATTTGGGGATTCCCTGGAAGACTGCCCTTGCAATGCCTCTTTGATTTGATTTGACTTGGAAGTAGGTCATTGTAAACTTTTTCTCTTGGGGGTATTTGTCAAAAACAACCAGAGACAACTATTGAATATGATGTCTGCCTACAGAGGTAATTAACAGTTTAGGTGAACAATAGAGAAACCAGAAAGCTTAGAAAGAGGCTAGGGAATGAGATGTCTGTAGGGGTCTTTGAGAAGTTCCTCAATATTCGTGAAAATCTACGTGAAGTACTGTACATAGGTAAAGCTATGCACAAATTCTGAAAGAAATCTGTACCTAAGCACACTGTAATTAAACTGTTGAAAGGCAAAATCAAGTAAAAGATCTTGAAAGTAACAAAGGAGAAGTGACTCATGGCATCCAAGGAATCCTCAACAAGATTAATAGTTGAGGGGCTGGTGAGATGGCTCAGTGGTCTAAAGCACCTACTTGGAACAAACTTGGCAAAACACAGGGACCACGGTTTGATCCCCCAGCACCACATGCCAGCCAGCCCCGCCCCCTGGTGGGCTGAGCTGGCCACACACACACACACACACACACACACACACAAAAGATTAATAGTTGATTCTTTATCATGAATAATAGAGACCAGATAATTTCCACCACTCTGTAGAAATTCCCCCCTTCTTCACATGATAGCAAGAGTCTTTCACACATTAATTGCCATTATTTAATCCTATATGTTAATGCCAATGTTTGAGTCATTAATGATCCAGTTCTATTATTCTATCTCTCTATGGCAGGTGATTATTGTCTTTTTTTTTTTTTTTTTTTACTTTTGGCATATATGTACAACACTAGGCAGTACAGTGTATATTTATGGCCAGTGAATAGTTTTTGACTGTTGCCCTGTAATACTATTAGTATGGGGCCTGGGTCTTTTGTAAATAGCATATAGTATAGTATAGTATTCTTTTATCCAAAGTGATCTTTTCCCCTTAGTCAGCTTACATTTTATATTCATTATCTATTGCTAAGTAACAATTAGAAAATTAAGTGACTCAAATCATTCAGGAGTTATTATCTCCTAGAGTGAGTGGGTCAGGGGTTTGAGCATGGCCAACTCAGGGGCCTGCCTCAGGGCCTGTCACACTGCTGCAGTTAGTGTCTGCCAGGGCTGATGGCACATCTGAAGGCTCCCCAGGGAGGACCCTCTTCCAAGCTCACTTGCACTTGCCGTAAGGAGCCAGTTTCCACAGGGCTGAGCTCCTCACTGGCTGTTGGCCTGTGGGCACCCTCAGTTGATTGCCATGTGGGTGTCTCCATAGGGCAGCCCAGAAAGCAGAAGCTGCTTCATCACTGTGAGCAAGCAGAGACAGGGAGAGAGTGTGAGTAGGACAGAAATTACTGTCTTTAAAAATCAAATCTCAGAAGTGATAGCCCACTACTTTCACCATATTGTGTTTATTGGTGGTCATTACCAGGTCTGCTTCACACTTGGGGCGGGGGGAGTTACACAGAACCAGAGCGCCAGGAGTGGGGATTATTGAGGACATGTTAGAGGCTGCCTGCCACATATTTATTATGGTAAATGGTAACTGAGTGACTTATATCTGTAGTTGTATCTGGTATTTCTGTTTACTACTTTGTCTTCTCCAACCCCTCATATTTCCCTTTAGCCCCACAACTCCCTTTCTCCCTCCCTGCTCCTCTTCCCTCTGCCCTTCCCTCCTCTGCTGTCCCTAACTTGCTGTGCTTGGACTTCCACCCTCCTCCTGCCTGCCCTTCTTGTGCTCTTCCCTGAGGTGATCTTGGACAGGTGCAGTGGTCAGTTTGCCTGTGCAGCTCATAGCTTTCCCTTCCTCCTTTTGTTTGTCTTCTTTGCTCATTCCTGGCTCAGATCTTTGTGCTACATCCCAGTCGGTTCATTAATGTGCCTTTAGCTTAAGGTTTATTTTGCTCATTTTATTCTGAAAGACTTTAATTTATATTTATGTTTTTGGGGGAGTCTTCCAAGTATGTAATCCTTTTTTCTATAAATCAGAATTTATTCCTTTATCTTTTTGAGCAACTCAAATAAGCATATTTAAAATCCTTCATCAGTTGGAAATTATAATACTGGCTGGATAGTTGATGATGTTAAGTAATTGATGCTAATTTTTAAAAATGTGCATTGGCACTGTGGTTCTGCTTAAAAAAAATCCTAATCTGCAGAGCAGTCTCTGGAGGTCTGCATAGATAAAAAACAAAATGATATGAAGGCTCCTGGAAGGAGAGGTACAGGCCAGAGGTGAGCTGGCTTCTTGGCATCTGAGTGTTGAAGCTTAGTGGTAGCCATTTGGGGTTTTGTTCTATTCTTTTGCCTCATGTTTAAATTTTACACAGTACAAAATTTTCAGAATCTTTTATCATTGTCCCATAGAATCAGTTTCACATGGAGTGAGTTCATATCTCAGTTGCTGATTTTACTGGTAGTCTTTCTAGTTACATTTCTCTGCACATTGGAGATTTGCTTCTCAGATTCCTTTTGAGTGGAAAGGCTGGTTTTCAGTGGTTGGTTTATTTCCCCTCACTTTCTGTGTAGCATGTTTACCCTCTGTAGCTTTTTTTCTGGCTGGGGACAACTTCACTCAGGATGTGCCGGGTTGGATTGTGCTTTCTGAAGTAAGTCTCTTCGTGGTCTTGGGGATGCTACCGAGCCTGGGGACAGGGTCAGTGGGGTACTAGGATCACTCGTGGTTTGGGGCTGGATCTTTGCCTCCTGGCTGCCTAGGTTTAAGCTACGTGCCTGGGTGGGCATCTTCAGGAACTTTGTATCAGCTTCTTCCCCTAAGAGGGCCCTGCACTCTAGGTGGCCACCTGGTCTCTGTGGAGAGAAGTTTTTTCAGGCCTAACAGTATAGAGAGGTTCTGGCTACTCCACCTGCTCCAGGCCCAGAAACCAGCAGACCTGTGGCTTCAGCTCCACCTACTGCTTTGCATCTTTGTCCAGTGTTGGACACTTTCATCTTGTTTTTGAACCTGTCCCTATATTTTGGTGTGTGCCTCTCCCTGCCGGTCCTTTGTGTTTGAAGCAGCTAGATGCATCAAAGTGCAAACTTGCTGTGCCGTCTTGACTGGAGGAGTCCTTGACTGAAATCACTGAAGGTTCCCTTAGCTCCATTCAAAGACTGTCCTCCACCGCATGATCTTCACGATGCTGATAGTTTGCCTTTGTATTAGACATAACATGCTTAATTTAGTTTTTTTTTCCCCAAAAAAAGATTTTCTTGGAAATCTCCTTAGACAAAATAACAACCTGCTACCTCATGAGTTATTCCTTCTTTTGGTCTCCCCAGCACATATCACTCTCTGAAATTATCTTATTTATCTGTACACACATTTGCCTCTCCCACTGGGATCTAAGCTCCATGAGAGCAGAGAATTTCTCTCTGTTTTCGCTGATGTGTCTGCAACCCTTTACACTGATGCTTGTCACACAGTGGACACTCAGCAACATGCTAATAAGTTACTGAGTCAGTCTCAGCACCCTCCAGTGGCCCTCAGTCCCAGTGTCATGCAGAGCTTGTGTGGGCAGGAAGCAGGTTTGGGCTGTGGAGTGGCTTTGAAGAGTGACTCTGCTTCATCCATTGTCCTCTATCAGCCTTGCATCACTGAGTGCCTGCACTAGGCCCTACACTGAACCCCAGGCATCTGCTTCACATTTCTTTCTGTAGCCCTTCTTCTTGGGCCATGTCCTGTCTGTCGTCTTGCCCATCCTTAGCCTTAAGGATTTTAGTACAAATCTCAACAATGAATGGGGCAGGAAGGCAGAGGTTGATCATGCAGAAGCAGAGGCTGTGGGCTTGCCACCTCTCTGGCTCACTTGTGACACAAGCTGAGGAATTTACTTGGGGCACAGGTCTGAGTTTGTACTGGCAGGGGCAGGCTCACCCATCTCCAGGAAGTTCACACACCCTTATCTAATCCCTGCCTAATTGTATCCTAGTGGCATGAATAGAAAGGCCTTGCAGCCTTTGGTGTTCCTGTGTGTCTGAATGATCTCTCTGGACTAGGAGGTGCTGAAGAGCGGGCATCTCTGCTTGGCACTTCAGTTCTGCATCCTGCTGCTGACAAAGACAGCCTAAAATCTCTGGCCGAGCATCCTGGGAACCTCTGTGCAGAGGAAGTGTCAGAGAGTGTCAGGTGGATGGTGGGTAGATGGGTCAGCTTCCTCATCCTCCTATTCCATTGCTCCTCCTGAATGGTAGCTGAAGGGCCTTGTGATGGTTTTACTTTCACATGTCAACTTCCTGCTTGGCTGGGGCTACTGGCCAGAAATGGCAGGTCCAGAACCTTAATTGTATCCAGCGAGCTTTTCCTTGGATGGCACTAGGGATCATTCACATTTAAGTAACAGGCTGCTGAGAGGCCTGCACAGATTAGCCATGCCTGCATTCCCTGGACACAGCAGCCCTAGCATCATTCTTTGCAAGATTCTATGAGGACTCCCTAGCACTCACTCCCCTGTTTATGTTTAGTTTTCTAAAGTGTTGGCATTGCAGGAGCCTTCTTGGCATTTTTAAATATTCTACAGCATCTGGGGAGCCAAGCTACTGCATTTTTCCACTCTACAAGTGAGAGAAAATAGGAGGGGCGCAACTCAGGTCTGTGGTGGCCTTACAGGTAGAAGCCTGCAGCCTCACCTGCCCCACTGGCCTGGGATCTCCAGGGGCATGTGGTCAGTTCCCATTACTGACTGCCTTGAAGATGCTTTCAGAAGGTTCCATGCCAAGAGAAGTATCTTTGCCAGGGAGCTGTAGGCTTTCAGAAACATGGATGCCAACAAGAGCCTAGAGCAATCCTCAGGCACACTCAACCCCAGGAAGTTTCAAAAGGTGACTGAGCAATGTGATTCCTCTCTACAGGCATCTGGGGCTGTCCGCAGGCCCAGTAATGTTGTGGCTTTGCACAGAGGGTGGAGATGGCAGGATTTGGGGCCTGGTCCTGGAAAGGCCCCACAGTTGCTGACACTGATATCCAGCAAGTGGACACATGCACATGCTGTGCTATGAGGCTAGTGATCTTTGTGGACCTGTTATACCTCTGCCTGAGGAGATCTCTTTCATCTTCAGACAGGGTGAGGCAGGGAGGATGCTTCTACTTCAGTTTCATGCATCATAACCTAGGTTGTGATTTCCTCTGGAGCAAAGCAGATGGTTCTCCTAGCTAGTTGAGGTGGGCTGGTTCAAGCCCAGTCTGCCTGAACCAGCTTGTTCATCTGGGGTAGCTCAGCTTTCATCCTATGAACTAGAGGGAGGGCCCGCTGCCTTGTGGTCCCCATTTCTATCAGGGCTGAGGAAACAGCACCCCTTACTGTGCAGTTCTGTGCATGAATCCCTCCCCTCATAGCTCAGAGTCTGAGACTGTGACATGGACTTCCTGGTGCTGTGGTTTTGGCAGCACAGCTCCTCCACCAGGCACTGCTTACCTTCACCTGGGTTCACAGCCAGCCCCTCTCTGAAAAGCTGCAAGCTGTCAGACAGCTTGTCCTTAGCTCTTCCATCGTGTCTGCATTGAGTCCATAATGAAGGATCGTAATAATCTCCCTGCCTTTAGAGGTGTTGGAAGGAGCATAAGAAATAATCTGCGGGAGGCATGTAGAACAGTATTTGGCAGATAGTAAGCATTCAATAAATGTTAGTGATTATTGTCTACAGAATGGTTCTAATAATTACCCACCTTGAAGGGTTGTTGTGAAAATTAAATGTAATACATGTGAACAATTTGCCATAACCCAGGTTTTTTGGTTCGTTATTATGACTCTTCTCATTGTGAGTGTTGTTGCGAGCAGAAATGTCAGTGACTGCTTCCCTGAAGCACACATTCGGCACCATTGCTGCTGGCTAACATGGGCTTTGTTGTCTTTTAACTAGGCCAGGGAGCTGGAGAGCAGAGAGGCAGAACTCAGACGCCATGACACCTTCTACCAGGAGCAGCTGGGGCACATTGAGAGGAAGGTAGGACTTACATGTGGCTGCTTGCTGGGGGGTCATGGCCCACTCCAGCATGGTAGGGACCAGGCTGCAGGCCCAGGGCCTACTCAACCAGGTGCCAGTCACCTTGTGGGCATGCCCTCCTGCATTCCACAGCAAGCACCACAGACCCAGTCTTTCAACAAGTTGCATTCACGGACATAATTGGTTTTTAATTGGTCCAGTTTTTGTTGAATGTGGCTGGCTCTGCTATAGAGCAGTTTTAGAAAAAAATTTCCTTTCACCACAGGGCGGTGCTGAGACCCAGTCTACCTTTTTCACTTTAGTTAAGCTGAGCTGGGTAAAAATAATAATAACGTGAAGTCTTGCTATACAAATACATTAAAGTTGTATTATTGATTTTCTCCTGGGAGTCAGGAAGATCAAAGTGCACTACTGCTGCACACTCACTGCTTTTCTAAGAATAACCCTTTGAAATGAATGAGATTTAAAGGGACATCATCATGCCTTTTCTCAGATGCCCACAATGACCACTGAAAATTCATCTGATAATTTGCTTACTTTTGGGGGGTTTAATTTGTTGATCATGACAGATTTTTCCAAAGAAATGGCTTAAAACATGGAAGGGGCTTGTTGGGATTTTGAAAAAAATTATTCTTCCTCTTGCCTGAGAAGGCGTGCCAAGCAACCTGAGCCATCGTGTATTGCAGGCAGATCTTCGCAAATCATTTGTCACGGTTTGGAGCTTTGAAACTGACAGTTTGCTTGAGGGGCTTGATTTCCATAGGGGCTTTTTCCCGTGGTGTGCCACAGTGGTGCTTGGCAGAAGTGTGGCTTTCTGGATTTCTAGGCAGTGGGGACAGGCAGGAGGTTATACCCTGTCCCATCACTACTGCTGGTCCACCTCCAAGGGGCATGCAGGGACAGCCAGGTCAGATGTGCATGCTCCTGAAGCACTCACTGTGCCACCCTGCAGTCTTAGGAGCTGTCAGGCTCACTGAGTAGCCCCTAACAGGCCAGTGTTTCTCAGGCCAGCCTCCTGTACAGGTTTGACTGTAGCTTGTAATGACAAAGATTGTGATTTGAGATCCTGGAAAGGGTAGAAAAAAAAAAATCTACCAGTCACAGCTCTAATTATCACAGTTGCCCATATGTTCCGAGGCACAGATTTTTTTTTTTTTTTTTAAGTGTATGTGCAGTGCTTTGGTCTCCTGCTGTGTTCCTCTTGTGATTTCGTCTCAGGGCTTGGCTGCTAGAAGCATGTGTACATGTGTCTGTTTGGGATGGAAGGGAAATAGCCTTACAGTATTTTTCCTCCTCTAAAATTTTTTTTCCCCTTGTCACTCTCATCTCTACTTCAGTTCTCCTCCTTAAATCCAATCCTCTGTTTTGTTGAAAGAGAGGAAATTCTCCTGGTTGAGCCCTTCTATATCATCTATTCCTCCCCACTCCTGGTAAAGGGAAGTCCGGGCTCAATACATATGCAAATGTAAGCTTTGAAAAAAAAATGGCAGGTTCTTGTACATGCTTGTGAACAGTTATTAGATGCTTCCAGAAGGAGGTGCAAAAACATGATCTCCTTTCTAACTCTTAAACACAGCATTTTGCTGGTGATAATAAAAAAAAAAGAAAGCACCTCCACATCCCAGGAAATGGAGATCGGTGTGGGAGATAGTGCGGATTACAGGGGAGCCAGAGAAAAAGGGAGAAAAGCAGCAGAATAATAAGGCTTAATTGTATTAGTTTTGAAAAAGGTTTTCACTCTTTCTCATGGATAATTTTATCCCTGTAATGGCTGGGAAGATGGAAAACATGGCATCCAACAATCTTTTTTATTAGCTGTTGCTTTTATACAATTGAGCTTGCATTTATCGAGTATTCTCAGACCTTGACATTTCCAGCCTCTGCGCGTGCAGCTCCAGGACCCTCCAATTATTATACTACTTTCCTTTTCTTTTTTCCCCATTTCCTTTTAAGTTTAGAAACCTACAATGGAAAGCTGAGCAGGTGGAAGTTCTATCAGCTGCCGCATCACCCTTGACTACCCGAAATATCTTCGGGTGTGTGTGCACAGGTGAGGAGGGCAGATGGGGATGGGAGAGCTGAGGTGTGTCCTGGCTGGCTGGAATGCCACCACCTTTTACCTGTAGGATTTGGTCCCCCTTGCTTATGGTGACAGGCGACAAGAAGTCTGCACAGAACCCAGCATCCTGTTTAAGAAAAAGATGACGTCTTGACCCTTTTGTACCATTGTTTTTTCCCCAGGCAGCTATTCTTGGGTATGAAAAGTATGGTTGTAGGGCTGCTACACTTTATAATCTTTCTGAGTAATTGTTCCTCACGCCCACACAGCAAGGTCTAAGTGAAGTGATTTCCTCCATCTCACCATGGAGAGCAGTGAGCTGCTAAGGATGCGAGGCTCTGTGAGGGTCTCATGGCAGCAGAGGGCAGGCCCTGGATATGCTGGCACAGAGTGGGGGCAGCAGTATGGTTCAGCCCAAGGCGCCCAGGCACTAGAGCTGTGGGGCTGCACTTACTCTGTGTTGCTATTCTTTGCCATCACTGTGCCTCCTCACATCTCTGCTTGCAGATACTCATCCTCAGCATTCTGCAGGGAATCAGTGGACAGCTTAAAGCAAGCAATGTCTGTAAACCTGTGGCAGTTGCTGGATGCCCCTAGAGGGCTGGCCTGATTCCATGTCCAGCAGTATTGGGGACTGTGTTTTGTCAGCATCTCAGTTTTGGATTAAGGGATCAGTATGTGCTGTACATGTGTGTATGAATGTAGCCCATGACCTGCTGCCTGGAGCGAGGAAGCATCATCTCTGAGCTGCATCAGGCTTTTCTCTGATGCCTACCAGGAGCCCTCCTTCACTTCTGCTCCTGGTCAGGTAGGGCACACAGTGCAGGAGACCATGTGTTGTTCACAGCCAGCTGTTCACACATAGGTGGTAGTCAGAGAACAAGGCCATTTATTTTATCTATAGTTAGGCATGTGGCCAATAAGTCACCATACACCCTCACCTGCCTGTGCTAAGTCATGATCGCTACCCTTTTTTCCATCGTAGCTGCTCCCCCATTGTATGCCTGGCCTCAGCATTACTTAGTTGATCCGTGGTGACTTCCAGAAGAAAGCAAAAGAGCTAGAGTGGGATTTACCCACATCATGCATGGATCAGCTCTGCTAAGCCAAGGGTGACTTGAGCCTCTTCAGAACCAGTGCATCTTACTATCTTCTAGCAGGAACTTCCATGTTGAGTGACTCTGAGGTGGACCCTGATAGCCTGTAGAGCCGACTACTCTGGGTGGCCAAGATCTTGCCTTCTGTGGTCAGCCATGGAGCTGAGTTGGGTGGTGGGGAACAATGTGTTTTGAAGCCTGGCAGACATCACTTGGCTTCTGCCACAATAACAGGACAGCCTTGAGACTCTGAGCATGCTGTTTATGTACTCCAGCCTCAGTTTCCTTATCTTTGAACTGGGGATTTTAAGATTAACCTGCCAACTGTTTTAGGATTAGTGATAATTTGTTTACAGCAACCACCAGAGGATTGGCATAAGCATTCAATTCTCTTTAATGCTATTTCCATCTTTCCTTCTTTTGTAAATGCATAACCACTCATTCATTCCACGTTGATTTAAGCCTGCCAACTGCTAGGCTCAATGATGGTTCAGACAGTTGTGGCTCCTGCCTCATGAGACCTCTCTAGTTTGGAAGGAAAAGGAGATGTGAGGATTAGGACACCAAAGGAGGGAGCTCCTGTGTGGTGCCTCCTGTGACCAGAGCACCTGCTACTTCTATAAAGGACCTCATCTTACTCCTTCCAGACCCATCATCTGCACAGCAGAGAAGGGATTCTCAGAGCTAGCTTCAAAGACTAAGTGCAAGAGAAAGAAAGAAACTTGGAAATGTTTGTGTTTTTCTTGGATCACATCTTTTCCCCATAAAATCAGCCTCCTACACTGCCCCTTCTCAGGTGCACACAAGAGTGAGCAATCTTTGACTGCAGGCTGTGCTGTTAGGCAAAGGAGCAGGCATGGAAGAGCTTCTCTGGACAGTGAAACAGATCTTTGGAGTTAGAGACTGGATAATGGTGACCTGGGAGGAGTAGTGATGGGATGGGGCACCCCCCGTGGGCTAGGGTGACAATTATAGGTGTACTCAGCTGGCGAGGATTCACTTAGGGCTGTGCTCTGCTCTGTTAGTCAGTGTCAGATTCCATAAGCAGTGGAGTGTTCCCCATGGTGCAAGCCAGCAGGGCCACCCTCTCGCTGCTTTGCACCTTCCTTGCTATTCTCTGGGACTCTGCTTGGGCCTTTCCCCCAAAGCTGCAGGCCCCATAGCATGGGTTCTAGCTAACTAGGCCTTTCCTCTTCACTGTAACTGGAGAGAAATAAGCCTGGAAAAGTGACAGACCTTATCCAAAGACATGCAGCCAGGACAGTGTAGGCCCTGTCCCCTGGGGCCTCATCTCCTCTGAGTTCGTGTACTTCTGAGTGCCCCGGCTTCCCACTGGTGCAATTCTATGTGTCTTATCATGGAAGAGTCACTAGAACACTGCACAAGGTACTGTGAGGCCAAAGCTAGATATAGGATGGAGGTGGGGTGTGGAGCTGCACCTCAGTTGGCCTGCCTCTCTCGGCATCAGCATAATCACTGCCCTCCCTCCTGTCCTCCCCTGGGGCTGGCACCCTGTCAGGGATCTAGCACACACCATGCTGCCTTGTGCTTGGTAGCATCTGTGGCTGTCTCTTGTTCCTGACAGGGAAGGTCTGTGAGCACAGAGTCCTTGTTAGGCTGACTCAAAGGAGATGATTCATCACCAAGGGCTGAGAGAAAGAGTATCTGGCATGGAGTAGGTGCTCAGTAAATGTTTGCAGGAATAAGCAGAGGAAAGTATGTGTCTGGAAGCAGGAAACAGTGATGTGTGGTGGGTTCCGGGAGCGGAGGAGGGAGGCTTGCCAAGGAGACTTCTTGGCGGAAACTGTGTTTGGAGAATGAGCAGGATCCCTAGGCCAGCCTGAGGGCCAGGATGTGGGAAGCTGGGGCTTCTGGATGGAGCTCCACATTCAGCCTGGTGCTCCAGTGAAGGGCAGCAGTGGGTGGTGTGAGCTTGGTGTCTCTAGCCAGCTGGCTGACAAGCATGGCCTTCACTGAGGATGATGCTGGGAGTTCTGAAAGGACTGAAAGCCAGGAAAGATTTACTCTTAGATGCCCAGGAGAATAATGGTGCCACTAAGAGAAAGATGATTTCCTATGAGCCACAACACTCAGGGAAGGTGATGAGCACTGGAGGCAGAGATGACCAGCAGACGATGGAGAAGCATCAGGCAAGGGAGTTCTGTGTCCCACAAAATGATAGTCTGTGGTAGATTGGTAATAGGTGGCCAACTTAACACCCAGCTGACCTGAATCAGTGTGGGGCTGGCTGTGGAGCCTCTGAGGATTGTTGCCAACAACATAAAAGGGAGAACTGGGCAGGAAGAAGTGGTGCTGTTGTTTCACATAGAGGAGCTTGTCATGCTGGTTTCCTGGATATGAACTCGGCTGTTTTCATCATCAGGGGAGCTTGGAACCTCGTTGTTGTTTTTGTTTGTTTGTTTGGTATTTTATGCAGGGTCTCACTACACAGCTGGGACTCACAGTGATCCTCCTGTTTTCAGCCTCCCAGCGCTGGGATTATAGGCATGCACCACCACACCTGGTCTTGTTGGCCAGCTCAGCACACCTGTGGGCAGGGCCAGTGTGGCATGCAGTACTAGAGATTGAACCCTGGTCCCTGTGCTTGCCTAAGCAGGTGCTTAGTCTGCTAAGCTTCTCCCTGGCTTGGGACCTCATTGTTAAGAATGGCTGTGGTTCATTTTGGGAGCTCTGGTCCTTACTTTGAGTATCACTACCTAGTTCCAGAGGGAGAGATGGTGCTGTTGATTCTCTTGGAGAAGCTTGTTGTGCTAGTTTTTCTGATATGAATGTGGCTGTTCTCACCATCAAAGTAGCTCCGGTCCTCACTGCCACCGAACCACATGGCTATGGTGCTCTTCAAGGGAGCCCTGGTCCTTGTCTGGCGCTTCACTTTCTGGCTCCAGTGCAGATCCTACAGCCTGCTGGGACAGATCATTCAACCCACTGGCACAGATTTTCTGGCTTCCACCACTGACTTTCCCAGCATAGGTCTGTGAAACAGACTTGCATGAGACCATGTCCAGGTCTTTAGGTCTCCAGCTGGACTTGTGGGGGGCATTGTCATTGGCTGTAAGTCTTCAGCTGGACTTGTGCAGGACATTACTGTGGGATCCAGGCTCTCAGCTGGATTCTTTGGTTATCTAGTATATGGACAGATTTCCTGCACTCTTTTGTATTTAACTCTTTGGTTGACTATTATAAAATAATCCTGTAAATTATGTGTCCTGTATTATATCTTTTCCCTTGCAAACCCTGACACAAAATAGTCACTAGGAGTCTGTGAGCCTATGCTGTGTGCCAGGCATCTTCATGTAAATTATCACTAATGTTGACAGCAATCCTGCAAGGTAGATTATACTATATATGTTCTACAAATGAGGGCTGGCAAGATAGCTCAGTGAACTAAGTGTCTGATTTGGGAAACGCAGGTACCAGGTCCCTCGTGGCTCACCAGCCCTGCCCCCAAGATGTGCTGAGCCAGAGGAGTCCAGGCATGGTGGCACATGCCTGTAATCCTAGCAATGGGGAGGCAGAAAACAGGAGTCCAAGCTTCGTAGTGAGACCGTGTACCAAATACATAAATGAAGAAAAAGTACAAATGAAAAAATTCAAAGGGCCAGCCAGATAGCTCAGCGGACTAAAGCACCTGCTTAGGCAGAGTACAGCAGCCAGGGTTCGATCCCCGGCCTGCTGTGCTGGCCCCACCCCTGGGGAGCACTGAGACTGCAATTGAGACTGGGCGTGGTGGTGTGTGCCTGTAATTCCAGCCGTTGGGAGGCTGAAAACAGGAGAATCACTATGAGTCTGATCTACATAGTAAGACCCTGCAGACCCTGTACTAAATACAAAAAAGAAAGAATTTGGAATTGGGCTGAATGAGCTGCCAGGAGCCATGTAGCTGATAGATGGAGTCTGATCTGTGGCATTCCCAAGTTTGCTCCTTCCTGTATGCCATGGTGCCTCCCCAGATCCACTCAGGAAGAGGAGCCACACAATGAGTGCAGAGGGTTGTATCAGTTGGTGCCTGCTGGGCAGAGACCACAGGACTAAGAGCAAACCTCCACATGTGGCAAAAGACACAAGAGCTCTACCCAGGGAGTCTTTGCAGGGCTACAGTGGAGACCAGAGCTGGCTTTATAGGAATGCAAGGACACGAGGGAAACAAATGTGGGGCATTCTTCCAAAAAATTTTACCAAAGAGAGTGTATTGGCAGTTGAAGAGGAGTGACACAAGCATATGGATGGGAGGAGAGTTCTTACTGCTCCTTGGAGGGTGAACCCAGTGAAAGAGTCATCCAAAGGTAGAGGAGAGGATGCTGTGCACAAGCCACCAGCACCTAAAGAGGCTGCTCAGAAGAGTCCTGGTCCGGCTGGGGTGTGGTGGTGGTGTGGTGGAAGAGATTTCCAGATTCAAAATGAGTGGGCTGTATGTCTTATGCAAAGTGGGCAGTAGCCAGCCACTCAGACATGGCCAGTAGGCACTTCTGCTGTGTGGGGAGGCCCAGAGCTGACACTAGCGATTGGGAGCCTGGCGTGCCATTGAGGAGGCAAGACTAAGAACAGCAAGGATTCCCAGTGTGTGCTGCCTGCACTGAGAGAAGCTACCAGAGCATGGGAGGGCAGAGGAGGCAGTGGGTACCAGTGACCTGAAAACAGTGCAGTGAGAAATCTGCCATGGGGAAAGGAGCCTGCCTCCTGATCATTTTTTACCTGCTGAGCTGACTGCCCTAAGACCTGAGAACTTTTGAAAACCTCTGAATCTAGAAATTCTTTACCAGATTGGGTTAAGAAAGACACTTGCCCACCAGTTACTCTATAAGAGGCTCTTTTTATATATTCTTTTCAATGTATTAACGGTGAGGAATGAAATAGTATATTGCTTGGAGATGTATGTCTGCATTCCTATACCTATCTTGTGGGACCTACATTCTTTGATAAGGGTAATCAGAGAGGGGAAGCTATGAAGGAACTGAGAACCATGGGCCCAAGCTATTTGTTTCACATGTAAGAAACAGCTCCAAGGCAGGTAAAGGGTTGAGACTTGCTTGGTAGAGTTGTGAACATCGAATTTTCTGATATAGAGAAGGCCTCATTTGTATTATGGCTTCACAGCCCTGATTCAGTCACTTCAAGGCATTGAGCCTTAGGGGTCTGCCTATTCGCATGGAGGATACCTCATTTACATTACTTTGCATGATATGAAGCATGGAACCTAGTCTGTTGTATAACCTGTGTAAAAGTAGCTGCCCTGATGCCAGCCAGTCATAACAAGAGTTAATTGCTATTGTCCTGACTGTTCATGGAGGTCAGATGACTAGATGATCATACTGCGAGGACTTTAGTTCTTCACCACTCTATCCAGTTGTAGTATATATGCTGCTAAAGTGAGCACATCCTCACCTCTCTATCCAATAACCCTGAAGTTTTTCCACAGTAGTGAGAAGGGAATGGTCAAGATCGCATGTTCTGGAGTAAAATGCTTTGGGATCTTAGCTTCCCAATGTAAATACCAAAAGCACTCAAAAGATTGCCACTCCACCCTCATCTCACCACTTCCAGGACTTCTACCTTCTCCACCATCTATGTTAAACCTCTACATTCTCCACCTCTACCAGGCTCCTCCAGCTCCTCTGTCACCGCCACCACCCATCTACGGTTACTTTCATCCCCTCTACTTCCTCCACCTCCAATACCAACTCCATATCCACTTCTCCCTCTGTGATCCACCATCTCTAACATCACCTCTATCACTACCATTCTCTTCATTCCTTCTCCCACCCAAATAGTCACTACCACATCTGTCACCTCCACTATCATGGCCACCATCACCACTGCCACTGCCATTGTACCACCACACCTTAACTGCATCACTATTTGTATTGCTTCTGGTGTGTCTGCTAAGGACCTGTTTCCTAACCTCATGGTCTCATAGCTGCAGAAATCATCTCATTTGGTAGGGGGCAGAAACCGAAATGTCTTGCATCTCTGGGGAGGCGTGGCTTTCCTGGGCCCTTTTCAGCAGCCAGGCTTCTCTTGAGGTAGATGTCTGAGCCAGGGGTCCCTTAAGCTGGCTGCACACCTCCTCTTGATTAAGTATAATACCTATGTTATGTCAGGGTTGGTGATGAGAGTGGGGAGGATTTAGCACAAGTGAAAACAAGGACACTCAGTTAAGAAACTGCCTGAGGTTTTGCAGCTTATTAAACCCCAGGTTTAAGATTTAATCAGATTTTTCAGAATCTGCTTCTGTAAAATAGGTACAGTAGCAGTTCTGAGCTCCTATAGTGGATTTGAAAATTAAATAAGTTAATACATTATTTTTAACAAATCATACCTCTTTGTCTCCAAGCTTGTTTTCTTAACACCTGGAGGCTAACATTTATTGAGTGTGCACCACATGCAAAGCACTAGTCAAGCAACTCTACCTGGCTGTAGGGAACTAGGAAGGTACTGTAGAGTGAACTCTGAGCCGAGTGAAAATTCACTTCAGTCCTTGTTCTAAAATTGCCTTATGTGTTTGCATGCATCACAGAAAAAACTTGTTACAGTCCCACATCTGAAGCAGGAACACCTTCCCTGTTTTACAGATAAGGAAACCAACTTGTAGAGATGCAGCAATTGTCACCTGAGTGCTTAGGGATGACAGGAAGCAGCCTGAATTTGCTTACGATAGTCCCCGGTGACCTAGATTCAGGGGATAGGCTACTTGCCAGCGCATTACACTGGGCCAGCTCCTCAGAGGGCTGCTTGACTGAGTTGGGATGGGGTACAGTGGGATTTTCTGTTATTAGAATGCACAGTACTTTATCATACAGACTTCTTTCTGTCCCAGAGGCTGAATGGTTTTGACATATTTTCCCTATCCCTTTTGTTCTTTCCTTAAGTACTTCCAAGCAAATACCAGTGACCATGATGTTTTTCCCTGTAGACTTCAGTATGGGTCTGTAAAATGTGTAGGCATTTTCCTGTATAACTATGGTAGCATTAGCTTATCTCAGATTTTGACAATAATTCCTCTGATTTCCTCAGGAATACTGTTTCCCATGGTGGTGGTGGTGGTGATGGTGGTAGTGGTGGTGGTGGTGGTGGTGATGGTGGTGGTGGTGGTGGTTGGGGTGTGTGTGTGTGTGTGTGTGTGTGTGTTGGGAGGGTGTAAATGTGTGTTTTGGGCCTAAGCCAGGGTCAGAGAGTCACCAAATTGTAGTTGGTTCTTCAGCATTAAATCTCTGAGACAGGTTTTTTCTTCATGCCAATGATTTGTTCCCAAAACTCGATTTTCTTTTTCTCTTCTTTCATGCATCAAACCTGGTCCAGAGAAGTGAAGGTAAATGCTGCAGGCAAAGCCAGATAGATACCTTGTTAGGAGAGGGGAGATTGTCATGCAAGGCCAAGGGCTAATCTCACAGTTGAGTTGAGGTTCACTGCAGCTGATTTAAGTCATTCCCTCCATTATTGTTGCTAGAGTCCTTTTAAGCCCAGGCTCAGTCAGTGTCTCCTCCTGAAGTGGTTTCTTTGCCATTCTGGGCAGCAGCTGCATTAATATGCAGTGCTGCCTGCTCCAGGGTTATTGTGTGTTGGTTTTCTCCCCCCAGCACATTAAGTCTCCTAAATAGGTACTTACGGGTTGAAGAGCCAGAAGTGCCTGTCCATCATATGTGCCGGTTATACCTATCCCTGCTGGAGAAGACTCAGTTAAACAAATACTTTTAATTAAATAGCTATTCCAAGGCTTTTTTTTTTTCTTCCTTTCTCAGCTCTTCCCTTGCGTATTGGTCAGCGCCACTTAACCAGGGGGCTCCCCATATACTTTCCTGGCTTGTAGTGGTCATGGGATGCAGACAAGGGCATTCTGTACTAGCATTTGGCTTTTATGGGGGCTGATTATGAAAAAGGTGTTCCTATCACCTCTCCTCCACTGTGACCACTGAGCTAATGTCTCTTGTGCTACTTTTGTTCTCCCTGCACTGTGGCAGCTCGTTACTAATCTCTCACTTGAACAGAAACTGAACACTCCATTGATGTGATGTCCTTTTTCCTGGGCCCTCCGTCCATGACCAGACCTCCACTAAGGGAGGGAGAGCTTCCTCCAGAGATTATCAGTGACTTTCCATGCATCAGTGCAGGGCTGAGCTGAATTTCTTCTGGCTTCACCTGTGTGCTCTAAGCATTGTGGTCACCCAACAAGCACTGGTTACTCTGAAGCCTCTTCTGACCACTTCCTGCTGCTTCCTCTCATTGAGGACCATGGATTAGGCCTAACCTAATTTTCTCTTCCATCCCCAGCATGTTGCTCAGCACCAGGTAGGCACCTGCCAACTTAGGCAGCTCTTTAGTTGGGCCATACTTCAGCTTGGACCAGCCAGTGACAGAGTCCAGGATGGGCATAAATGGAGGCTCTTTAGAGAATTTAACTGAGTGCATTTGGTGTCAGCAGGGGATCCCAGCCTTCTGACCCAGAAAGACTCTGCTTTGGTGCTTGGTGTCATGGGATTTATCCAGCTGTCTGCTTGGAACTTATCCAGCTATGGGGTAGCATTGCTTCTTTTTGTTTTAATTGCTTGTACTTATTTTTTTAATAGTATATGTTAACAGTAGGGAGGAAAAAATGCAGATAAGCAAAAGAATAAAATGAAATTGTATAAATCAGCCCCACTTAGAGAAATGACCATTGTTTACCTTAGTATACTCCTGTCCAGACCTGCATCTGCCATGAGAACATTTGTAATGTTATAGTATTTGCAATTATGGTTCATAACCATGCATGCCATTTAGCATCCTTTTAACAGCTCAGTCTACCATGAGCCTTCTTTCTGCATCAGATCTGCCTTGACTGAATTAGCCATGCATTGCTCCTTGTTAGGAATGTGCCGTCAACCTCCAGTCACTCATCACTGCACTACATTGCTTTAGGCTTTTCCTATTAGGAAAATAATGCCACTTTGGCTATCTTTACAGCTCCTTGAACTTGTTTTCTTAGTTATACTTAGTCTTACAATGACTAAGCCACAGGTTTTTTTTTTTTTTTAATGTATTTGGTACAGGGTCTCACCCAGAGCCGGCATGGCATGTGTTGCTGGGGATCCCTGCACTTGCCTGAGCAGGCGCTTAGTCTGCTGAGCTATCTTGCTGGCCATGAGCCACAGGTCTTATACATCCTAAGGCTTTTAGCTGCCCAGTGGTTGCCGTGCAGTGGGGGCTGGAGCAGCTCCCACTTAGCACACCACTGGGATATGACAGTGCTGGCCATCTTAGTATTTTCCTGTTCACTTCTTGAATTAATTACAACTGTGAAGCTAAAACCCTGGGAAAGCATTCCAAGTGTGGCTCTGCATCATAGCACTTGCTCACAGTACCCTTCTAGACCAGCCACTTTGGAGTGACAGGAGTAGACTTGGGACACATGGCTTATCTTACCATGTATTTGTGTAACTTACACATCACAGGACATCTTGGCAAACTCTGGACATCAGATCTCTTTGAAAGTCAGCTTACCTTGGTCCTTTGGACAGTGTGAGAGGGATCAATAGTACTTAGTCATTTTCCTATTGATAAGCATTAAGATTATTCTGCCTTTCATAACTAATTTATTTTTTATTTTATTTTTGTCTTTTTGAGACAGAGTCTCGATCTGCAGTTCAGGCTGGCCTTTAACTCCCTTTGTAGCCCAGGCTGGTCTCGAACTCGCAACGATCTTCCTGCCTCTGCCTCCCGAGTGCTGGGATTCTAGAAGTGTGCCACCATGCCTGGCCTCACAAATAATTTTAATGAATACACTAACTTTCTCTTCAAAAATATATATATCTCAAAAAAGATTTTTGAGTTCCTTGGCCTACTTGTGTACTATAATTTCTCCACCTTAAAGATTGCATTTAAAAAAAATTAAGGTAGCTAAACATCTTTACATAAGTTCTTTGGTTACTTGTTTCTTATTTTTACAATTGCCTTTTCACATCATTTAACCATTTCCTATTAAGTGATTTTTCATTTTCAAATTGATTTATACGTCTTTGTTGTGTAATGTGGATAGTACTTGCTAATTGGAATATTTATTATAAATCTATTTTCCTGATAGTTTTAGCCATTGATTATATTTATTATAGACCTTTCTTAACTTTATCAGTATTGTTGTTAACATTTAAAATTTTATGTATAACACATATGGTATGATAGTAAGCTGTACCTTGATTCATGGACTTAATTTTTTCCATGATTCTGGCTGCAAACTGAAATTATATGAGAACTGAATCAGTTTTCTCCGTAAAGTTAGCATTAAACTTAACCATTGAATTTGATTCAGTTCTCAGGCTATTTTGTTTGTGACCAGAATCATGAAAATAATTAAGTTAATGAACTAAGATACCACTGTATGTAGTGCATGTATGTGTGTATAGTGTGTATGCATGCATGCATGTATGCACACGTGTGTGTGTGTGTGTGTGTGTGTTGAGATGAGGTGTTGCCCAGACTGTTCCAACTCCTAGTCTCCATCTACCCCTCTACCTCCTGAATATTTCAGGTATTTAGCGATTTAAAATTTGTATATATTTTGTAACAAGCTTAAAAACTCCCCCTTCTCTGTTTTCATTCTCTTTTGTCAATTTGAAAGGCAAAAGACTGGTATTTTAAATTTGTACTTATTTATTACTAAGTGATCACATCCTTGCTTCTGGAAATCTAGTTTATCCTGATGGTTGTTAGACTCTCCCATGTGGAGGAGCACTTACCCAATACAAGCTGATTTTCTGTTCTTTCCCCAAGCTGGTGATGGTTTCACCAGTGACTAGAACCCTGCAGATTGGGTGGGCTGAGGGTCCGTATCTGCACTTGGATGAGACTCCTCACCTGTTGCAGCTGCTGATGGCCTAGGTGAGATAGTATTTCTGAACTCAGGCCCTTCACTCCTAGGGGATAATAGCATTATTGGATTGTTGCTGAGGATAAATTAGATACTGTAGACCAGGCCTGCCCTACTAGAATGTGTATAGATATTCAATAGTCTTCCTTCCTTTTCCTCCTAATGCAGTCCATCCTATCAGTAGGCAGGCCTAGTGGCTCTTTACATTGTGTTAAACCAACCTTTCTGCCTAGAGGGTAACTGTAGGCTCTGTTCCCACCCTGCAGTTATAGCTGTAGTCAGAGAGCCATATGCGGCGTACCTGCTGTCTTGCCGGTATGCACATGGCATGTCAGGGAGCCAGTATCATCTTCCTTCCTTTTTCCTTAGGCCCTTATCCCAGTTTTCTCAGGCATTCCTCGCAAGAAGCAATCCAGTAACTCGCCTTGTGTTTTGATTTGCTATTTTAATGGAGCCAGGTGGGTCTGTGCTGTTATTCTGCTGGCGAAGAACTGTATCCCAGAAGCACTACTTGAGGCTTCTGCCAGCTCTGTGGCTCTCAGACCTGGTCTTGTAGGCTGCCTCTGTATGTCCTGCTGGGAAGTCATCTCTCCCCATACCGTGTGGGGCTGGTGTTTTGGGGACCAGGCAAGGGCCTCTGTGATGGCCCTAGCAATTTGCATCTTGTTCAGATGGTGGGAACAGGGTCTGACTTGACTCTGCCTCTCAGCCAGGGCTGAGAAGACTCTGGGGTACCCTTCTGCAGGCCCAGACCCTAGACTTTTGCAGGGATCCATGTATGGCTCACTAATCTGCAGTTTGCAAAAATCTGTCTTCTCTCCCTTTTGTTAAATTGGACATGGTCTTGTCTTAGGCATCTTCTCATTTTCTCTGAATCCTCCAGGGTGCCCACAGCAAGCCAGTCTCTTCTGTGAGTGAATTCTGAGCAGAGATGTGAGTCATCTGGATTGGAGATTTGAATTTGTTTAGTGTGACTAGATGTTCTCTGACAATTTCTTCCCTGCCTTGCGTTTCAATTCCCTCATATCAGTGTTTGATTCACCCTTTCCAGCCTGAAGATTGTTCTCCTTGATAGCAAATGAGAGTTTAGTAGTGCTTTCTCTCCATCTCCTGTTAACTGGACACCTTTAACCCCAATATGGGCCTGTTCCTTCTTGTTCTCATTGCTCCTAATCCAATTGTAAAAGTGTTTTCTTATGAGTCCTTAACATTTCCAAGGGGCTCAGCTCGTCTGGGCCTCAGCTTGCTAACCCTGTTCTCACCAGTCTGGGCTGCTACTCAGTGGGCCCACCCAGCCCAGTCACAGTGGGGTGTCCTTCAAATGTTCCATCTGTAGACAAGTGGACACCCTCGTGTCAGGGATCTTCAGGGACCTAGCACCTAGAGGCACTGATAGAGATTGCCCCTGTCCTCTTCAGGTTGCATATTTCCTTCTCAAGGAGCAGTTGACATGCTCCTCTAAAGGAGCCCTCTTCCCCAGTGCTATGCCCATTGCAAGTGGGGAATATCATGGTCTTTAGGGGCTAAAGACATCTCACAAGCTCCCTTTCCTCTTATTGAGATCAGCCATTGTTGTATTTCTCAGAAATGTGCTTTAAAAGACTCTTGTTTCTCCTCCTTACAGAGCAGTGGCTCCTCCAGAGGACAGTGGCAATATTTGCAGATAGTTTTGACTCTCCTGACTCAGGAGAGGGTGCTATGGCTTCTGGTAGGCAGAGCCAGGGATGGTGCTAGGTGCCCCCCCCCCCCGCAACAAGGAATCAGCAGCATAAGTGGCAGTAGTGCTAGGGCAGATCCCTCGTGCAGAATACCTTTGGGTGTCCCATAGCACGTGTGGCAGTGGCTAGAGACTGCAGGTCCCCTCTCGAGGGCCTCAGTCCGTGTCAAGGCCCAGCAAACAGCCAGTGACAGAGTATGCACAGTAACGCTGATGTGCTGGTTCACACCCTACCCCACCAGAAGCACTGGAATCTGTCCTTGTAGGTCATGTGCTTGCTTTCTCCCTGGCCTTGGGCTTCTTTAGAGGACTAGGTTGTTGTCCTTCTCTCTAGAACCCATGGGCCAATTGAGATTGTTCAGATAGGTGATAGTGGGGGACACTAGCTTGCCCTGGCCTGCAACTGGCTTGAGGCAGGGATGTAGCTGACTTTCCAGTTTCTCTCCTCCATTCTTCTCTTCAGTCTTAAACAAGATACATTTTAGCATTGGAGCCTCAAGACAGATATGTATGGTTTTTGACAAGCTGCTGTTTCTCTGCCTTCCTACAAGGATTGGGGGAGCTTATGGGCCTGAGAAGCTGTTAATGCTGCTTCCCTGGGCACAGCTGCCTCAACATCCATGTCACCTGGATGCACTTGTGCATTTACAGTAGCCATTTCCCATCTCATCGGACATTATGATTGCAAAGTGGTAGGGTACCTCAAGAGTAAACAGAAGCCCTGTTGTTGGCACTTGGTTGTTCCTGTGCTGCCAACAGGAGTTCTAGGTATTGCTCCAGTGCCTTAAGCACCAGGGCTGCTACTTTCTCCTATAGCTTTCTTCCTACCAGGTATCATAGTCTGTTCTTCAAAGTCTGTTATTCAGTGCATGCTGGCATTATAGGAGCTGAGTGAGGAAGGCTTCATAGTCTGAAATCAGGAACACCCAGGTTTATTCATTGTCCCGTACTGACCTGTGGCCACTCACTGTGGACACCAGGTGGCAGTTCAGCTAGACTGGGTTCAGGTTAGTCAGCCATGGCTGAGGCTGGCTCCAGCCAAAAGACCTCCTAGTTGTTTATGCTGCTTCTGTGGCCTCTGCAGGCTGGGCTGAGCATAACCACCATGCACATAGGACAAGTCCTTATAGGGGGCTGTGATGTTAACAATCTCTTCCACCAGTGTGTGGTGACTGGCTATTGTTCTCTTTGTTCAGTACCTGCTGCCAGCACTTTCCCAGTGCCTGCTCGTCCATCATACACAGGGCTTGTGGCAGGTACAGGTGTTCCTATCCTGTGTTGGAAACTCAGGACCCTAGTAGACCCACATGGCTTGCTTGGTGAGTGTAGAAGTAGGATTTAAACCTTGGACAGCTCATTTCATCTTTGTTCTTGCCTCCACCATTGAGGCTATGGTTTTTAAAGTGTAAGAAGAGAAGGCTCCAGAAATGACACTGGTCCCCTGCAGAATCAGACACAATGGCTCTCATTATTCACAGACCCCAGGCAGATTGTGTCCCTTTGGATAGTCTGCTCCTGTGTCGCTTGTGACATTCTCCCCTAGGAGAATGGCTCCTCAGCACTGACCTCTCAAGATAGCCCGTAGAACTAGCTCTTCTCTTTACATAGTGTAGGCATTTAAAGTGTTTGCTTCTGCTTTATTCCTGCTCTCAGGATCAGTTAAAGTGTTCACACTAAAGTGGAGCCTGGAAGAATCCTTGGCTCAAGGGTGGAGTTAGGAGAGGGGTGAAATGGAGGAAGGGTTAGCAACACCTGCCAGGGTATGGCCAGCCAGCGAGAGTCAGCACAGGTAGCTGAGCCTGCTGGTGACACAGACTGAGTGGCAGTGTGAGGTCACACAGCTGGAGGGCTCCCCATCATTGAGGGTTGTAGGTGCTCCACACAAGCCGTCACCTCCCCTGGAAGGCTGTAGCAAATGGCCCGTTTCTCCACAATATCAGAAATCTCCAGGTCTGCCGACACTGCCTTCTCCCTATCCTCAGTCTTTTCCTATACTTCCTAAATATTTAAAAACTGCCCTTCTTTCTTCTCTGGTGTCCCATCCTCTGTTCTAATGGCCTCCTGGCCTTCAGTTTGAACTCTGATGAATCTAGCTTTCTTCTTGCTACAAGATAACCCTGCCAGTCCACTCCCTAAAGGATTGTCCTGTCTTTATGGCCCGTCTTTCCCAGTCCTGGGCTCATAGCTCTGTCTGGCTTCTCCAAGCTGCCCAGCCCCACCTCCCATTCACATACCAGAGCACTGAGCTGCTGCTCCTGTGAGATATACCTGCTGCCTCTTCAAGTCTCTCTGCTCCTGCTAGGGCCTCATCTTTCCCCTACCTTGCACGGGTCAGGTTCTCCATCGCCTCTGTGGTTCTTCCTGGTGATGCTGAGTCTCCTGGCCCCATGGTTGGCTGCCACATTCTCTGATTGATCTGCCTCTCCTGTTAATATGAACTGACCAAGCTATATCCCCAACACTTCTTTTGTTTTATTTTGAGATGAAGTCTCATTACGTTGCTCATCCATCAGCCATGTCCTCTCCGGTAGCTAAGATTACAGTGTATGCCATCAGGCCTGGTTCGTGTAATTTTAAGGAAACCAAAATCTGTTGAGAGGTGTTTTAGTGTTCCCAGAATCCTGCGAGCCCAGATTTAGACTTCAGCCCAGGGAGGTTAGGTTATCTACCCAAGTTCCACAGTGTGTGAGGGGACTTCTGAGAAACAGCACACTATATTTTGTTTCCATTTGAGATCATTTGGAACATAAGAAATTCATATACTGTCACAGAATTCTCCCTAGGGAATATCACCGTGAAAACCTGTAGGCGTCTATGATTTCTGCTGCTCTCCCAGGAGGAATATAGGTCATTTCATTGTCTCTTGTTAAAACGGTCAGACTTGGCAAGCAGTTTTGATTTTCTAATGGCATCTAATGAGAACACCAGCTTTTGGCAAAATAAATAGAATATATTGTAGAATCTGCTAATTCGCTGGTGGTTGTTGGATATTAGCCAGTGACTTTGCCTGGCCTAGAATAATAGCTGATATTTATTGCATACTTACTTCATGCCAGACACTGTGCTAAGCATTTTGTAAGCATTGGCTCATAGAGCCTGCTACTTTGTAAATACTCAAGAAATGTTTGCTGTGTGAATCAGTGAGCCAATGAGCTCACAGCCCAAGCCCGCTTTCTGATCCAGTTTCCCTACTCCGTACTCAAAAAGCAGACATTGCTGGCCTGTGAGGGGAGGAGGGTGCTTGGAAGGAGGCCTGCTGAGTTCAGATGGTACAAAAGCTGCAGTGAGGTATTTGGGAGAGAGCTGGTGTGAAGGTTGTTTGAATCTAGTGAAAAGAAAGCGAGCTCAATTGCCAAACTCCAGGGATGTTTGCCTGCATGTGAGAACTGGGTATGAGGTAACAGAGCAGCCCGCCAGAACTGTGACAGTGTTGTGCTGTCATTTGTGGTATTTGTATTTTGTGACATTTTAAAAAGGGTAGTGAAGTAAGATTGTTAACATTTTATGTTTTTTCGGCAGTGTTTTATTAAAAAGATCTCCCTCCCTCCCATGTATAGATGATCTTAACAGCTTCAACTGCACATTGGAATGTAGCATTATTGTATCCTCTGACCACTCATCCCTGAATGGATGGAACTGCAGGCGTGGGGGCAGGGATTCACCCCACCGAAATGCATTTCACAGAAGACTCTAGGAGGATGCATTTATTACATTAAGATACACAGGGTTTTTTTTCTTGGATACTGACTGTCAAATATGTAAATGATTGAATGAAGAATAAGAATTATGAAGAAAGTCTGGGAAAAAAACCCTGCATCAATAAAATTTGAAGAGGGAATACAGCCAAATGACTCAACAGACTGAGGAATGTGAGCAGAATGGAGGGACAGAGTTTAAATGGAATCTGAGAAACATCGGAAGGACTTTTGATAAGAGAAACATCCAGATTATGAAGATTTTAAATGCTGGGCTATGAATTATCGACTGCTAACTGAGCTTCTTAGCAAAAAAATGTGACTCTTTTAAAATAAGGGGGAAGGTTGGAAGTGTGAATCTGCTTATTTTTCAAAAAGCAGTGCAGGAAGGATAAACCAGGAACTGATGAAATATTTACCCACAGAGATGAAATTGGAAATTATAGGGATGGGACAGCATTTTTCTGAGTAGACTTTTTATATAATTTCACTTTTGAGCCATGTTGACGTTTTGTTTATGAAAAAGTGAAGTCAACAGATGAAGTCAGATGAATGCAAACAAACAAGCAAACCATTTATTTATCAATGGTTTGATGCCATATCCGTATAGCAGGGAAAAATTAAGGTAGGTGGCTATCTGGTCCTGGCAAGATGGCTAGACTTGCTTCTCCCTGCTCCTTCCCACTGAGTACAACCACGAGCTCTGGAAATGTGGTTTGAGGAGAGCCCTTTCCTGTGAGAGGAGGAAGACAGATTGACTAGAGACCTGAGGACTGACGGCAGGAATAGTGCCACAACATAGGTGTTACATGACCCCTTCTGTGCCTCGTGTCTCCTGGCCCTCAGTCTAGTGACAAGTGTGACACAGGAGTACCTGTGCTCTAGAAGATTGAAAGGGAGCTCTGCTCACAAAAGTAGGAGGACTAAAGGAACAGATGGGAGCCAGGAAAAGCACTGTGTTTGCACAGATCAGAGTCTTCTTTTTTCATCCAGAGAGCCAAGGAAGCCAGAAAACACTGGCTTGGAACTGTGGCTAGAAAGAGAATTCTCACCTGGAGGCACCAACAGGGAACATTCTCCCACAGTAATTTGCCCAAAAGCACACACTTACACACACACACCAAGCAGCTAGTTAGCAAGGAAGCACTTCTTGTGCCTGCAGATAGGGGAAGTATTTTCTACCCTCACACCCACAGCAGCATCAGCAGGAGCCCTAGAAGCCTCAGATGAGCCACCCAGGCCAAAGTACTGCAGTAAAGGATCTAATTCTAGAAGCTGAGGAAGCCCACATAGGATAAATCCGTCAAAATCCACATCTAGATTTAACACGTAAACTTCTGAAAACTAAAGACAAAGAAAATATCTTGAAAGTAATCAGAGGAAATCAATATATTACTTAAAAGGCAATACCACTTTGAATGACAGTAGGTTTCTCATTTCAAACAATAGAGACCGGAAGAAGTAGTACAGCTTTCAAGTGCTGAAAAATATTCTGTCAACCATGAATTCTACATTCAGTAAACCTCTCCTTCATTCACAAAAAAAAAAAAAAAATCCTTTTGTTGAGGAGAATGTAAATTAGCATAGCCAATGTGAATAATGTTGGAGTGTGGAGGTCCCATGAAAAACTAAAAATAGAACTACCATCTGATGCAGCCATATCTTTACAGAGTATATACTAGGAGGAATCAAAGCATACAAAAGAGATACCTGTGTACTTGCATTCTTTTTGTGGCTCCATTCTTAGGAATCAACCTAGACACCCAGCCCCAGATGAGTGGATAAAGAAAATGCAGCATATGTACTATGAGATATTATTCAGTCACCAATAATAAAATCATCATTTACAGGAAAAGGGATGGAACTAAAGGAAAATATTAAGCAAAATGAGTGAGACTCAGACAAACATGTTTCCTTTCATAAATGCAATCCAGGGGAATAAAAGATAAGAAAGCAGAAGTAGCCTCTGTTAGGGAAAAGGAACAGGATGAGGAGGGAGGAGGAATAAGAGAGTGTAGTAGGGAGAGTGATTTGATCAGAGCACCTTGTGGAAAAGTCACAGTGCCACAGTGAAGCCCAGTAGTTTGTATAATTACTGTGCACTAATAATTATAATGATGATTAGGAAGAAAAACTATCTTTAATAATTGAAGCAATAAAAACACTCTCCGATAACACAAAACTAAGAATTTGTGACTAGCCAACTTACCCTTCAAGAAGGTGACATTGGCCTATTAGTGTGATTCTCAATCTGTATATTTTGTAATTAACTTTATAAGGTCTTATAAATAAATGAGTCTGATGCTGATAAAAGTAAAAGGGGTGCAGTAGGAGTGGGGGAGAAGGGAATTGAAATGTGTTATATACATGTACTAGTACCCTACAGTAAATAAAATCATTACTTGCTGTAAACATGTACTAATAAAAGTAGAAAAAAGCTAAAAGCAAGTATAATGAAAGATGTATCTTAGGAAAATCAATAAGCAAGAAAGAACAACGGAGAAAGCAAAGCTATAGACAAGTGCAGTGGATTATCCGTCTCTTAAATTTTAAAAATCAGATTTGATATTTGAAGCAAAGAGTATAGCACTATCTGAGCAGGGCTCAGTATGTAGTAAACATTCCAGAGAAGGTATTGAGAGGTGGGGAAGATAAAGGGACAAAGAGGAGGCAAACTTTCTGTACTTCACCTTAAGAAGTGAGTGTGACAGAGTAGATTAGGGTCAACAAGTGTATGGTAATGCCCAATCCAGCCACGTTGGAAATGATATGATACCATATTCTCCAAAACACTATTGATAAACCAACATAGTATCTATCCTATGATCTGTTCAACCCACAGCCAGACAAGAAGACAAACAGAGAATGAGAACTAGAGAAAACAAACAGAAAACTTAATAAAGTTGTAGACTAAAGTGCCAACAATTACTCTGTAGGTAAATAGTAAAAAAAAAAAAAAAAAAAAAAAAAATCTCTTTTAAATGCCTTTAAAGGCCCTTATTACCAGAATGAATTTAAAATGTACAAACTAGCCAGCTAACAAAAACATGACAACTATATGCTGTTTCAGTTCAAATTCAATTACTTAAGTAGGTTTAAGGTGAAAGCATTAAAACAAAAAAAGGAACAGACCATGCAAATATTAGATGCAGGAGTGTCATATGAATATCAGAGTACTTCACAGCAAAGAAGATTACTAGTGACTAAGAGAGATATTACATAAGGATATGAATATCAATCCACAGAAAAGCTTAGGAATTCTAAATGTGTGTGTGTATCAAGCATCAATCTCAAAATACATGAAGCAAAAACTGATGTGGGTAAAAGAGAAATAAACAGATTAAAAATAATAGGTGGGGACTGTAAGATCCCCTTTCTTGGTAACTGACAAAATTACAGAATAGAAAATCAGCAAGGATATAAAAGATGTAAATGACACAGTGAACAGGATCTAATTGTCATAGGTAGCCCAGTCCACCCAACAGTAGAACATATGTGTTTCTTCAAGTACCTGTGGATATTCACCAAGATGGACCATAGCCTGAGCTACAAAACAAAGCTTGACACTTGGAAAAATATTGAACTCAACATATTAAAATATGTGGAATAAAAAAAATATCTGGAATCCAGGTAAAGCAATACTGAGTTTTTACAGTCTTTTCCAAAATGCAGACCAGGGCACACTTCCAAACTCATTTTATGAGGCCATTGTTACCATGATACCAAATCCAGACAAAGGTAAAAGTTACAGAGCAGTATCTCTAAACTTAGTCATGCAAATCCTCAGCAAAATATTTTGCAAAGCAAATCTGGCAATGCAGAAGAACAATTATATAGCATGTGTATATTAAGTGGGGTTTATTCTCGGTATGCAAAGGTTATTTAGCATTTGAAAGACAATTAAGGCACTCTGTCACATCCACAAGCTAAAAGAAAGCATACAATTAATTGGTATGGCTCAGGAATAAGACAAGGAAGGATTCTGCTGTCACCACTCTTAAATAATAAATAATAGAGAACTGGAAGTTCTAGTCACTACAATAAGAAAAACTTTAAAGGTACTTGTATATGAATTAGAAAGGAAAAATAAAGTTGTCCTTATGACATGGTTTTCTACATAGAAAATCTTTAGGAATCTACAAAAATATCAACTCCTAGAACTAATATATGAGTTTACATAGGCCATAGGATGCAAGATCAACACACCCAGATCAATTGCATTGAGCATCTGGAAACTGAAATGAAAACCCCAAAAGCATGTTTTGTAAAAGGGTGGACCTCATCAAAACTGAACACTTTCATCCTCTGAAAGACTCCATGCAGAGAATAGAAGCTACGGATTAGGAGAAAGTGTTTGCAAACCACCTATCAAAGGACTAATATTAGCATATAGTAAAGAACTCTCACAACTTGGCAGTTAAAAACTAAAACAGACAAAAAGAGCTGATGTCATTAAAAAATTAGCCCATGATGCAAATAAATACACAGGACATTCAACATCATTAGTTATTTGGGAAAAGGCAAAGTAAAGGAAACCTATGATGAGCTTTCCCTACACATCAGGATGGCTCATGTAATGAAGGGCGACAACAGCAAATACTGGCAAGAATGTAGAGAATCTGGGTCACTTGCACATTGCTCCAGGGAATGTAACATAATATACCACTTTGGAAATAGTTTGGCAGCTTCCTGTAAACCTAAATTGTCATATGACCCAAAGTTATACTCTTTGGCATTCATCCCAGGAGGATGGAAGCCTATGTTTATAGAAAAAAAACCCAAAACATTCACATCAGCTTTGTTCATAGTAGCCAAAGACAAGAAACAACCCAGATATTCTTCACCTGTTTATTGAAATACATCTGTAGCACAGAATAAACAAATTGTGGTATGTCTACAGCAGGGAGCACTACCCTGCCATAAAAAAGAATAGTGATGCAGCAATAGATCGTGGATGTGTCATCTGGGAATAAATGCTGAGTCAGAAATGTCTCTTCCAAATGTGAAATATTATGTGATCCCACTTGGTTTTTTTTTTGTTTTTTTTTTTTTTTGTTTTTTTTTTTCCCCCCGGACTGAGGGATTGAACTCAGGCCCCTGTGCTTGCCAGGGAAGCGCTTATTCCACTGAGCCATCTCCCCAGCCCCCAGACCCTAGTCTTGGGGCTCCACCTCCAGCTAACCAGAGAAAGCTAAGAGGGGAGTGACCACAGTGACAGTGATAATCATAATAAAGGTAAAGGGCCGAAGAGATAGCTCAGTAGAATAAGCGCTTGCCTGGCAAGTGCAGGGTCCTGAGTT
>NW_004524830.1:1968828-1970870 GCF_000260255.1 Octodon degus | reverse complement strand
TTTTTAACTGAAGATCTAACTTAGGACCTTGTGCTACAGGCAGGCACTTAAGCTGCTGAGCTGGCTCCCTGGTCTCCCATTTCTATATCATTCCTAAAATGGAAAAATTATAGAGATAGAAGATAAATGAGTGACTGCCACGGATTAGGGAAATATAGAAGGAAAGAAAATAAGTGGATTACAGAAGGGAACATAAAGGTTTCTTGTGGTGGTGCTGTTCTGTGTTTTGTTTTATTTTTGGTACCAGGAATCAAGCTCAGGACCTTGCATTGGTCAGGAAGGTGCTGTGCTGTTGAGCTATATCCATGCCCTGTTCTGTTTTGATAATGGTAGCAATTACATGAACCAGTGCATAGGATAAAATTCATCAGACTGTGCCTACCTGGAATAAAGAGGGTCCTAGATTTTGTCCCATGGGGTGGGAGGAGCATCAAACTATAAACACAAATGAGCACATGGAAAACTGGTGGGATCTGAATAGGATTTAGCATTGGTGGATTAAATCCACGTTAACATCCTGGTTCCAAAATTGCCTTAGGGTTTCTTAAGATGTTCCCATCAGCTAGACATGGTAGTGCACACCTGTAATCTCAGCACTTGGGAGGCTGAAGCAGAAGGATCACCATGAGTTGGATGCCAGCTTAAGCTACATAGTTCAAATTCAGCCTGGACTAAGTAGCAAGATCTTATCTCAAAAGAAAAAAAAAAAGCTGGGGGTGGGGGAGAGAGGTGGCGGGGAAATAGCTCAGTGGAATAAGTGCTTGTCTGGCAAGTGCAAGGTCCTGAGTTTGATCCCTGGTACCAAAAAAAAAAAAAGAACCATATATATTCGGGGCTGGGAAGATAGCTCAGTAGAATAAACACTTGGCTAGCAAACACAAGGGCCTGAGTTCAATCCCCGGTTCCACCAAAAAAAAAAAAATAATAATAATAATAAATTTAAAAAATAAAAAAAGAAAAGCAGTTTTCATTGAGAGAACTGTATAAAACTGGGGAACCAAGGAATTGGATGGAAAGCACATGGTACCCTCTGCATTATTTTACAAGAAGTGTTTTATGGGAAAAATTTCGTCCCTGAAATCTATAGTTTTCTCAAAATAAAACATTTAAGATTTTAATTCAGGTAACTTTTGAACATAGGAATCTGTGCATCATCAATGTATTTGAAAGAAAAATATTTTTACTCACTGGGCAGACTTATTTTCAGCAGAACTCTGTTGTAGTTCCAGATTGTATGGTTATATGATGGCTTGAATGAATGGGTGTTGATGTGGTCAGGAACTGGGTTCTCACTGGAATAGAAGGAAGGTTTAAATGTGAGATGGAAGAAGAGGAGGCAAGGCCCCAGAAGTTGGTTCTAAATTAAAAGAGCGAGGCATATTTCAAGTTTAAGAAATATTCTTATTCTAGCTCTGAACATTGGAAGAACACTGCATGTGAAGAGCCTTCAATAATAGATAGCATTCCTTTACCTGGATATTGGTTTCTATATCCCCATCCCTGAGAAACCAGTGCTCCTTGGAAACTGGCTGTTTCTAAGCTAAAGTGGAAGATTTTTCAGAGTGAGCCTGGATGCCTCATTCATGAAGAAGTAAGTATTCAAAACAATGGGGTATAGAATCGACATATGACTGAGGAGCCACCCAAAGGGGGTCCCACTGGCCAGATCTAAAATACCTGGTTTGGAGAATAAAATGAATAATGAGTAAATCATTGAGTTTTTAAAAGAACGAATCTAAGTCCATTCTGCTATAAAGACATGTTGAAGTTTGAGAAGAGGAAAGCTGTCTTTACAGAGGAGTGCCAGAGGGTACGAGAAGGATGATAAGCCATCCCGCTTTCTCTAGTGTGAAGCCTGAAGATCCCCACAGGCCTTGGTATTGATCCTGGGCCCCAGCTTGGTGCTTTCTGGAGGAGGAGGGACCATGAGGAGGGGACTCTAATAGGAGGTAGGGTCATTAGTGAATATTGGGGCCCCAGCCCCTCATCTTTCTTTCTGCCTCCTGGCTACTGTGCACCTTCCACAGGCTTTTTTTTTTTTT
>NW_004524830.1:1934678-1967983 GCF_000260255.1 Octodon degus | reverse complement strand
AAGTACAGTTTCAACAAATAATACACTGCATATATTCTTCTTAGTGGTTAATTGCTGTACAAGATGCAGACTTGTGATCCTATTTACAAACACCAAGAGGCGTGAAGTTTTTGCAGGTGATTGAATCTACAGTTTGCAATTAGTTTATCATCTAATGCTAGCTAGGATTAGAGGTGTGAGCGCAATACCCGCCCTAGGGTTGGTGGCCTTTATACAGTGTAAGAGAGGAAAAGATGCCTGCTCCTCTCTTTTGTTCTTATTGCTTTTGCTGTCTTTACTGCTTTCTTGAACTGTTGCCCCTCTGCTATGCCACCCTGACTTGGAACCAGCTGATTATGGCCTGAAACCTCTATACACTGAGTTAAACAAACCTTTCATCCTTTAACTTTAGGTGTTTGGTATTTTGTTTAAGCAATAAGAGAAAAGTAACCAAGACAGTGACCATGCTGTTTTTTTAATGGCAAATGGGAATCAGGTTTGCAGGTGGATTTATCTGGAGGGGGAAAGTGTAATCATGAAGGTTCTTTACATAGAAAAGTGGAGGAGTAGTAGGTCAGAGTTATTCTACTTGAGAGGGGTTTACCTGTCCTCACTGCTATGAAGCTGAAAGGACCCACAAGTGAAGGAATGTAGGCCAGCCTTGGAAGCTGGTGAAGCCAGGAAGCAGGTCCTCTCTAGAACCTGCTAGCACCTTGACTTGAGTCCCGGGAGACAGACCATGACCTACGGAACTGAGAGGTAAAAGAGTGGTGCTATTTTAAGCCATGAGGGTGATGGCCATGTATTACAGTAGCAGTTTTCCTTACAGAAAATGTAGTCTATAAGAGAACTGCAGGGGAGGACTGAGAAGATGAGGAAAGGCTGACAAGCCCCCCTAATATGGGTCTGGGTCTGCTAACCTTGACTGCAAAAGCCTCTGTCCTGCTGCCTACAACTATGCTATCCACCACCTTTCTCGGAGTGGGCACCCAAAGAAACTGGTGAATGAGGCGTAGACTTCCTCCAGGCCCTAGGAACACAGAGATGTATGAAGAGTAGGGTTGATGGGGTGGGAGCCACACTGGGAGTTGTGAATGATGGAGGAAGAATTAGACCAGGGTAAACAAAAGTGCACAGGTAAGGGCACTGCCAAGGACCAGGACGATTTGAGCAGCCATTTCTTCTGCCTAGCTTCACGTTCATGATGCTGGGCCCTGTAGGGAAGGAGATCGACTGGGAGAGGAGGTGGATTTCATAGCAGAGTGTGGCCGTGCTAGTCGATTTACATGATGGGGAGCTCTTGTCACTTCTCATGGCAGTCATACTGGACAGTGACATCTGTATCACTGAGGCACAGCAAGGATAAGTAGGCATTGTTGGGTGGAGAATTGAGGCTGTGGCTCCCAAGGTTTACCTGTAAGAGCAGCCGTGTCACCTCCAGGGCCCAGGGCAGCTGCCAGACTGAAAGCCACACAGCTAAGGTGGCAGGAGGATGGAACACAGGCATATTAAAGGCCGGGCAGGAGCAGCTCAAGCCCCCAGAAGCAGGAGTCCAGAACATGGATATGAAGGCCACATTTTGAGTAGGGAGTAGTCCTGCCCTACCCAGCCTGTGATGGAGGCTGCTGGAGGGCCCTACTACTGGGAGACTAGGAAGGACCCTCAGGTCTCGTGGTAGAAGAATGTAGGTAAAGGACTAGCGATACAAAGGGATGAGCTGTAGACCAACTATAGTGGTCTGTGTTTCTAGTCCTGGCACTAGGAAGGCTGAGGCAGAAGGAGTGCATGTTTAAGGCCAGCCTGAACTGTTATATAATGACACCTGTGTCATAAAAACGAGAGAGAGAGAGAGAGAGAGAGAGAGAGAGAGAGAGAGAGAGAGATAAGTGAGGAGTGAGAGACCAGCTGGAAGAGAAGCAACAAAAATCCAACTGGTTTTCAATCTAAGATCCTATACACAACCAAATTGTTAATTGAGTGTGAGGATAAAAGAAATTTTCAGACATGCAGAATCTCAGAATATTTTATCCTCGCACACTTTCTTAGGAGCAGATAAGAGACTGTGCAGAGGCCAAACAAGAAAAAGGAAAATGCAGGATGCAGGAAGAAAAGGAGCCACAGCTCAGGAAAGCAGTTAGGAACAGCCAGAGGCGCGCCATGGTGTGCACAGGCTTAGAGCTGCCACAGCAGGAGCAGGAAGCCCCCACTTCACTCTAGCACCCACGGGATTCCACAGAGGGGCTGGTGAGAGAGCTTCAGGGTCAGCACTGGGGATGAAGAGGTAGATTTTATTTATTTATTTATTTATTTATTTTCGTTTATGTATTTGGTACAGGGTCTCACTACCCAGCTTGGACTTATAGTGATCTTCCTGTTTTCAGCCTCCCCAGCTCTGGAATTACAGGCATGCCCAGATTAGGTCTCCAGCTCAGCGCTCCCTGGGAGCGGAGCCAGCGTGTGGCATATGGGACCAGGGATAGAACCCTGGTCCCTGCACTTGTCAAAGTAGGTGCCTAGTCTGCTGAGTTATCTCATCAGCCCTCGAAGGAGTAGATTTTAAATGAAAGACTCAAATACAGTGGGAAAGCTTTCTTCGGGAAAGAAGATATAATCAAGCCTACCAAGTGGCTCAGCAGTAGGCAGTGGTTATGGAGCCATAGCATTGAATACTTACTTTATAGGAGTATGTAGCAAAACGTCCCCTAACAAATCTAATCCTACACCGCCAATCCTAGGAAATTAACTACTAATATTGCAAAATGGATGAATCAGGAGATTGCAATAAAAGCTGGCTGTGAGAGGCCTGTTTAATGCACCAAAGGAGTGAAAATGTAGATCAGAGAAGCCAGTGAGGGTGTTAGGAGGGTGGACAGAGCACTGTTGGCTTTGGGGTATCTTTTCCATTTTATACTGTGGGTATGTTTCCTTGGATTAAAATATTTTGTTGATTGAGATGAAACTTCACTATACATTTTAATAAGTAAACACTTTGATAAAAGAAGGTAAGAATGTGGTCCAATGGGAGTGGGGCCTAGGGCAGAAGTGGCAGATGCCAGTGGGTCTCCTGTCTGCCTTCAGGATGCCAGGCTATCTTTCCACCTCCCTCACCCCTTTCCCATCCTTTCACACTCCCAGTTTCTTGAGGCTACAGTGATGCAGTGGCCCTCGCTGGTGACAGACCTCACGCCCATGGCCTGGTGGTATTGGCTTGAACAGAAGGAGCAGTCCCTTGGTGAAACCCTACCTAGAGAGCAGTCAGGACCTCGGTCCAACTTGGTTCAGATGTGGCCATCCACAGGGCTGGCAGGGATCAGGTAACTAGCTCTGGGAAGCAGTGGTACTCTCCAACTGCCTGTTTTCTAGTATACTGGTACAGTGCTAGATTGCAAGAACTTGTTGGGTCAAAAAGTGGAAAGGGGCTTGTTCTTAGGGCAAGACAACTTCTAAATCAAGGTGGGTCCATGGGGTGTTTTGACACCCAGGATGAAGGAGACAGGGAGATTAAGGCACATCTGATGGGCAAGGGGTAATCAAGGAGGGCAGGCCAAGTGGGCACACACTGCAGGCAGGCTTCTCCAGCTCTTTCCTTGCCTCTGTTGGAGGTCTTTGCTGCCCTGTGGCAGCTCTCTGCTGATCTTTCTCCTAGCCCCACCTGCAGGGCTCAATGTAGGCCTAGCTGCAATCTCTGAATTTCTCTCCACAATATGAAGGTACTCCCTTTTAATTTCCCATCAGGGCCACTCTGCTGGAAGTTGGTACAGCTTAGTGGCTGAAGTTTCTCAAAGAGCAGGGAAATTAGTAATTTGCTGAGGTCAAGGGCTGGGTGCTGGGATGCTGGTGGCACACTGTGCTTCCAGCTCCTCCCTGCTGCCGGCTTAGGCTGGCTCCTGCTGCTTGTTGAGCCACTGTGAAACTGCATGAATTGAGGTGCTGGGCCCCCAGCACAGCCCAGACGTGAATATCTCACTCCTAGAATCCTGCCCCTGGCTCTGTGGACTTCCTAGAGTGAGGAGGCCTGGCTTAGGAAGTAGTTCTGCCTGGAGTCAGAGAGCTCACATCCCAGTACTGACAAGAATCCTTGCCTGAGATGGCAGAGTGCCTGAGAAAATGATAAGCAGCCTGGCCAGAGCTCACCCAAGGCAAAGCTATGAGTTGTTCAAGCTGGCAGCTGTGCTTCCTGTTGTCCATTCCTCCCGACCATTATGTCCCAGGACGCATGCTGGGGGCTAGAGGTACACTGCAGAATAACATCCCTATGGCCTACAGATTGGCTGTGCAGTCCCAGTACCAGCTGTGTGCGAAGCAAGACCAAGAGGTTGAGAAGTGCTCCCAGGAGCCAGGCCGAGGCCCTACAGCCCTGGGAGCCAGGAATGCAGTGGTGCTCACTGCTCTGCATATATTCCCTTCTTTCTTTTCAGTGTGCATCTGCTGGAAATCAGACTAGAGCCTACTCCATGCTAGGAGGCTGCACTCGCAGCCTTCTGTGTGTATTTCATCTGACTGTTTTTATTTAAAGTGTATATTCACCTACAATTATGTAAATAGGAGCAGATGTTTTATAACCAGATATTTTGACTTTGTAATGTATCATGGACTTCTTTTCTTGGCAGTAGTGTATAGTGATCTCTCTTAGTTTTTAAAAATCTGTATAGTATTTTTATTCCTTGGATGTACCCATAATTTAAGCATTCCCTTCCTGATGGCGACTAGTTTCTTGCTGTTATAAACAGTGCTGTCATAAAAATCCTTTAATCTACATGTCTGTATCCCTATCTGTTTCCTCATGACAAGATATGCTCATTGCCAATGCCGGTCCACACTACCAGCTCACCCTCTGGAAAGGTCTCATCGATTCACATGTGCCTGACAGTGCACGAGGCCTGCACCTGGCACAGCATCCTTTTATCTCTGCCAGTCTTATAGGCAAAGTGTTATCATGGGTCTTCTTTGAATATTATTATTATTATTATTATTATTATTACTATTATTATTAGTGGTAAGGCTGAGTGCCCATCCTAGAGTTTATTGGTCACCATCTGTGACATTGTTTCCAAAAACTGCTGGACACCAGGGAGGAAGAACACCAGTGCAAGGGCAGCAGGTATGAGCAGCATGGCTCTCCGGAGGGGCTGCTGGGTGGTGGCTGGCTATGGGATGCAGTGGAACCCATGACAGATTGTGGCCAGATCCCAGGGCTCTGATTGTGACATGTGGACAGTGTAGCATACCACTGATGTACCCCAGGCATCCTTCACCTGCACTAGGCTACCAGCCTATCCCATAAGGACAGGGTACCTGCCTTCAGGAACTCTTCAGGCAAAATACCTCAGAGCCTTCTGCAGGTCTGAGCTCTATCACGGTGTCTGCAGGTAGCAGGACAGGTGTGACCTGGCGACACTCCCAAGCAGGTGGCAGTGTGGAGGAGTGGAAAGAGAAAGCTGTTACGCAACATCTTGGATTTCCCTTTCAGCCTCACTGCTTTCAAGCTAGTGTGGATTTTCATGTGTAGGAAAGGGAAGGGTGGTGTGCCTCTTCTCTGAGTCTGGAGGTCAAGCATGGACACACCTACCTACCAGAGCTGTTGTCAGAATGGTGTGGCATTGGTGTGATTCTGTGGGGGTTGCTGCTGCTGCTGCCTCCTGCTTGGGATGTTTTAATCATCCAGCATCATGTGGATTCTCACCCTAACCTCAACTCTTCACATTTCTATTCTATAATTTATTTTTATTTATTTATTTATTTATTTATTTATTTACTATTTCTTTTTGTGATAGGGCCTCACTAAGTTATCCAGGCTGATAACTTTTTTTTTTCTTTTTGTGGTACAGGGGATTGAACTCAGGACCCTGCTCTTGCCAGGCAAGCGCTTATTCTACTGGGCTATCTCCCTGGCCCTGGCCTCAAACTCTTGATCCTCCTACGTCAACCTTTGCAGTAGATGGGATTACAGGCCTGTGCTGTCACTTCTGGCTCTAAGAGATTTAGGAGCTAATTTCTTCAACAAATCCATTGTTGGTAATAATAATCATGGCAGCTGTAATTCCTTCTATTCTCAGTATTGTCAGACTTCGGGTTAGATGTGTATTACAGTTGATCTCTTTGCCTCGTCACAGCAGTCTGAAAGGAAGTTCACTTCCTTGTATGCAAGAACAGTTTGAGCTTTCTGATCAGTATCTCAAGCCCAGGAATTCCATGGGAACCAAGGCTAGTTAAACCTTTTAAAGCTCCTATATATTAGGATTATGTTAAAATCTGGCTCCAGCAAGTTGTGCTTTGGAGCATGCAGTATTGGTGTGTGCTGGCTGCCCGTGGGGCCAGGGGATCCAAGGTGCTCTCCTTACCTTTCAGACAGGCGTGTCAGCCAGGCTGTCATCATCGCCCTCGACATGCACTGTTGCTGTTCTTGGCCACACTGCAGAGCATCGTCTGCCCCAGCATGGCCCTTAGGCTGTGGCTTCTAACTCCAGGCCTGTTTTATTTATGAGATAATGCTTATTAGCTGTCTGTGCATACGTTGAGCCGTATTTGTGGATATGAAAATAGAACCTTTTAGAAAATGCCTTTTTAAAGCCCCCAAACATTAGGCTTATGTTAAAACCTCTAGGTCTTTCCAGTGCTGTGACATTTCTTGTTTGCATTTGCACAGCTTGGAGAGCAAATACACTCATGGGTTACAGATTTATTTTCCATTCTCATTTTTGTAGTTCATGTCTTAGCTCATCTAGACATTCAGTCTTCAGAAGAAGCAGTCTTGACTTGAATTTGTTAGTTTTCTTTATGTCAAGCTTTTAAAATATAACCCCCTTGGTGGAGAATGGTCTAGGGTAGGAGGAAGAATGTGAGACCTGAGTCGGAGCCTGGAGGTGGCAGCTTGCAGCCCGCTGTGTCTGTGAGGTGCTGTAGCCTCTGTGTATCCGTTGGGGTGGCAGACAGTGGGTGCTTGTGGGTCACATTCCCTCTTCTGTTGGGAAGCACCCTGCAAGAGGGAAATCTTTTCTGGGAGAGTCTTTTATAGCCTTTAATAAATACTCAGCAGGAACTTTTCATGTACTTAATAATGGTAATTTTGGCAATAAAGGAGGAATTATTTTTAATTCAGGAAATAATTTATACTACATATACATTGATGTATATTATCTCACAAAATCCAGCAATCAGCCAATATTTTGAACCTGTTCTAAAATTAGAAACTAGAATCCATAGGAGTTGACAAACCATGAAGATAATTTATCTGTGTGAAGGAAAAGAGAAGCAAAGGTAGATTTGCTCTTTTCACTGAAAATTGACAGTAGGTATTGGACTGGTTTCAAATTATTTCAGGTTAGCAAAGAGGGTCCATGAAAGAGGTGGGTGTGAGCATGATGGTTGGAAAGTTTATCTAGCAGGTTTTCTTCTTTGTTCTTTTTTAAACCCTCCATACTTTGATTTTTTTTCTTTTTTTAAAGAAAAGATAGGATAGTTGAGAAGCTACACAGGGCAAATTATAATGTCCAGCTGTCGTTCCATGTTTTGAAGTAGGAGTGTCAGAAAGTCATATTGTGTGAGCTAGTGGTCTTTGGGGGTATAGATCCAGCCCTGGGGACATATGTCTAGTGCAGGCAGTAACCTGTGGGCTTATCTAGCACTCTTGCCATCCTATTGTTCCCGTGGGGACTCCTAGGAGAGCGTACTGTCTTTGCACTTTGCACCTCCTGTCCCTTCAGTGTGTGGAATAGAAAAGGACCTCTATAGGCAGTCTCCTGTGACTTTAAGAGCACACAGAAGATTTGCCTGGTATGCCATGGCCAGTACAAGGAGGCTATTTCTAAGACTTGGTGCAACACCCACCACCCCAGTGATTCTCCATCTGGAGGGAGAAGCCAGGAAAGTAGGAGCTGACATGGCCTGCGGCCCTTCTAACTGCTCAACAGGGTCTTTATTATACTTTGGAGTACTCAACACTATTTTAGAGTGGATGAGCTAGTCAGTGGCTTTCTATTGCTGTGACAAAGTACTTGAGAAAAATTACTTAAAAGAGGAAATATTTACTTTATTTTGGCTTGTGATTTTAAAGGCTTTGGTCACTGGTCAGTTGGCTCCATTGCTTTTAGGCCTTTGATGACAGAGGAAAGCCACTCACCTCATAGAAGCCAGGAAGCAGAGAGGTAAAAGAGGTGTCGGTGAAGTTGGAAACCTTCGACACAGTCACTTCCCAAAGCCTATCAGCTGGCTGCCATGCCTGGTGCGCTTTCTGGAGGACAATTTAGTTTCTAGCCATAACACAGGACTGGCTCCTTTGAGAAGCTCTTCTTCCACCAGAGAGTAATGACTTCAAGATTTGCAGAGTACTGATATTTCCTTCTCCTTGGAATCCTGTCCTGACACAGTAGCCTGTTCTATTCTCTTACATTCCCCATTGAAGAGAACCCTTGGGCCTATTTTGCTAAGATTTGTGATAGCTTCCCATTGTTTTTAACTCCTTTGTAGAATCCAGCACCTCAGCAAAAGTTAGTTTTAAAACTTGTGTCTCAAGTTTTGAAACTTGAAGAATGTTTTGTGTTAAAAAAAAAAAAAAAAAAAAAAAAGTCTTGATAATGGAGCTAGGGATATGACTAGCATGTTCAAGGCCTTGGGTTCCATCCCTGACACCATCAAAACAAATTTTCTTTCCTTTGGGCAGCAGGGTCATGATCTTCAGCGTAAACAGATGGAATTTGCATGTGCCGTTCCCCTCCTCTTGGCTGCTCCGAAGTGAGGAGTCAAGCCTTAGGGAGATGTCAACAGGAGAGGAAGCTGAAAGGAGGACTAGGGTGGGTTCTTGCTGCCAGCCAGGATGAGACATCCCAGGACTGAAACCTCAGGTGACTAGCTTTGAGCCAGAAGAACAGTAAGTAAAGAGAAGCACTTTAATAATTCTAGCAGGGGATAGTGATATACACTCGTAACCCCAGCACTAGGCTAGGCAAGAAGATCACCACAAGTGATGATTCAGGCTCCAAGGCCAGCCCGGCCTACATAGCAAGACCCTATCTCACCAAAACAATGAACAAAAATTCTGTAAGACCAGCATCTCAGATGAGGATAACAAAGGTTGAAACTGGGAAAAGCTGCTAAAGTGTATTGATTTCTGTTAAAGCTTGTGTTACAAATACTGTTTAAATATATTTATAAAAATAACAACTTAAACTGCATTACAAATAGTCCCTTTACTAACAAATTCACAGAAAAGCATGTCTGCACATCAGCTCTTTCTCTAAGTAGTTGCTTACACAGCTCCATTGGGCTTTCAAACAAGGTGACCCATGGCAGCCAGGTACAAGTCTGGTTGGTCCTTTTCCTGACCACAAACTGGGAGGGGACTCCTTCCCCAAATGCTACTTTGTAGGCATAGTATACTATGGTTTGGACTTAAGTGTGTCTGTGAAGGTGATCACCTCTTCTGATGTCTGTCTTTTAACCTCAGTTAAGTGGCTTTTTCTGAAATGAATGAGCTCTCTTAGCTCATTCTTATGTGGCACTAGCTATGTTGGCCTGCAAGTGACCATGGACTGCACAGCTGGGCTCTGAGGCTGGAGGGCCTGGGAGGTCCTTCAGGAGCAAGTTTTGCAATGTGGCCTCAAGGGCACAGAAAAGCTGTGCTGGTCCTCTTTTCCTCTCACAGCCTACCCACTTCTCAAGCCAGGGATCAGGAATATACTGACCTTCCGCTCTCAGTAAAGGCAGGGGATGGGATGCTGCTGCAAGTTCTCTGAGCTCAGCAACCTCCAACGTGCAGATGCAGTGCCAGGTGCTGGAGGTGCAGTGGTGAGTGACTGGTACCTGCCCTGAAGTCACCACCTATAGGAGAGGATAAAAGGGTGCTTGCAGCTGTGCTTGACCAGTGTAGCTTCAGTAGAATTCCCAAGTCAGCTCAGAGGAGACTGCATTCCCCATCTTCCCTTCTAAATTTGGTCTGGAAGATTTGTGGGAGTTGAACAGTTATCCCTGTAGAAGTGAGCTTTTACTAGGTGCCTGTGTTATTCGGGCTGTTGAGAAGATGCAGAAATGCGCCTTGTTCAGGAGCATTGATCTGGGAGGGAGGTAAAGGATCTGACTGAGGCCTGTGAGGGCATGGTGATGCAAAAATGGGGCCTTCTTTCTCAGTGTCATGGGAGATACCAGGCTTGGGTGCCACCCAAGGACATGTAGGAGCAGGAGTGTGGAGCAGGCAGCATGTTGTGCCATGTGAAGTGGTGAGAATGTAGGGAGCAAAAGGCAGCAGGGAACACACAAGTGTGCCAGGCAAGGGTGTTACTGCAGGCAGCTGAGGAGGACTGGCTGTTGGGCAAAAAGGGCTGTGCTGAACACCAGATTAGGCAGTGAGTTAGGGGCTCCTTGTTGCAGTGACTAAATACCTGAGATGCTCAACTTATAGGAGAGTTTTCCTTTGGCTTATGAGTTCTGAGAGTTCAGCCACAGCGGCTCTTCCTGTTGCTTGAGCACAGTGCATCATGGTAGAAGCACAAGGTGGAATAAGCCTGCTGACTCATGGCAGCTGAAAACAGAAAGAGTAGGGACTGGGTTCCCATGTCCCCATCAAGGGCCTTCCATTTGCCCCACCTTTTAAGCCCCTCCAAAGGTTCTACCATTTCCCAAGAACACCGTCGGCCATTGAGGGCCTTTCCAGATCTAGACTTTGGCAGGCAGTGAGAAAGTAAAGAGAGGCCTTGGCATATTGGAGGACCTGGGCCAAAGGCATCAGGGAAGCCATTGAGAGAGAGGTGCCAGACAAGGACTGGGATGACAGCTACTCTCAGAGTGCCTCCCCACAGCTCATTTCAGAGTCCATGGAGGGCTTAGACCACAACCACAGGGAGTATATGGTTATAGTTCAGAGTTCAAGGGAGTTAAGACAGGGAAATGTGTCCTGCAAGTCAGTGCTCAGACTGTCCTTGCAGAAAGTATTCATGTACAGGGCCAGCCCCTAACAGGTGCTACAGTGTTTTCCTCTCCTTTTATCTGCTGCCATATATGACACCCAGACCTTGGTGCACTGGGTGTAGCGGACTGAGGACCTGCCTCAGAAGGTAGCTACAATATCGGAGAGCAATTCTCAGAATGTTGCTTTGGGACCCCTTTCCAGGCACAAAAATACTGAGAGGCCTAAAGAGCTTTTGTTTTTATGGGTGATAGCTACTGTTACTACAGAATGCTGAGTGAAATAAGCCAGTTCCAGAAAGACAGTATCACATGTCCTCATTCAGCTGTGGAAGCTAAACGATTGAGTCTCGTAGAAGAGGGTGGAAGAGCGGTCACCAAGGGGTGGGAGTGGGGAGAGGTTAGGTAGTAGGTGCTGGAGGCAGTGGTTCTATTGCCCTGTTCAGTATGGTAACTAGAGGCCAGAGTGATGTATGATATGTCAAAGAAGTAGAAGAGTCTAAAGGCTCCCGGCACATAGAAATTATGTGTATTTGAGGAGATGAAAGTTCTAATTGCCATGATTTGATCACTATACACTATATGTAGATAGTGAGTGATTGAACTGTACCCCACAGTTATGTTCAAATATCATGTATCAATTAAATATTTAAAATGGGGCAAACATTTTAAAGGAGTTCATTTATACAGTTAAAAGTAACAGTAATAAACCTATTACATATTAATAGACATGACATTTTTAATAAAAGATGACTTTTCATAACTCAAGTTCTGTGGTGAGAAGCACAGTGCTGTTCCAGTGTTGGCCCATCTCCTTCATGCCTGGTTTAGTGGGAAGATGGCAGGTGCATCCTGTTGGCCATGTGTCCAGGCCACTGTGAATGGCTGGACTTGGTTAAGGCATATGAGCATGCTCATCTCCGGGGTCTGAAGTTACAGACAGGATTTGGGGAGCCCGTGCGGACCCCCTGCCACATTTGGTGCAGGCACCCTTGGCCCTTCCCCTGACATCTCCCAGAGGGCCTGTGTATCACTGACCAGCAGTCCCCCCAGTCCACACTCTTCATCTCCCCTCAGGTGTGCTACATGGCTGGAACATCTACCACCCCACTTTGCCCTTCAGGATTCACTCATATCCTAGCTCTTCCTCCCCTCTGCTTTCCACTTCTCATCCCACTTCTCCTGGAAGCTACATAGAGAGCCCACAGACTTAGTCACAAGGGACACCTGGAGCTACAAGAACTGAGAGAAGAGATAGTGTAGCACTCAAGTCCCAGCTACCATGTCCAGAACCCTCCCTGAACCTACTTGGAGTCTTACTCCACCTGTAGCATCTATTGTCCTCTCAATAACAGTGAAGTAACAGATTGTTTTTACTCAGAGCTGGTCTAGGACTTGTCCAAGACCAGCTCTTTGCTTCCAATAGCAAAGTGTCCCCTGGCGTGCCATGCTGGCCCTGCCCCCGGGGCATGCTGAGATGGCAATTGAGACTGGGCGTGGTGTCGCATGCTTATAATCCCAGCTCTTGGGAGGCTGTAAACAGGTGGATCACTATGAGTCCAATCTAGTAATGAGACCCTGAACACCCTGTAGACCCTTCCCTAAAATACCAAAACAAAACATAAACAAACAAACAAACAAAAAACTAATAGCAAAGTGTGATGATGTCCTCTGTCTGGAGTCTCAGGTTTGGGATCTGTGCTGTCAGGTTGAGCTTTGCATGTACTTCTGGCCTGTATAATGTGATTCAGTGTGGCAAAATCCAAAAGCATCTGTCTTACAATCAGCTAGGTCTAGAGGAGTATCCTAGTAATACCATTTTATTGACTGTATGTTTCAGACACTTTCCACTCTTTATGAGCATCTCTATCAATCAGTAGTGGGGGGCTATTAATAATTCTTATTGTACAGCATAACTGAGAGGATTAATGACCTAGCATGATAGGTGCTTAATAAATGAGTACTTTCCTTATTGTTATCCTGGGATTTCTTGGCTTCCTGAATTGAATGGTGTTATTTTTGTCACCCATTGATTATGTTAGAGATGTCCTTGTATCAACGAGGGGTTTGTAGGAAGGAGATCTAGATTGGCTCCCATGCATGAGGGTCTAGCTCATTGTTACCATCCCTTGAGAAGGCAGAGGACCCTGGGCATGGTATAGCACTGAGGCTGGATTAGGGCCTGCCACCCAGATCTTCTGACTCTTGGCCTCTCATTCCCAGTGACCACAACAAGAGGGGCTCCCCAGGAAACCAGCCAGCCCGCCACTCAGTCAGAGCATCCTGCTACGTTGGAGTGGGCTACAAGTTGTCAACTCAGTATCGCATTATACTTTCTCTGCTAGGAAGGCTCTAGTTGTTTTTAGGGTTGCAGAGAGTTCTGATGACACTTATTTCTGAGCCTCCCTACAGCTTGGGGGACCCTGAAACCTTGCTCTCTCTAGGCACATGAACAGGGTAAAACTGAAGGTGCTGCTCATCTGGAGTGCTGCTGCAGGGGTGTGAGATCCAGCACCCTCTGCTCTAGGAAAGATGACTTCAAAGGGGGAGCTATGTGTGGGTATGACTGAGAGTGCCAGACACGCAGGTGGCCCACTTGTCCTCTTAGAGAGAAAAGGCTTCTGTGATTAGAGCTGCTCTCACTGCTGGTCTTCAGATCTGTAGCTACTACATCTAGTCCTCGTTGATAAAGAGCCACTGTAACACTCACTTATCTAACCTCTGAGCTTAGGCCCAGTTAAGAGTTTTCCTTCTGTTGCCCTAATCCTGTTTATCCATGTACCCATCCCTTGTTCAGCAGACACCAAGTTACTCTTCCAGGCACAGCACTATGCTGAGGGCTATACTCCAGTTAGCATTGCTGAAATCAGTGAGGACTGTGGAGTCTGGGAACCTGCACTGGGCTAGTGGGATCTGTGCTTGGGGTGGAAAGCAGCACACAGAGGCAAGGTAACTCCCCAGTCCCTGGGGATGAGGAGCAGGTGCAGCCTCCATGTGAGTGCGCTGGGGTTTGGGCGGAGTCATGGGACTTGCTGCACCTACACAACACGGTGCCGAGACCCAGGGCTCACTCTCCACAGGGTGCTCTCCTGCCTCTTGGCCTTGGCTCCCACCATGTGCTCCCCAGCAAGAGGAGGTTGGAAAGGGTCGTGTGGGCTACATACTGAAGTCACCCACTGAGGCAGTGTTGGAATGTGTAGTTCATTCTTGCCCCTAGAGACAAGGATGCTCTCTTGTAGTGAGGAAACAGAAAGGAAAGGGAGATGGAAGGCATATACCCATGGCTTCCCACCTGAGGGCAGAGCTGTCCTTACATACTGTAGTGTGGTTCCTTTGGGTGTGGCCTTCTCAGTGAGCTCTGTGAGCTGTGAAGCCAATCCCAGGATCCAGGATCTGCCAGGTCTTGCACTCGGAGAAGGAAGCAGGCATGTCAACCCCAGCACAGGCTCTAGGTCTCCTCTGTTCAGGTGTGGAGGCTTCTTGTTCCACCACTGGTTAAGAGAGGATCAGGCAGGAAAGCAGCAGCTTAGAGGATGGCAGAATGGATTTCAAAAGCTCAAAGGGGTCGAGGAGCTCTGTGCTGTCAGCAGAGGCTTCTTGGAGAAGAAGGTGCATCAGAGCAGACTATAAAGAAGACTATGGAATCAGCCTTGTGGAGACCTGTGAAGCAGGTCTCCCGACATTGGAGGTGGGGAAATGAGGGCCTGAGATGGAAGCCAAGCCCACGGAGGGACACAGACCTGGCCTGGTAGACACAGAGGGGCATAGGGACTCAGCACTCTCTGAGCTCTGAAAGGTCACTGCGCTGGTGATGGCATGCCAGTAAGAAGGGGCCAGATGAAGAGCAGACCCAAACATTGTTCTTGACACTTGGCAAATAATTAGGCTCTGCAGGTCCCAGAGCATAGTCACTCCAGTGCCTTGCCCTGGGCCCAGGGGATGACCTGCTTGCTCTGGGTTTTGGCAATTCAGAAACTGACTCCCCAGAACCAGTACTCCTTGATACTTTGGGGTCATGACTATGGCTCTGCTGCTACTATACAGCCATCCTGCTCCTGCTTAGCCCCTACCCTGGTGAGTACCCACTGGAGCACACTGTGCCCGTCACACCTGCCTTTCCATACTGGGGCCACACAGCACAATCCCTGCTTTCTGGTCAGCATCACCCAGGATACACAACCCTTGCAGCAAGATGTCTCCAACTCCACCACTGTGTGTCTTTCTTTCTCTTTGCATCCATCCCATAGACTCTATGAGCCGAGGACCTTATCAGTGTCAAGAATAGTATTTATGGGAAAATGCTCATTGCCACAGCAACCTTAGTGGTCGGCTTGGTGCATGGTCTACGGGCTCCTTTCAGGTCCACAGAAAGTGCTAGTAAGAGGGTGGTTAAGCGGGCTGGGCCCTGCTCTTAAGTTTGCAGTTTGCTGGTCATGTGGGTGGAGGAGCCAGCTGGGAGCCAGAATGGCAGCCAGGACACAGGTGGTCCGGCACCTGACATTGGTGATAGGCTATCTGTCCAGGTTCTCAGCTTAATGCACTGCCACTGTTTTTCTGCATCTGCCCAGCCTATGTGAAGAACCACCAGTCAGAGGGATTTTGTATTGACCCAGAGCCCTCTTACTTGTTGGGGATTCCCTGGCACATGTGACAGCTGCTCAGGAAGTGGATGGGCTTTCTGTGGGCAGGAGAGGAGCCACACTGCCAGCAGGGGAAACCAGGACTTAGCAGCACTTTGGACAAGTAATAAATAGCTGAAGCAGGGTGAGAGGCATAGTCACATCCAAGGCACGATGAGCCCTCATCAGAGGGCAGGGCCTAGGATCAGCTCTGGCTTCCCACACAGATGTGGTGATTCTGTTGGGCTAGGTAACACAGGCACACCTTGTCCCTTGATGGAGTTCAGGACAGGGTTATAGCATCCTACCTAAGTGCCAGTGCAGCCCCGGGGCTCCTTGAGTATAAGCAAGGAACCAAGGTTCTGGGTCCTGTGCCCCACTCTGCACTGAGCAGCAGTACCCAACTTCTGGGGCATGCCTGATTTCTGGTCAAGGGAGTCAACCCTCTGCCAGCAGTTCTGATCCTAAGCTGGGAGCCTTGGTATCCCCTCTTCTCCAGGTCTCCCTAGCCAGTGCCGGTATATGCTTGTGTAAATTGTCACACCTCTTAGTGCCAAGAGTTTTCAGGTAGACTGCTAAACAGTGGTTTTCACCTTCCTTTAATCCTAACCCACCTCAGGGCCCTAGCCTTTTCTATAGGTCAGTATCTGCTGTGCCTGGGGTTCCCAAGGGGACAGGAAGGAGTGGCAGCAAGGGGACAAAACAGAGCTCCCACCCATGGCCCTGGATTTCTCAGTAGAGGAGGAGATGAAGTATTGAGTGGGATTGCAGTTCAGTCCCAGGGATGTAGGTAGGGGTAGCTTTATTTAGCAGCTGCTTGGTACTATGTAGGCTCTGTGTGCTAGAAGTTAGCAGTTAGCCAGACAGTGGCCATGCCCCAGGGCACAGCTCCTTTGTAGGAGACAGACACTAAACAGTTGGTGAAGGATGGAACCACCCATGATCTTGTGTCAAAAAGCACCTGGAGCTGGGAAAGCAGCAGCACCAGATCCAAGATGGCGGCCAGCAGGAGGCTGATGAAGGAGCTTGAAGAGATCCGCAAATGTGGAATGAAAAACTTCCGTAACATCCAGGTTGATGAAGCTAATTTATTGACTTGGCAAGGGCTTATTGTTCCTGACAACCCTCCATATGATAAGGGGGCCTTTAGAATTGAAATCAACTTCCCAGCAGAGTATCCATTCAAACCACCGAAGATCACATTTAAAACAAAGATCTATCACCCAAACATTGATGAAAAAGGGCAAGTTTGCCTGCCGGTAATTAGTGCTGAGAACTGGAAGCCAGCGACCAAGACCGACCAAGTAATCCAGTCTCTCATAGCACTGGTGAATGACCCCCAGCCTGAGCACCCGCTCCGGGCTGACCTAGCTGAAGAATACTCTAAGGACCGTAAAAAATTCTGTAAGAATGCTGAAGAGTTTACAAAGAAATATGGGGAAAAGCGACCTGTGGACTAAAATCTGCCACAAATGATTCCAGCAAGTGTGAGCAGAGACCCCTCGCAGTGCATTCAGACATCCCGCAAAGCAGGACTCTGTGGAAATTGACACGTGCCACCACTTGGCGTTCACTTGTGGCAGTTACTAACTTTCTACAGTTTTCTTAATCAAAAGTGATCTAGTAACCTGTAAAGAAAGGATTAAAAATTTCAGATATTCTAAAAAAAAAAAAAAAAAAAAAAAGCACCTGGAGCTTGTGTTGGCTGGGACCTGGCCTCCTCTAAGAAGATGAAATTTGAGGTGAGACTGAGGAAAAGTAGCAGTCATAAAAGCGCTTCAAAAGTAGTTAGATCTGGGGCAGAGCTCTGGGAAGATCTCTGGGAGGATGTCTGATCCTACTTTGAGAGATCTCTGAGCAAAAAGAGGCACTAACATGATAGGCAAGGCCCTGAGGAAACCAGGGGACAGGGCCTCATGGGTGGACCTTACAGGGGACAGGAAGTAGTTTGCATATGAAAGGGTGGAAGTGACCAGGCTACTTGAAACAGATGTGATTTGCACTTTAGAAGAAGGCTGCAGCCTCAGGAAGGCGGATAAACTGGTAGGGCAAGTCTGGGAGCAGAAAATCAGACAGCAGGCTCTGGTCTCTTCTGTGTGGTGTTTGGGGATGGCTGGCACTAGGGAGTGGGCTGTGAGAAGTGGTTGCACTTGTGTTTGAGGTTAGCAGTTTACTGATGAGCATAAAGTGGCTATATCAGAGATGAGCTAGATCAACGACTGCTTGAAGCTCTTGTCTTGGGGTTGCTGGGGCGCCAACCTCAGAGCTCCACAGGGCACCTGTGTTCCAGGTGTTGGAATCTCAGCCTGGGGGTGTGGGGGACATACAGGGCTGCCTGTGCTTGTGGCTGTGCTAACACTTCTGTGAGGAGTGTCTTGTGGAGCTGGGCTTTGCAGGGCTGGGCCCAGCTAGTGTCCTCTGCAGCCTGTATGGTTGTCTTATTTTCTTCTCACATGGTCTAAGGTCTTCTCTTGGAACCAAACTCAAGGAGGATGCACCTATGACCTCAGCACCAACCTGGGAGAGTGCATCCTAAAAGGGCCCCATGTCTATGTAACTCTGGAAGACTCTCCCACTGATGGCTGGTCATTTGCTCTTGAGGCACAATATCCCAAAGAGACTGTAGAATGCAGTGCAAAAGCCACAGAAAGCTCACAGCCAGGACGGACTTCTAATCCAGTTGCTCCTGAACTTCCTCCACAGACTGTGCAGCAGCTGTCCCAGCCTTGATCACTCCCACAGGGTGCTCACAGCTCACAGTGTATCCATCTCTTGGTCCACCTCTGACTGGGAGAACCTTTTCCATGTTTGACATTCTCAGAACTCTATTACATGGTCCAGGTTCTTCTCCGGGAGACACTGTCTCTCCCAGGCAGCCTGTAAGGCAGCATTTCAGTTGTCTCCCTGTGTATGCCCCATTCTCTAGACTCTAGTTTCTTATTCTCATTTCCAAGTAACACAGACTTAGTTCCTCTGAGACACAAGGCTTAGAACAGCCCAGGCTCTCCACTGCCATGCAGTCTCTGTCTCATCCTGACACTTGTCTTCCCTGGTGTATGTCTCAGGTGAAAGTACTGCTGATTGGGAGTGATTTTCCCTTTCTCAGATAGCTCTTATTCCTGAAAGTCACTTCAGCTGATTCATTTTTAATTGAGTGATCTCTAAGCTCTGAATGAAGCGGTATATAATCATCTGGATTTGTGGGTATAGGAGGTTTCTTGCCTCTACTCTGTCATTGAGGTGTCTTGCAGCCCTGAGTAACTCATTCATATTCTCCACTTTCTCTCACCCTGTGGGGACAGCCACGCTGCTTCCTGTGCTCTGGTCTACCTTGAATGAGGTCAAAGCAGACATCAGGCATGCCTCATCATTCCCATTTCTTCCTCCAGAATTGCTGTGAAAGCGATTAATCCCGTAGTCCAAGCTCTTTATTATTATTACAAAAAATCCAGTGATGCCGACACAATAGTACAATAGCTGCAGACTAAGAAGGGCTGTCTGTGGGGGAGTCTGCATATGGAAGGACCCTGGAACCAGTAGATTTCCCTTGGCATAGACTTGAACTCTCCTGAAGGAGGGGGTTGAAAGCCTGGCATGGTGGTACCATGCCCTTACAGCAATGTGAAGATGTGGTGACACTACAGGGAATCTGCTTCTGGGCCTAGGGAGGGTTGCCCCAAAACAGGTGCCCTCAAGCTATGAGAGGTATGGCCAACTCCTGGGGCACAAGTGTGCCCTGAATGCAGAGGGGATGGTGACTGGGCAGAGGGGGAGACAGCTGGCCTGTGGGACAGCCCTTTCTGGGCCAAGCCTGTGCTGTCAGATACCCAGTTGCATTGCCATGGGAGCTGTAAGCGAGTTCCTAGGGCCTTTCCCACAAGCAGCTGGCAGGGGGGGGGTGGGTAGTTCAAGGAGCTATACCTAGCTGTTACTTGGTTATGTCGTTGTGTCCTCTCCTTTGTGATTGTCCTTTCTCTGACTGGAAAATGGACATGTCCATGACACCTCAGATATTTCCCCTGAGATGCCACCTACCCTCTTCTAATACCATGAAGGTTCTTAAGAGACAAGCAGCTCCCTCCAGGCACTGGCTGTTCGTCTGTATGCTCCAGGCCGCCATCAGGGGGAAGCCACTTCCACCAAGTAGCTGCTCTGTTCTTTGGGCCACTGGAGGCGCAGGAGCAGCACATGTCTTTAATGACCAAGACCAGACATTAGACTGGGGATAACATGACAGGTGTTTTGCAGAAGATGGAGGGATGGCCTAGAAAGTCAGGAAGAAGAGGTGGATGAGAGGGCTTCCTATTTATTCCCTTGGCTCAGCCCATGTCTGCAGGTGCTGCTGTGGCAGGAAGCAGGCTGTGGGTGTCTAACACTAGGAGCAGCAGGTGGGTTGTGCTGGCTGCATATGGGAGGTCTAAACCCTTCTGAGGCCAGTGACAGACAAGGGTTTTTTTTTGTTGTTGTTGTCGTTCCACAAGTTGCATATGACAGGGCCACACAGGCACAGCAGGAGAGACCCCACATTGTCCTTAGCGTGAGCAGTGGCAAGCAGAGACCTCAATTTTGCTGGGTTGTCCTCAACCATAGGGCCTTGTATGTGTTTATTTACTTCATTTAAAAAGTCATGTATAGGGCTGGTGAGATGGCTCAGTGGTCTAAAGCACCTACTTAGAACAAGCTTAGCAAAGCACAGGGACCACAGTTCAATCCCCCAGCACCACATGCCTGCCAGCCCCGCCCCCTGGTGGGCTGAGCTGGCCACACACACACACACACACACACACACACACTCTCTCTCTAAATAAATTAAATAAATAAATAAATAAATAAATAAAAATAACATCATAGAAAGAACCTGTTTAAAAGAAAAAGTCATGTATACATGTGATAGAGCGCTGAAGTTAGTATAGAGTGAAACACTGTTCTCCTGACACCTCTTATCCCACCACCAGAAAGTAGCCACTGTTTATGCTTCCTTGTGTATCCTTTCGAAACTTTTTAGTGCATACTCAAGCTTATACTTTACCCAAATGAAATCATGCTATATTGTTCAGCAGCATGATTTTTTTTTTTTTTTTGGTACTTTAATAATACATCTTACAGTTCTTTCTGTGTTGATATATATGAACCTTTCTCGTTCTGGTTAATGGTTGCATAGCTAAAATCATAGATTCTTTGGGCTACAGAGAGCCTTCAAGGCAATGTGATCTAATTGCCTCATTTTGCTGCAACCTGAAAAGGTGAGGTGACTTGCTGGAGGGCACAGTGAGTGAGGGGATAGAAGGGTTCCTCCCAGAGCTGCTGAATAGGAAGAGATTCATGAGGGCTAGAGAGTGGGATGACAGATAGGGATGACCCTTACTGGCTGACAGCATTTCAACAGCAGCAGCATCTGCATCCATCATCCCAGACTATGTATGTTGAGGGCAGAGGAAGGGCTGGAGAGGCAGTGGTGGCCCTCTGCACCTGCTGAAAGCCAGTTCACAGGATATTGAAGTTGAGATGTCACTTGGGCCATAGTAACGTGTGTCCTCACAGCACAGCTACAGACCCCTGTCTTGATCAGCAGAACAATCCATCCGTTATTTGAGAGCAAGTGCTCTATACTCACTAGACTCTTGGTGTGTCCTTTGTCATTTTTGTGAGGCATTGAAACAGTAGTGCAGGAGGAGGTGACTTCTCTTGCTCTAGACTTTTTGCTTGGCTGTATGTGCTGCCCTGTCCCTTGAGATGCCTACCCAGCATCTTACTATAAATATGGCTTGGTAGGCGTGGGGAGCGCACAAGAGCTGTTGGAAGGACTGCCGAGCTGCAGTTGTGTACACTATGTGATTACCTCACTTAAGATGGGTTTGAAGCTGGGGCCTCTGGTTCTTGAGGCTTGTAAGAACTAGGGTGTTTATATGTTATGAGTCTTCTAGCAAGGAGGACCGCTGAGGTTCCCCAGCCTCCCTGTCCCACCTGGGTACTTAGGTCCTCCTCAGGGCATGTGCTCCCAGGGCATCTTCCCCCCAGGGTACCCACTCACCAGGATGAGGATGGCAAGCCACAGACTAGAAAGGGCACATCTTCCTGGAACATCAATTTTACATGAGGCTTTGAGGGGAGAGATGCTATTTTTATATTAAAGCAAACACTGATATTATGGAATAGCATGGAAAGTTCAAGTCATATTTCAAGATAAAAGAGGCAATTTCAAAGCAGTTTTATCCTTCTTTGCCTCAGGCAACTTCAGGCTCTACCCCTGAACCCCAGAGGGGTATGTGTTTCTCCTCCGCTCTTGGGGACTGTGGGAAAAGTGTGTTAGATAGAGAAGTTTTCTCAAGAAATGCAAGTTTACCTTCAGTTTACCAGAGCAGGAGCAGCTCTAGGCCTGGGTTTCTGCTCCCTTATGTGTTAGGCTGAGTCCTCTCCCTGCTACCTGGTTTCTACCACTCTACCTGTGTTTTCTCTAATGTTGGAGTTTTTTTTTTTTACCATGGTGCTGATTTGACTACTGTGTCAACTCTCTCTGTTACCTCTGTTGTCACTTGTTTATTCCCTGAAGGTGATTGGATTGGCCCCTGTCAACTTGTACTTCTCAGACCCACCACTGGGTATGGGCTAAGCTCTTAGCTGGACTGAGGAGTTCACTTGTTGCCTCCCAGATGCAGTCCCCTAGGAGGGGTGTGGGTTGGTGTGTGATGCTTCCACCCAGCCAGGGTGTGGTGCAGAGGAGGCAGGGCCTCTGTCAGGGAACAGCTGCAGGGCCCTGGAGATGAGCAGTACCTCCCCAGGGAGCCCTCTCCATGCAGCCTCTCTCCCGGCCCTCACGTGTTCCCAAACTTTCCCGGTGTGCAGGCTATAGTCTGAACAAGCGCTGGTTGCTGCTGTGGCTCAGACTACCATCGTGGAGTCTTCACTGGAAACAAACTGCCTTGACACAGGTTGTCACAGAGGATCCCAAGGGAAGAGGCAAGGAGGAAAACAGCAGCGTTGGGGGCAGGTGGCTGGTTGCTGGGGAGAGCAGCTGGTGGTGCGACCCCAGCCATACACACTGTGCCTCAAGGCCTTGCTGACCCAGTAGGGCCCACATCTATTCATCCAGGCTGACTGTAGTTCAGGAGTCATTAATCCTCTTTGTATCTCTAAGTGCTGTGACCAGGGACAAGGTTCTCTTCACAAGGATGTCGTGTTATCAGTAGATAACAACTCGGGAAAGATTTTTCTTCTTTCCGATTAATATGTAGCATTGCTATGGGTCGGTGTGCTGGAGTCGGGTGTTACTCTTTTAACTAGGACATCATTAACAGAGGAAAGCTGCTCTCTTGTCTCATCTTACCGGGTCATACTCTTCAGTGGCTTTTCACTGAAGGCTTTGCCTCTGTCTGGTAGAGAAAGAGGCAGCCGTTCATGGCTTCATAGGAGTCAGGCAGACCTAGTTACTCACTGGTCCTAAGAGTGGGCACAGATTTTTCATCTCTAAAACAATGACATTCCAGGCCTCTTTGCCTGACAGGATTTAATGTGATCTCTGGCAGTTGGCACTGAGAACCTCAGGGGTCATGACCTTTTGTCAGTGTGCTTGGGCCTTAGGCAAGCCATGTGCTTTGCCTGAAAGGGGCGCTCCCTCCAGCCACACCACATCTGAGGCTCAGATGGAACACTTGCCCAGAAGCTTTTCTGGCATGGACTGGCCAGGTTTTCTACTGAGTGGGATTATGGCCCCAGAGGAGTCTGTTACTGTCAGTCACTATAGAAGAGTGAAGGTACAGAATCTGTACCTTGGGATTCCAGTGAGGACTCCTTGTTGTCTAAAGGACTTTCTCTCCAGCACTGTGCTGTGGGAGTTTTGTTTGACCCTGTGGCAGAGTTTCCACAGGCCTGGGCACTTCCAATGAGGCCCCTCAGGTCCCTAGGTTGGCACTGGGTCACCTCCCATGGTCAGTCTAGCTCAGACTCCTGCACTATCCTTCAGAAGTCAGACTGGGAATGAGGTTCTTCAAGCTCTTTCAGTTTGCTATGATTTGTTTTTGCTGCTTGCTTGTCCCTTGTGGGTTTTCCTCTTCTTCTTACCTGGAACTTGCCAGTTAATAGACATAGTCATTTTTCTATGGAGCACTATGCTGGGCTTGCAAACTCTGGCTGATCTTCATCCATCACCCCACTGGGAAGAGAGATGGAGCAGGGATGCAGAACTGGGCTTCTTTCCTCTAAGCAGTGGTGTTGGCATAAGGTGCCAGTTGGCCACTTTCCGATCATTGCTGCGTGACTTTCTCAGTACCCTCATCCTGCCCTACTTTGCTACCCTTTGAACTATCCCCATTTGTACAATGCCTGTGTGATACTTCTGGAACTTCCCATTATTCAGGCTCTCCTTTCCTGGATATAGATGAGCTTTTAATCCTGTATTTAAAATGATTCTCAGTCAATGGATTTGATTTGTATAGTTGTGAGGAGAAAGGGTCTACACATTCATGTTAGCCATGGTCACATTCATACTTCAAAGGTAAAGCCAGAAAGGACAACCTTGTAACATACAGCAGATGTGGCAGAGGCCTGGAGCCCAGAGCACACACCTCACACTTCAAGTATGCTTTTTGAATGGGTCCAAGGCCCCAGGGCCATAGCCCATAGCTGGGAGAAGCTCTCTTGCCACTTTCCACAGTGACTACCAGTAATGGCTGGCTCCTTAGTATTTATCCCCCACCCCAGGAACCTACATGGAAGACAGGAGGATAATTTCACAGTGAGAGTGATGATTCTATAGGACTTGCATAGCCTCTCTGCCAGCCTTTGGATTACATCTTGACTCTGGGAACTGATGATGCTACTGGTGATGTTGCCCTGTTTTCTGAAGACAGCTCAAGCTCCCAGTGACTGTGCACTTCTCAGGCTGGCTTCCCTTGGATATGCTTAATCAGGCATGGAGGCTATTCATCCAGACCCTGAGGGCAGGGGCCCTTACTCAAAGAGGCACTCTGGCTGCTGTGGGAACTCTTCCTGCTTGGGGTGAGTTGCTTTAGAACTCCTTCCCTGGCCCCACAGCTGCTTCTCCTTTTCCAAGAGACTATTGGCACCATGGCCCCTTTTGTAAAAATAGGTCTCCTTGGTGAAGATGCTGGATTGTAAGTGGAAACACCATGCTTAGAAAGGAAGCATACATTGGCTCACTTATTGGGACAGGGCTGGCCTGAGGTGCTCCCTGACCCAGGTCTTCTGCATGTTGTAGTAGTTGTCCTCTCAGCTCTGCTTCCTCCAGGTGGGCAGCACCGGAAGACTGCGCCTTCTTTCCTAGGAATAGAACTGAAGCAGCATCAGGCCTGATTGCCTTCATTGCATGCAGCCCTGTCTATACCTGTGTCTGTGGCCGAGATGGGGGTATGCACGTCCTAGCTTGGCCTCAGTCTCCAGCAGTATCACCTGAGTTTCTGGACACTGTGCGGAGGCTTCTGACACTCAGGCGAGAGTCAGCAAGTGATGGTTGCAAAAGTGACAGATATTTGATTGCTACCCCAGCTGACTGCCTGATTGTGGACTTTGGCTTCCCCAGGAAGTTAATGCCATTGTGTTGTGGTCACAGATATGGAGCGATTCAGCCACTCTGTGCAGAAACAAGGCCAACCCATCTCCCCATTGTCGGGGTGGACCATAAGATCACTGCCTCTTGGGTTCAGCATGTTGCTTAATGTGAGCTTTGCCTCCTGATGGCATCACAGATCTCACAGGTGCAAGCAGCAGGGTCTGACAATGAAGAAGGGAAAAACTTGTGGGCCAGAAAGGATTGGAGGACCAGAAGCCAGGGAACTCATGCTGCATTGAGTGTGTAGCCCCAGCAAGGAAATCCGCAGCCTGTGGTAGGGGTTGCTAACTAGAGGCAGAATCACAGACATCTGAAGACATTAGACAGCCAGCTGAGTCCTGATTTATTGTCAGTTTTTATCAGTCCATGTTTGAAATCTAGTATTTTAGAGTTCTTTATATAGTCCAGTTATTAGCTCTCTGAGGAATGAATTTTGGAACAGGTGGCAACATTTTGTTTCCCATTCTGAAGGTTGTCTCTTTACTCTGTTGCTTGTTTCCTTTGCTCCTCAGAAGCCTTTTAATATGTTGTAATCCCATATGTTGATTCTTGGCACTACTTCTTGTGCTCTTTGAGGTCTATTTAGAAAGTCTTTACCTATGCTTATATGTTCAAGAGTTTGGTTGTATTATCTTTCAGCAGTGTTTCTGCTTTAACATTTAGATCTTTGATCCACTTTGATTTTAGTTTATTACATGGTAAGAGATACAGGTCTAGTTTCAGTTTAAATCTGGATGGTCAGTTTTCCCATCACTTTTATAAAAGACGCTGTCTTTCCACCAGTTCATGTTTTGTACTCGATTGTTCAAGATCAAACAGTTGCATACGCTTAAGGTTGTTGATGTATCTTCTGTTCCATTGATCCACATGTCTTTTTATGCCAGTACCATGCTGTTTTATCACTATAATTTTGTAATATAATTTTAAATTCAGGATTGTAGTTTTGTTACCTAGTATTGCTGTTGCTATTCTAGATCTCTTCTGGTATCATAAAGATTTTAGGGTTTTGGTTTTTTTTTGTAGTTCTATGAGGAGTGCTGATAGTTTTTAAATTTGGATTGCATTAAATCTGTGTAGCAGTTTTGAAAATATTACCATTTGACCATATTTATTCTGTCTATCCAGGAACAGGCAATACTTTTCCATTTTTTTTATGTCTTCGTCTACCTTCTTTTTCAGGGTAGTGTAGTTATAATTGTAGAGGTCTTTCACTTTGTTGATTAGGTTAATTCCCAAGTATTTAATTTTTCTTGGTGCCATGCTGAATGGTATTATTTTCCTAATTTCTTTCTCAGTTCATTATTGGTGTACAGGAATGCTATTTATTTTTGTATGTTGATTTTGTATCCTGGTATATTGCTGAATTGGGCTATTAATTCTAGGAGTCTTTTAGTGGATTTTTTGAATGTTCCACATAGAAGATCTTGTCATCTGCAGATGATGATGATTTGACATATTCTCTTGTTTTTTCTCTTGTCTAATTGCTCTGGATGATGCTTTTGTTAAAACTTTGGGTACTATATTGAACAGGAATGGTGACAGTAGAAATCTTTGTCTTGTTTCTGATTTTAGAAGGAAGGCTTTAAGATTCTCCCCATTGAATATGATGTTGGCCATTTGTTTGTCATAAATGGATTTTATCAGACTAGATAAGATCCTTCTGTACCTATTTTTTCAGTTTTTGTTTTGTTTTGTTTTATCATAAGAGGATGGCTGCAGCCAGGGTGAAGAATCTGTGTGTATGGAGTTGGTCATGGGCCAGTGCCTGTGGCTGCTGCATTGTCCAGGGCATAAGAGCATGGCTATTTTGTCCTATGGGCCAAATCCTAACTTTTTAAAGGAAGGAAGTTATTTTCTAAAGTGTACCCCAGATGTCTCCACTGGAGAGTTTCATCAGATGGACATATCTGAATGGGACTCCAGCCTGGGTGCCTGGGACCATTGTCTGGAAGCTCCTGAGGCAGGAGAGAGTAGCGGGTACTTCCCAGGTGAGTCAGCACGGGTGGCTTGCACTCCCGCAGCAGCTTTCTGGACCTCCTGCCTCTAAGGTCCATCACATCCCTTAGGATGAGAGGAGGTCCTCATCAAGTCAAGGTGACTTGATGGTGTTAGTCCCTGTGCTTCACCTCATTTGAAGTGAATCATGTGCCTCAGCCTGTGTGCCTGGCTCTGGCCCCGCCCTCCCCACCTCTGGGGAGCTTCTTTGGCCCTCCTTCCCTTGTGCGTGCCTGCCAGCCCTCTGCACTTGCTGGTGCCTCTGCTGCAGTGCTATTCCTTTCCCTTGTTTCTCTCTTCCTTTGTGCCTTTTTTTGTGTCTTTTGTTTCCTTTTTTTTCCTCCCTGATACTTAAGTCACAACCTCCATTGAGCTCCTTAGAGGTGATTTTCCTTGGCCCTGCATGTGCAGCCATGGATTCCACTTCACTACCATCAGCCTGCCCTGCTTTGTATCCTTTATGGCCCACATCAGGCTTTATTTTTGTTGTCCTACTTGTCTCCATAGTGGCCCACAAACTCTCAAGGAGTGGAACTGTGTCTGAGCATCAGTTCCATGTGGAGAAAGGTTGCAGGGTTCCCTTGTAACTGTCTGCCCGAGGCACATCCCTTAGGATGAGAGGAGGTCCTCAGTGAAAGACAAGCCCTGCTCTTATGAGGGTCTCGAGGGCCTCTGTGACAGAGGCCTGAGAGCTTCTGAGTGTGGTGCCTTGTCCAGCACTCCATCTGCAAGTGGAACCTAGGATCAGCATGACGAACAGAAGCATCTTGCTAATGCCTCTGTGCCTTGATGCGCAGCACCTTATCCAAGTACTTCGGTGTCCTGCCTAGGCTGCTGTGTCAGATCCCCAAGATGCACCGTAGCGCCTTAGCCATGGGTTCCTAGTTCAAGTTCACAGCTAGCTATGCTATCACTAACATTTTTTACCCTTCTACTCCATTGCAGAGAATTGTTGAAATTCACTGTGTCTCATCTCTATAATTTTATTGAGGGGCAGATCACCAGTAAATAGTGGAACTGGAATTAAGATTCATCTCTTGGTTCTTTTATTTTTATTTTCTGTTATACTTCCCATTTTGTTTTCACACTCTTTAGACACTCTTTCAGCCAAATATTTTTTTGCAATTGTAAAAACCAGATAACCAGCAGCACTGAAGTAGGGCTGGCTGCACAGCATTTCTCCAAGGGGCCCTCTCCCAGCTGCAAAGCTGCCCTGCCTACTTCTACACCTGGCAAGTGGAATGATTATGGTGGTAGATTACCTTGTCACTCCTGTTCACTCCAAGTACACCCTTGAATTTCCTCCCATCTACCTTCATGTGGCCGCTGTCCATCTAGGCTAAATGCTATTTGCTACTCTGTAGCAGTCAAAAGCTCTTTGCCTCCCTTCTTTAATTTCCTCTCTAGCCTACGTTGGTTCCAGGGCACTGCATCCTGGTCCAGAGGCCCTGGGTCTTCCTAGGATAAAATCAACCTTTCACATTCCATAGCATATTTGTAAAAAATTGTTTTTCACTCATCACATTAAGTGGGATTTTGATCTTTTTGTTTGTTGGGTTTTTTTATTTTCCCAGTACTAGGAGTAGAACCTAGAGCCTTAGCACTGAGTGGTATCCTCTGCCCTTAAAAAAGTTTTTTTTTTTTTTTTTTTAATTTTGAGACAGGGTCTTGCTAAGCTGCTGAGTTGCCCAAGTGAGACTCAAACTTGTGATCTTCCTGCCTCAGCTTCCCCAAGTGCTGTGATTACAGGTGCGTGCCACCATGTCTGGTTCTCTTCTTACACGTTTATCAGGTGCTTTGATCTACATCCCTTCAGTGCTGACAGATGCTTGTCCAGTGTGTACCTTGTTCAGGAAGCTGTGAGCTAATGGGCTCCATGTAAATACTCTTTGGGGAACATTTCTTCAGCTCCTTCCAGTCCAGGTGTTCCAGGGCATTGCCAAAGGTAGAGATCCTTCTCCTCCACCAGCACCCAAAGTGAAAGCTTTTGCTGACATCCAGCTCTCATCTGAAGGTCTGACAGCCAAGGTTTATTATGCAGTGCAAATCAATCTTTTAAAACCCCTATACAGCTATTACTAATTAACACAGCTTTACTTTTATCTGTTGCTTTATGATGGAGAGAGAGACAGAGACAGAAAGACAGAGACAGAGAGACACAGACATAGATAGAGACAGAGAGACAGAGATAGAGAGAACAAGGACTTACATATAAGGGTCTGATACTCCCTCATAAGGACAGAGTAGTAACCTTCACTCTCAACTGTACATCCATGAACATACACACGTGTACACATCCAAGACCAAAAAGTTAGGAGATGCAACCAAACCCCAAAAAAGACCTGGTCCTGAGTGCCAGTTCTGCCAAGACTTAGGCACATCTCTTGCTATGGCAGCAAGAGAGAGACATAGAGAAATACAGAGGGTCTCTCCCCTCTGCCTTTCACACATGCAGATACCTAGGTCTCACCTAGAGCTACTGTCACTAACACTAATTAGCAATTCACACATAGGCAGGGTTTAGGTGGCAGCCAGACAGGTGCATTATGTAGGACAAGGACTACTGTCCCAGGGTTGAGAAGTGCTTACAAGAGAAGGGAGGAGAGGGAGTACTGAAGGAGGAGGACGGGAAGTATGCTGGGGCAGGACAGATCAGGCCATGGGTCAGGAGGCCCTGTCCTACTGATTGCAGAGACAAGGCAGGGACAAGGGCCCATCAGTGAGGGAGTAGCGGACCACCTTAGCTGGAGGTGTTGGAGGCAGAGCTCCAGAAATGTGTCAGATCTGAAGTAAGCCAAGAATGCCTCATTCATTCCTCAGATGCCCAGCATTCACAGTAAAAATAAAATGCTGTTCCTGAGCACAGGCAGTTCCAGTAGAAGCCAGGGTGACAGACATACTAGAAGTGATTACAGAGTAGTGTGGGAAATAGTGCTGAAAAGTGCACGAGGGGTGATCAAAATATATGGTGAGTATTTACATGTTAAGAATTTACTCCAGCAAAAGCCGCGTGGCCATGAGTCCCCTTAAAATGATCCCTTTGGCTTAAACACAATGACCTCATCATTCTTGACATTCTCTACAGCAGCTCTGGAGTCTTCTTTCCTGTTCTTACAAGATGTGACAAAAAAATACAGTGGATGCTGCTGCCATCCAACCAAAAGGCAGGCTTGTAAAAGTATGGGGATGGCATTATTTGCCTGGGTCCCTGGATCTGGCACCATGCAACTTGCCACTCTTCCCTAAATTCACAATGACCACCAGAAGGTGAACATCTGAATCCGTTAAGGACATGAAGCAGGCAGGACAGCACACCTAAAAGTACTCACATTAGAAGGCTTCCAGAACTGCTGCAGAAAGTGGCAAGAATGAGGGAATAAGTGTTCAGAGCGAGGGGGACGGTTTTGAGGGAAATCAATAGCAATGTATAAATTTTTTAAAACTTTATTTACTGTAGTTTTGATTACAACTCATATCTAGTACAGAGTACCAGAAAAAGAAATGCTTTTACCTGGGAGAGGAATAACTGTACAGTAGAAGGGATGTTGTTGGGTCTCGAAGCATGGATAGGAGTTTCTCAGGTGGACAGAGAAGACTACAGAAGAATCAATATCTGGAATATCATGGAGGCTTGGAGAATAGAAGACATTGTGAGCGAAGTATAGAGACTAGTAAGGCAGTGCTAGGGTCATTAAAAACAATGGTGTGAGGACAAGCTGGAGCAGAGGAAGTAGCAGTCGGAAGACCAGGGTGCATATGTATTAGGTGTGTCCTCAAAGTTCTCCCCTCTTCATAAAGACTGAATCCAAGCACTAGTGGTGGAGAAGAAGGGAAGGACTCAGAAGACAAGCAGGAGGCAGAATTGTCTGCATCTGGTTGCCAGCTTGATGAGGCCCCGAGGGACAGGGAGCAGTGGTAACTGACAGGTAACTGTCCAGAATGAGTAGTGGTAGCACTCAGCAGTGCAGGAACTGCAAGAAACAACACAAAGTAAGAGAACCAGAAGATGGATGTTTGGAGGAGGAGGAGCGCCCTGGCAGGATTGTCTGACAGAGGAACTGAGAACATGGGAATAGATACAATTAGTGGAGCATGGGCCACAGGGGTTTCATTGTTCAGTTAAGCCTTAACAAGTGGAAGCTGTGGCAAAAACTGTCACGCTGTCTTAGGCTGTAGCTACTGCACCGAACTCCTCTATCAGCCCTCCAGCAGTGGCCACAGCCCTGTAGGTTTCTCTACCCACTGTCTCCTAGGCATTTCAGACACCAGTGCATATATGTCTCTCTCATTAAACAGCCCTGCCCCTTCTCACGTAGGTAACTGCAGTGCCTCCAGCAGGCTAGATTGTTTCCACTCCTCCCTCTGGGCAAACTGAATGCCACTGCAGTCAGGAGATCTTTCCAGGTGGAACCTAGCCATACCGTTACCCTTGCCACACCCTTGGTAGCTCCCTGCCATGCCTAAAGCTCTGCTTGAGTGCAGGTGGCCCTGGCAGACTCCTGCCTGCGTTCTTCCTCATCTCCAACCATGCTTGCTGTGCTACTCTAAGAATGCGCCAAGTGGACTCCCCACCTCAGTCCCTTCCCCAGGTGGTCTTCTCACGCCCATCAGACTTCTGCCTGAGTGACCTAGCAGAGGGGCCTTCCCTCATCAACTTTTTAAAGCAGTACTCATCTTGTGGCTCCTTATGATCTCCACCTGCTTTGGGTTTTAAGTGGCATTTATTACTGACTAAAATGGTGTGTTCACCTTCCCCATATCCAAACTGTGAGTTCTGTGAAGGCAAGGACTTCACCTTTCCTGTTTACTGCTGTCTCACTGCTTAGGAATCAGGTTTGGTGAATAATGTCCTCTCAACTATTTGTCAAGTGAAGAAAAGAAACAAGTGAACTGTGTCATGCTGTGCAGCATACTCAGGACGTTTGTATCTCATAGCAGTCAGATCCCCAGCTCATTCCAGAAAGCTTGTGGCCACTTTCCCTTTGGACCAGTGAAGAGCAAATTCAGGGAAGTGTCATATTCCATGTTCCAATTGGCTGGGGTCAGGAACACAGATGGTGGGCATCTCTGGTGAGGGTGAAGGGGTTGTGGATGCAGGCAGAGGCATAGTTGGTACTGGAGGAAGATGCTATCGCATGTATGCTTGTGGGCATCTGCTGGCAGGAGCAGTTCAGGGCTGGCAGTTGATGGGGAACAGCCCAGAACCATAAGAAACATCAGCTAAGGTTCAAGTGCAGATCTGTGGCTCCAGAGTCTGCTGCACCCTGGGCAGAGAAGGCAAGGGGTCTGCATAGACCCACATTTCGGAGCTTGCTATGGGGATTGGAGTGTGTCCTGCCACCAAGTCTGAGGGCCACATTGGTCTAGGTAGGGATAGAAGCTGAATCAGAAAGAGTGGAGGGGAGCTGGAGCAAATGATAGTGTCTTGTGCCCTGGAGGGTCACCGTCTTGGATCAGAGCAAGCTCTTGGGGAAAGTGGTATGTGCACTCCCCTTGGGGTAGGTGCAGAGTAAGTCGGGGAGAAGGCAGCCCACTGTCCCATCCAGATGACAGCATAGTTAGGTGCAGCTGGCCCGCTTTCTAACTTTTCCGGGAAGCAGCTATATCGCCACTTAATAAAATAAAACATTTTACTCATTCATTGATTTGGAGCCGACCACATGTCTTAGGCTTTTAACTTTATCTTGAAGATTTGAACCTATTTATGAAATCTTCTGTTCATTTCTCATTTGTACTTTTTACTATTTTCACACTTGAGATACTCCAAATCTGAATCTGTTAATTATGATTATTTCCCTTAAAATTCAGCATTCTTGTGAGCTTTGAAGAATATTTGATAATTAGGCTGGTGAGTCCAAGTCTCCCCCAATGACCAGTGTTGGCTGGGTTAACAGCACCTTGGCATGGGCCTCCCCTATCTTCAATCTGTTCCTCTCAGATTTCTAGGATTTACTTGGGTCTTCAGCCCTTGGCCTTTTTTAGTGCACACTAATTTGGCTGAGAAGCTCTCTTCCTGCCCAGGGTAGCCAGAATTTTGGGCTTCACATTTTCCACATGTAAACATGCCATCAGCACTATTTTGCCTGTGTGGTCTTTGGTTTGTTTTTTTGTTTTGTTTTGTTTTGTTTTGTTTTTTCTCCTGAGAGACAGCTGAGCACAAAGGAAGCCCCTAGGCCTATTGTCAGAAGATTCTCTTTTGCTTGAGGTTGTGGCATCCTAGGCAGGGTCCTTTGTTTTCTGAACCTCTGTCT
>NW_004524830.1:1931039-1934562 GCF_000260255.1 Octodon degus | reverse complement strand
TGGCATGTGGTGCTGGGGATCAAACTGTGATCCCCGCATGCTTGCCTAAGCTTGCCTAAGCAGGTGCTTTAGACCTCTGAGCTATCTCGCTGGCCCTGAACCTCGGTTTCTTCATGTGCCAAAAGTTAGTTCCTGTGCCTATCCTGATTCTGGGGATTGAACCCAAGACCTTTGTACTGAACTATGTCCCTATTTCCCTTTTTAGCTGATTTGCCCAGGCTGGGCTCAGACTTGCCATCCTCCTGCCTCAGGTTCCGAGAGGGCTGTGATTATAAACATGCACCACTATGCTGCTTTAGGGGGTAGTGATTTTTACCTTTAAGTATTGCTTTGAGCATTCCAGGAATTTGCCTGCTGGAAAGTCCCCTCTACTGGGCCTGGTGGAGGAGTACACTTATGTTCCTGTTTGCTCTGAGTTTTGAACAAACTGCCAACAGGCCCAAAGCACACTCAGTGATTGTTGGCTCTTTCATTCACCCAAAGCATTTGGTAAAATGCTCCCACATTATAGGAGAGATTCTAAGTTCTTGATCCTCGCTTAATGCCCCTGACCCCACTCAGCCACACCCTAGGTCTCCCCTGTGCCCTGCCATACACTGTGCTGTCCCAGCTGGTTCCAGAGCAACCTGCCAGCTCCCTGGGCATAGGACCTGACACAGAGCAGGAGCTGAGCAAATTTCTCAACTGATAAAATAAATGACTGCATTCTAATCATCTTTTTGATCTTCTCTAGTGGTTCTGACTTCTATTTCTGTTTATTCAACAGCTTCCTATTGAGGGCCTGCTGGGTGTCAGGCACAGTTATAAGCTCTGGGGATGCATTAGTGAGTAAAAGACCTCGAACCCCTACCCAAGGAGATATCCTTGACTTTAGTACTCTCTGATCGCTTTTCCAAACATAGAGAATATTTTGCAGGTTAATATGCATTTGAGTAGGGAGTATTTGTTAAGGTTTTTAAATGTGTAGTGTCTACTGTGTACCAGACCCCACTCTGAGCACTTTATGTGCATTATCTCATTCAGCTCCCACGAAACTGTGGGCTCTGTTACCATTCTCATTTTACAGATAAGGAGCAGAGGAGCCAGGCACAGAGGTCTTGATCCTTGCCTGCATGTGTACACTGGGAGGAGGGGCCCTGAGCCAGGCACAGCCTGACTCTTTGCCCGTGAGTATCATTGCTGCCCTTTGCTGCCTCTGCATTGTTCTGGAAGTGCACTTTGGCTCATGGTTCTGTCTTTCCTGCAGTGCTGTACCCTCTCTTAGGCTTCTTATTTCTCATGACACCTCCCATGAGCCATTTACACAGTAGGCCACTGATGAGTGCTCTTTGCACTTGGGTGTGTCTTTCAGGGATCTAGCCCAAATGTGGCACAGTAAGCCCTGCTCAGTGGGGAATGGTGCCCATTTCTATCATCCCAGCACTCTGAGAGGCTGAGGTAGGAGGACTGCAAGTTCAAGCCCAGCCTGGGCAACTTTGCCACTTAGCAAGACCATGTCTCAGAGAACCAAAAAAGGTCCAGGGCTGCCATGCCACATGAAGGCTCTGGGTTTCATCCGTAGTACCACACATACATACATGCGATGATTAAGCTCTTGTCTGCACAAGCCTTGGGACATTGACTGTGCCCTGTCCTGCACCTACGTGGGCTTGCTGCAGAGCTCCATTTCCCTGCATATTTCCCCTACTCTGCCTCCCAGATCTGAGCTCTGCCACCAGGTAGAGGGCAGTCTCTTCTGCCCACCACACGTTTCACTGTCCTCCCTTCCCAGCTTTCTCCCTGTGCTTCCCTCATGCTCACACTCTCTTTTGATCTTGCAAATCTAGGCCCTTGGAGAAATCAGACAGTATGAAATATGAAAACTGCTTGGGAAGTAATTGAAGAAACACTGTGACTTTCGAAACCCATAGAGATAACACTCTCACACCTTCTTACTCACGTTATTTAATTTTTATTTAATTTTTAATGGCAGATTTAATTAATGGAGATCAGGTCTTCTACTTTCAGATGTGCATGTGGAGCAGCAGGAAGAGCTGGAGGAGGGGCAGCTGTCTGTTGGGCAGAGAAAAAGGTTTTCTAAAATTGGGGAGCCCACTGAGTGCTAATGGATGCCCTTTAGAGAGCTTTCCCCTAGAGAACAGGTGCAGGGGTACTAGGTCTTTTCTGCAAGTGCAGTAACTATGCCTCCCATTTGGCTCCCTGGGATCAATGGCCCAGCCAGGGAGAACTGGACTCTATTGTTCAGCTGCTGTGCTGTCCTTTAAAAAGTAATTTTCTGCACTTGCACTCCCTCACTTAAGAAGCAAAAGTATTCATTTACCCCTCCATGCTACTGGGGGATGTCCAGGCCTTAGAGCCTTCAGGTAGGGTCTTCATCATCTCTTGCTCCTGTGCTTGCTGGCAACATTGGTACCCCTTCTGTCTCCTATACCCAGCGGTGCCCTTGGCCCCCTCATGCTACTGCCTCTATTCTCAGTTTGACTGGTGGAATGTACCTGTAGATGTATTCTCATACATGCACAGAGTCCTAGATGCATGATTTTCCTTTCAACATTATTTGTGATAGTGGAGGACTGCAGATAGCCTGTGGATGGGGAGCTACTTGGACTGAGCTGCAGGGTGTTCAACCATTCAATAGAACATTTTATTCAGTAAGAGAAACTAAGTATGTCTCCAAGAAGTAAAAAAATGAGGTGGAGCACATCATGGCTGCTATGGTATGGTATCAGGGACCACTGCCACTCATTTCCTAGTGTGCGCACTCCACTGTTTGCCACACATGCTCTCTGTTATGGTTTCTCTCTAGATGTCCCTCCACACTGTCACATGATCATAGTCAGTGCCTTCAGGAGGTAAGTCATGGGAGCACTGTGCTCATTGGTGAATATGCTCACTGTTGAGTTTATAACTGAATGTGTTGTTAAGAGGTAGGCCCTAGTTAGAAGTGATGTCTGTCCTGGAAGGGTTGATCTCCCTTGATGATGCCTCCCTTGACTCGCTGCTTCCTATCTGCCATGCCATCCTGCCTTGGAATCAGCCAACTATGGACTGAACCCTGAGCCAAAATAAAGCTCTCTTCCTTCAAATTATAGGTGTTGGGGCCGAGGAGATGGCTCAGTGGAGTAAGTGCTTCCCTGGCAAGCTCAAGGGCCTGAGTTTAATCCCCGGTTCCGCAAAAAAAAATAAATAAATAAATAAATGGTGTTGAGTGTTGTATTTTAGCACCAAGCAGGTATCTAAGATAGATTTTGATATCAGAGAAATGGGATGTTTCTGTCACTTTTTGACCATGTGGTTTGAAACCTTTGAAATTGGTTCATGCGAGGAATCTGGAAAGATTTGGAGATGCTCACCAGAGAAGCAGCTCCAGGCGTTATGAGCAAAGCTTAATGGGACATTCTGGTCAAAGCTCAGAAGATAAGAATGCTGACTTCTAAAAAATAGATGCAAAAAGACTAGGTAAAGGAGGTTTCATTTGGAAACAAGGACTCCATTGATACCTTTAGGTTTTTTTTTTTTTTTT
>NW_004524830.1:1917688-1930909 GCF_000260255.1 Octodon degus | reverse complement strand
TTTTTTGCGGAACCAGGGATTGAACTCAGGCCCTTGCACTTGCCAGGGAAGAGCTTATCCCACTGAGCCATCTCCCTGGCCCCAGCTGATGAAATTTCAAAGCAACCTATTATTTAGGACATGACATGGGTACCACTGGGGACTTTTAGCCAACTCTGCATTGAGAATCAAGAGCAAATGGCTCTTGGTTTTTAAGTTCTGAGTTTCACCAGAAAACAAACTATAAATTTGGGATAGTTGGAGCAGCTTTGTAGTGAAAAATATTATCATTAAAAAGAAGCCAAGAACATTACAGTGGGGCAGTAAGAAAAGTACCCTGAGGAAATGTGAAGAACCAGCAAGGCCCTGCCCTTCACAGGCTTAAAATTGTAAAGTGAAAGAGTTCACTTTGAGAAGAAAGTCCCAGGATACCAGGCTTCAGCATGGCCACATAGTGAATTTGTTCCTGGGATTCATTTTATAGTGTCTCAGCCATCCAAGCACTCAAATGTCTCTGCAGCCATGATTGAAGGATCCAACTACTGTTTGAGGTGGTAGCAGATCTTGGCATCATTCCTGTAGTGCTAGTTTTATAAATATGCAGAAGCAAGAGTTGTGGTATCAGGAAGGCTTCTAGTCCGGTATCAGAAGGCCTGGGAAGCCAGGCAGTGTGCTCCTGAGAGGTCAGTGCTTGAAACTGAGAGTAAGGCTGAGGTTTCAGGCCCAGGGAATTTTAGAAGCCAAGAATATGGAATGTCGGAGGAAAGCCACGGGAGTGAACAAAGCCAGCTCAAGAGAGCCCATGAAGGCTGTGTCTACCAATAATGGTGTAGGGTAGGGCCAGGCAAACCATTTGTTATGTCTTCACCAGGAATGTTGGACTCAGAGCTGCAGGATTTAATGTTTGCCCTGTTGAGTTATTTCTGTGCACCTATTGCTCCCTTTTAGAATGGGAGTATTTAACCTGTGCTATTGTGTATTAGCAGTGTTTAACTTGAGTTTTATAATAGTTCACAGCTAAAGAGTTTGCCTTATGTCTCAGACTTTTGAATTGGACTTTTCAGCAGTGCTGAAATTGTTGAGATTTGGCAACTATTTGAGATGAACCAAATGCATTTTTCATAAAGAGATCCACATGAATCTTTAGGGGGCCAGGGGCAGGATGTTATCGTTGATATCTAGAAATCCCTCAAAGTCTTGCACAATTACAGGCAGGTCTTTTGAGAGGTAATTGCATCATAGGCGTGCTATATACTGGGTAGATTAGTCCACTGATGAGTTTACGGCTAAATGTGCTGTTAAGAGGTAAGGGCTGGTTGCAGGAGATGGACAATGGTGAACATAGCCTGCCAGGGTATATTTCCTTGACTGTTTCCTGTCTGCCATACTATGAACAACTCTTTTCCTCCAGCTCCTCTCACATGTGATCCTGCCTTGGAGCCAGCTGACTGTGGAATAAAACATGAGCCAAAAGTATTTAAAGTATGTCTCCTTTAAGTTGTAGGCACTGGGTATTATGTCTGATGACAAGAAAGTGACTAAGATATTGTCCTGCCTGTTCTCATTATTTAAATGGTATGTATTAATTTTTCAAAAACATTAATATAGAAAAATGATACCTTGGTTCTGGTATCTACTTCCAAGGAGATAGTTTGATGCATAGTTTCTGCCAGGCTGCCCTTTCACTTGTGCCCACAGCACCTGGCACAGCTGTAATCCTGACTGGTGTTGTATGAGCACGCACGCACACACCCTGCCCCCAGGCCATAACAGGTGCATATGTCTCAGAGTTCTCTGGTACTTGTTGAGTTTTCGGGATGAATGCTGCTGGTAGCCAGTTCTCTGAGGAGCCCCTCAATGGTAGTCATGCAGTCTGTCTGACTTGTCCTGAAGAGGTTTGGTCCACTTCAGCAGTCTCAGAAAAGCCAAATGGGCAAAGAGTTCATGAACACAGGAAGCCAGTACTATACTCCAAATTATGGACCAGAACCTTCCTGGGACAGAGGGGGCTGCAATCATGATGACATCTGTCCCTGTGGGTCTTGTCAGGCAGATTAGATGAGGAAGGCAGGGTGGGTCAGGACAGGACAGGGCTTAAGAGGGAATTTCACTGAGTCATTCTGAGAAACGATAGTGGAAGCTGCAGTGGGATAATCACAACTATTTCTTGGCCTGTGGGTACTTCCTATGAGAAATCTTGCTGACCACATGTTGACTGTGAACTGGCAACTTACTCAATTGCTTGTCATTGTCACTCAGGCCACGCTGCTCCTAGACAGGGTCCAGAGTACAGGGTCTGAGCATCTCAGCCTCAGCATACCAAGCCTCCTCTTAGCCACAGTCCTCCCTGTAACACTAACATCAACAAGTGACATCACAGAGTCCTGTAGCATAACTACAGGAAGAGAGGTTTGAGCCAGAGAGGAGGACTGAGCCATGAGATTGCCTTGTGTGAAGGACACTGAGATCAATATGGGCAGTTGGAGAGCAATGCACGTGTTAGCTTCAGAAATATCAGTGGCACAATCAGAGTGGCTGTGCTAGACTGAATGGGATCCATGTTAATGGCTGTCTCTTAGTCACCCTGTCTTGCAGGTAAGAAAACAAGTCACAGGGAAAGTACATGGTGTTTCTTTAATCCAGAAACCACAGCTGGATTGAAGAAACACCAAATTACTGTGTAGGCCTGTGCACCACACCACACCACACCACACCACATCCTGGTGATGGGTCTTGAATGCAGAGGCCAAGCGAGTCTGATCCCGCCAGTGATGTCATAGAAGAGGCCTGCGTGGAGGGCAAGGAGGCTGTGATTTGGATCGTTGATCTCTGTGCTTACCCCTTCAACCAGAACAGTAGCGTTGATGAGTGTCAGCCTGGCCCAGACAAAGTCATAATCTCTTGCTTAGAAATGAGGACTCCAGTGAGAACACCAGTGCCCTGGTACTGGTGAGGTAGAGGTGGTAGGAAAACGCACTTCATGCCTGCTATGTGCTGGAAACATTGGCATTCTTGACCACTGAGGGATGTGTGTTCTCTCCCAGTTCAGAGATGACTAAGATATTGTCCTGCCTGTTCTCATTATTTATGAGAAGACAGGCACTAAGAATTGCCTGAGTCCACTCAGCAGGCAGCTAGAGAAGGAAAGGCCCAGAAGTGGTTTCCACCCTCCTTGGAAGTCCTGGGAAGACTGGGCAGTCCTGGGCAGAATTCGAGCACAAGGCAGTGGCCATGTGCCCCATGTGCCCTCACTTAGAGGTTGGCCCCCACAACTCCCACACCACCCCCGCAGACCTCCCAGTCAACACATTCTGGGTCGGTGGGGCAATAGGAAAATCTGACGTGGCAGGTTCCAGCCCAGACATGCCCTCCATGCCCGTGGGTCTGTGCGAGTAGGTTGTTGACCTGCATGTGCAACCTTCCATGAAGACATGTCTGGCTTCTGTGTGCATGCAGCCGCTCTGCCTGTGTGCTTTTGAGCTAGGGACCATTCGCTGTCCCCTGCCTAAGGAGTGGCTACTCCTTTTGTGTAGGTATGATTAGGCTGTCACAAGCAGACTAGGGAGCACATCCTTGTAGCTTTGTGGTCCCTTCACTGCCACTCAGGCTCCTTGCAGGAATTTACAGATGAACCTCTTTGCTCATCTGTAAAGCATGGATGATTACTCCATGGCAGCTTTATGGGGCAAATGTGGTCAGATCTGGGGGCCACATGGCACCTGCTGCTCTTTTCCTCATGACCACTGGGGAGGTCTGATCAGACCCTGTCTGACCCTGGCCCTCCCAGGACCACCTGACCTTTCTCTGACACCTGGCTTCTCCCTGCACTCAGGTGTCTGTGGGCTTCATAGAACTGCCACCTGCAGTGTGGTGGCAGGTAGTAGGCAGGTGTGTCAGGATCCATCTCTTCTGTGAATGAGCAGAGTGGCTAAGGCTTCACAGGGAAAAGAGAGTGCTGGATCTGGAGCATCACAGTGCAGCAGCAGGACACGAGCCCAGCTAGGTCTCTCTCTGCCAATCTGGTTGGGCAGATGCGTGTGCAGTAAGTATTCTCAGAGCCTCCCTGCAGCATTCCAGATTCATGGTTGCTGTGCCAATGAGCAAGATGACAAAGTAGGCAGCAGAGTGTCTCAGACTGGGCATCCAGACACTTGGCTAGTGCTGCTCTGGCTGCGTGGCTTTTTTTTCCTTTGGCATTGGGAATCGAACTCAGGACCTTACACTTGCCAGGTAGGCACTGTGCCACTGAGCTATCTCCCTAGCCCAGCTGTATGGCTTTGAACACCTCCCTTCAACCTTCTGAGTAGCAGAGTCTACTTGTAGCATGGGAACTAAATAAGAACAAGACTCAGCAGTGTTTTTCCGTAAAGATAGTGAGCGTTTTAGGCTCTGTAGGCCATGCAGTCTCTGTCACCACTAACTCTGTCATTGTAGCACATAGGCAGCTATAGGCAGTGGGTAAACAATGAGTATGGCTGTGTGCCAGTAAAACTTTATACACAAAAACAGGTGGCAGGCAGGTTTGTTCCTGGGTGGAGGATCTCGCAGTGTTCCTCCAGCCTGTGCTATTCTGGGATCTGCAGCAGTGGTGGATGCAGGGTAGGAGCTAGAACCCAAGCTGTGGATTAATCACCAGACTGCTTTGATGCTGGTCAAGAAATTAGCATCTGTCGATTTCTAATGTGGTTGCATCCCCATGAGGGAGCCAGAGGGAAATTTCAATCTTCGGTAACCAGTTCTGTTTTTCTCTTTGTAGAATGCTGAGATGTATAAACTGTCCTCACAGCAATTCCATGAGGCAGCTACGAAGGCAGAAAACACAATCAAGTAAGAATTTGCCTATTATTCTTTTATAAGTTTGCCTGCATTTGTAAAAATTCTCTCATATGGCTTGAAACCTGCCACCACCTGCCTAATTTCAAATTTCTCTAATAATACAGGCAACCATCTGTTCCTCAGCTCTCTCACCTGAGTCTGAGATAGCCATTGGTCATCAGTAATTGGCCAAATTAGCACTCAGTTCTTCCTAGCTCCTTGGCAAATTGATGCAGGGCTGAGACAGACTGCAGTTGTTTTAGGCCCTGTGTGTGCTAAACAGTTATGGTCTTCATGGTGATCTGGCTCCTAGGGGTTAGGTAGAAGTGTTGCTAGTCTGTCCGCTCCTCAGATTTGAGGGTAGGGGCCAGTGTTTATAGCATGCCCCCTATGGGAGACTCCTGTACTGTTGGTGTGTGCACCATGCCTCATGCATACAGAGCTCACAGCATGCCATGCTCTACCCCAGAGGAGCTGAGGCTCAGAGAAACTGATGGCTTGCTTGGGTGACACAGTTCTGAGTGTCAGCACTGATCCATATGTCACACTCCTGAGCTGCCTTAAGTGCTCTGAGCTGGGGTATTGTGAGAAGTGAGGTGGGTGCCATGTGTCCTTTATAAGTGTGCCTCTCCATGGTCGCAGGTACAGGGCCCTGGGAGGTCAGAGGAGACCTCTGGAAGGAGGAGGGAGATGGACCTTGGGAGTTCTCTGTGTGAAGAGGGTCTCTGTGAACCCAAGAAATCTCAGTGAACTGATATCCCCAACTTCCAGGAGCAAGGCAGGGTGATTCACCAGAGAAATCCATCACAGTGCAAGGTGGTTGAATCTGACACCAAGCAAAGAAAACAGGAGTTTGGAGAAGTGAGAGGTAACAAAATACTTGTGAAAATGCTGCGGACAAACATAGAAGCAGGAGGACAGTAAGGACAGATGTCTAGTCATAGGATGTGTGCACCATGCAGAGTACAGCACAGGGAGCATTATGGGTTGTTTTTTTTTTCTTTTCAAAGTTTTATTGATAAACATATAGCAATGAGACAGTTTCAAATCAAATCGAAAGTACAGTTTCAACAAATAATACACTGCATATATTCTTCTTAGTGGTTAATTGCTGTACAAGATGCAGACTTGTGATCCTACTTACAAACACCATTAGAAAAAATCATTCTATTCATTAAGAGAATGCAACTATATATCTATCATTATGGGGGTTTTATTCCTGAGTGTGAAACACTTGCAATGAGAAAGTAGGCTGTGGCAGAACCAATTAAAGAATGGGTTTTGGAAAACAAACAATTGTCTTGAAATTTCAAGTCCTAGAGCAAGAATAGGAACTTGGGAGTATGAGACTTCCAGTCTGCAAGTGGAGACAAGGAGAGGTTGAAACAGCAGCCGGGGGCACTGCAACACCACAGGGACAGCAGATACCCTGCTGTGCCTCAGGGTTGTGCCACCTGCCTGCTCAGGTACCTGGCTAGGGAAAGCTCAGGGGCCTGTTTCTCAGGGCTTCCTCCCTGTGCAGCAGGTTCATCTAGTGCTGGAAATACTCAGAATGTCAACTTGGAGAAGGGGAGTAGGAGGAGCAGCCACATCAAAGAGGCAGCAAAGTGGCAGCCACTGCAGTAATGTGATCCCTGGTAGTGAGAGAGGAGCAGCCTCGGGGCCCTCTCCATGTCCACCTGGAGAAAGGAGCAGCAGCATAGCCTGCCTATGGAGGGAAGAAGCTCTAATGGGGTGAGGTGGGGGCCCAGGAGCCAGACAGCTGGCCAGCTCTGCAATCAGTGACCATTGCCCTGTGACACCTGCCTTTGTGAATCTGACTTTATTGTCAAAAGCTTTTCCACTCTTCTACCTCTGAAGGCAAGGGAGAGACATACATGAGTGTGTCTCTAGCCTAAGTATAGTATAAGAGTTTTGTTTGTTTACAGTATCCTTTGACAATAATTACTGCCTTTCCTGAGCACATCACTGAGGGGTAGCTACTCTGCCCGGCCCTTCGGTTCCCTCCTGTCATTTCCTGCTTCAAGCTCCATATGACATATGCAGAGCCGAGGACGAATACCTCCCCTACTGTGCTGGCACAGAGTTGGATCAGGAACATCATCGAAAGCCCACGCATCCAAGGCCACTCGGCCTATGGTGTTGTTGGGACAGAGGAAGAATATTAAGAGGAGGTCATCAGGAGAGTGTTCTTAGAAAAGACTGAGGCCCTGCCCTGCCATCTTATTTTCTGTTCTCCTGCTATCATGAAGGACTTGCTCTGCCACTTGCTCCCACTTTGATGGGCTATAGTGCTACAGGCCTAAAGCCACAGGCCTGAGTGACTGCAGACTGAAAGCCTATGAGAAAAAAAAAAAAAAAAAAAAAAAAAAAGAAAAAACAAAAAACAAAACTTTCCTCCTTTCACACTGCTTTTCTCACGTATTTTGGCACCGTGACTAAAAGGTGACTTAATAGCTGGTTATGTGGCAGGCCTGATGTTCCAACTTAGCTCAGAGGTGCAAGCTTCCCTGATGTTTGCATTGCTGTGTTCTGGGACAGATCTCTCTCTCTATGAGACAGGCAGCAGGTAGAGCCCTACAAGACTGCCTGGGTGGCGGAGTTGGCCCATCCAGCTCAGCCCTCAGCCTTGCCACTTACAGGTTTAGGATAGCCGCCTTATGCTTTGAGTGATGGGTGTCCAAGACCCACCAGGGAAGCAGACCCACTGTATCAACAGTTGTTGTTGGTGTTAGTGTGACTACAGTAGATCGAACCTATGTCCCTCAGAAACCTGGTCAGTGGGGAGCAAGCGAGGCCCTATAGGGGTAGGGGCACATGGGATTAGTGCCCTTGTAAAACTGGCACCTTTACCAACATGAGGACCAGAGAGAAGGCACCATCTATGAAACAGGAAGCAAGACTTGTAGCTCACTGGGTCTGTTGTGCCTGGACCTGGGCATCCCCATCCCTAGCACCACAAGAAAGGAATGCCTGTTGTTTCTAAGCACCTTGTCTATACTGTGTTACAACAGCCCAAAAGGCCTTAGTGCTGTTATTGATGATGGTAGTCATTTGAATCACTTTTACAGCACCTGCTTGGTGTAGAACAAATGTGATAAATTGAGTTTCCAAAATACTTTGTCTTTTCCCAAACGTAGTAAACAGGATGTAGTGTAAAGTTAGAAAATATTTTCCTTAAATATCAAGGGCAAAAAATCTTTGGGAGATTTCTTGGATTAGTAAATGATTGTAAATTGCATTGTAAATGTCATAGAAATAAATGCCAACTGCTGGCAGCAGTAATATTGGGAGTTTTCTTCCAAGACAGTGGAACATTTTTTAACAGCTTTGGGTAAACTGAATGGTTACTTAGATAGTAAACTAGATGTCCATGTTTTTGTTCATTCACTTAACACACGTATATAGCATGTGTATGACTTGCCAAGGCACTGTACTAGGGCCCAGGGATACGGAGATGAGCAAGATAGCTATAGTCTCTGCCAGCAAGGAACTTAGAGCATTAAGGGAATAATAATCGGAATTTTAAAATTAATTTGCACAATAAGCAGTTTCCCCAAAAGCTATTAATTATAGTAATGAATGTCATGAAAGAAAAAATGTGAGTTAAGGAATATGTCAGAAGAACCTGATTTATTTTATTTTTATTTTTTGCGGTACCGGGGTTTGAACTCAGCACCCTGTGCTTGCTAGGCAAATGTTTATTCTACTGAGCTACCTCCTCAGGCCCGAGAACCTGATTTAGATGTAGACTTTGGAGAAGTCTTCTCTAAGGCAATGCTACACTGACTTCTGGAATATAAGAAACTGGCCAGAAGACACAGAAGGGTAAGGCAGTTTAGACCAGTTTTAGCGTGTGCAAAGGCAGCAAGGCAAGCAGCAGTTTATTCACAGTACTGAAACAAGGCCTGTGTGGCCGAGAGTAATGAATGAGAAAAGAGACAAAAGCGAAACTCCAAGCAGGAGCCAGACCACTGCAGGGGTTTTCATTTTATCTGAAGAGCAATGCAATACAGTCATTCACTGCATGTTGCTTTAGTCAACAACAGACCATGATGGATATAGTGGTGATCCCAGGAGATTACCAGGGAGCTACCACATTCCTGTTGCCTGCACTGCCAAGCCACTGTAATGCCATAGCACACCCATTAGGTCATACTCGTGTTTGTGGTAGTGCCATGCTCTCAGTTGTATAGAAGTAGAGCACCTACAGTGCATACAGCACATAATATGTGATGACAAGTAATTATCTCACCGGCTTGGCTACTTTTGTACTATGCTTCTATTGTTTTTAAAGAATGTACCCATTGTAGTTACTGAAAAAGAAATTAGAGCCAGATGACAGTAGCCTCCTATATCTTGGGTGATAGATGAAGAGTGTGTGGGTGGCTGACTACCTCTGTGGGTGAGTGTGCTCTGCTGTTTATATAGCAGTGTCACCTGAAGATGCCTGTCTCATGCAGTGCATGACTATACCCTTACCAGCTTCTTTTTAATCTGTGCCCCTAAGCCTATGAATTTTTCTATCTCTAAGCACAGCTTTAGCTACTGCCTATGAGTTTTGGTATGTTACATTATAATTTAGTTTTAAATTTTTTTTTTATTTATTTGAGAGAGAGAGAGAGAGAGAGAGAGAGAGTGTGTGTGTGTGTGTGTGTGTGTGTGTGTGTGACCAGCTCAGCCCACCAGGGGGCGGGGCTGGCTGGCATGTGGTGTTGGGGGATTGAACCGCGGTCCCTGATGCTTTGCTAAGCTTGTTCTAAGTAGGTGCTTTAGACTACTGAGCCATCTCTCCAGCCCTATAATTTAGTTTTAAAACCTTCTAATTTTTATTCTCATTTCTTTTTAAGAAGTGTACTGAGTAATTTCCAAACATTTGGGAATTTTGTAACTACCTTTTGAACAATTTATTTCTAATTTAATTTGCTGCAATTAGAGAACATACTATAGACGCTTTGAAAATTTGGGTACTTGTTTCATGACCCAGTGTAGAATCTGTTTGTTTTTTTGTTTTTTTTTTTTTTTTTTTTTCCTGTGCACCAGAAGAGAATATGTGCTTTGAGAGTGGGTGGTGTCCTTTCCATCCATCTATTCTCTGTCTTTATTAATATGCAGATTGATTGTTTCCTTCTGACATCACTTTGCTCCCAACTAAAGGAATTTTTTTTTTTTTTTTTTTTTTGTGGAACTGGAAGTTGAACTCTGGCCCTTGCATTTACCAGGCATGTGCTTATCCTACTGAGCTATATCCCGGCCCCGGGTCGCTCAGTCTTTTTTTTTTTTTTTTTGCAGGGGGCATGGAAATGGGGATTGAACTCAGGCCCTTGCACTTGCCAGGGAAGCACTTATTCCACTGAGCCATCTCCCCAGCCCCTAAAGGAATTCTTTTAGTGTAACTTTATTTAGTAAAATTTTGCTTTTAATTGCCTTTATTTTAAGGGGTGCAGCAATCAGTTCTTCAGTTCTTTAGAGACAACTTTCCATACTTAGGTGGTGTGTTCTTCTCTGGAGACATCAGGTATTGATGTTGCTGTCCCTCCTGTGAGGTGCCTCCTTTTTCCCTCTGTCTGCTTTTAAGCATTTCTCTGTCTTTGGTTTTATAGCGGTTTTATTAAGGTGAGCTTAGATACAGATTTTCTTCCCTTTCTCCTTATTTGGGGTTCATGTCTTTGAGATTGATGCTTTTTTTTTTTTTTTGTCAGTTTTAAAAATTTATCAGGCATTGTCTTTCCAAATAATGCTGTCCCTGTTTTCTCTTTCCTCCTTTCTGGAGTCTCAGGTATATGTTTTACTGTCATTTGTCTCTTCTCTTTTTTTTTTCTTTTTTTTTTTTTCTGTTTTCATCATTTTTTAAAAAGTCTGTGCTGTGGCCAGCATTTTTTGTATTGATCTTTTAGGTTACCGATCCTCTCTTTATTATGTCAAATTTGCCTTACACCTATTATTGAGTGCTGAATTTCAAGTTACTGCATTTCTTTCAATTATAGACTTTCCATTCCATTTATTTATTTATTTATTTAAGATGTTCAGTCTCAAGTGAAATTCTGCTTTTTGCTGTCTATTTTCTTGAACATGTTAATTATAGTTACTTTAAAATCATGTGTGGGTTTGTTTCTGTGCCCCACCCTATACTATTTGTTTGTGTGCCTGGTAATTCTTGATTGGATGTCAGACATTGTACAAAGAACTTCCGGAGGCTGTGGTGGTATTATCTTCCCCCAAGAGGTTCCAGCCTGCTCTTTGGTGACCAAATGTATGAGAGCAGGTTGTCTTTCTTCCATTGGGACTCAGCTGATGAAAAGCTTATGCTTACAGCTCCTATAATGCTCAGTCTGTTTTGAGTCACTCTTGCTCTGCAGGTACAGTTTCTAGGATTCTTCTTTCTTGATGAGTTCACACTACTGTTTTTGCCTCTAAGCCCCTGGAACTTCCACTTGGCCTTGTGGTGGCTTCTTAGCCAGCTTCTTAGCCTCTTGCCTCAAGTAACTCAGGAACATGACAAGTGTTTTGAAAGAAGAAAACTATTGTGTGTTGTTTCACTACTCTCCAGAATCCCGACCCCCTAAGTCCCGGCTGACTCAGCAGCCTGCAGCACCTTATCTCTTCAGTCCAATCAGATGGCTTGGTTGCCTTCTTATTTCCCAGGACCTGGCAGGAATTGAGGAAAAGTGGCTCCAAGAATGAACCTTTATCCTGTCTCCATGGTCCCTCTCACTTCATCCTGGCCTTTGAATCCAAGTTCTCTTGGTCCTTAGATGCCTGCAAACAGATATTTTTTTTTCCTAGCTTCCTGATAAACAGATAATTTTTAATCCCAACCGAAATGTCCCATTCAGGAGAAAGCAGAACTGTTCCATTGTAACTGGAAACACAAGTCTTATGTAGCTTTTGAGAAATGATTGTACTTGGCCCAGCAGGAAAGGCCAGCCCAGGTAGAGCAGAAGTTAAATGTGACTGAACCAGACTTCCATCAGCTGCACTAGGAATGCATAACACAGGTGAATCTCCTAACTTCTCTCAGGTTCCCCAGCTTTAGTGAGGCCTCGGCCACACTGACCTACTTCAGGGTCTCAAAGGACTCCTGCCTGCCTCAGGGTCAGCAGAGAATCCTTGCTGTGGTGTTGTGGCAGGAATGGCAAAGAGTTAAAGAGGTCTCTTATTTTGGAAGAGTTGTGCTGTTAGGATAGAAATGAATACCCAAGGTATGTATGTACATACGCACTCATAGAGCCCTCCACCACACAGAAGCACAGCAGACGGAATTGTTCAGATTTACTGAGGGAAGAGATTAAGACCCCAGGGAACATCCTGCGTTTATTGTGTCACATCTATTTTTTATGACAACCTTCAGTCCTCTTCCCGTGGGATTCATTCCAAGCCTGTCTTGGCTTCTCATTGTCAGGAGGCTTGTACCGTCTTTCCTGGCCCCACAAAGAGCTAGCCCTCAGAGAGGTTAGAACAATTGAGTTGAAGGAAGAAGGTTATTAACTGTTTCCTGAAACTGAGTCATTGTGCTGCAAGGACTTTGATCCAAATAGGCTGATTAATGTAGATGCGGCTGTCAGAACTTCTGGCTGTCTTGGAACTTGTAGGAGTCCAGCTGCTGTAGTGCACCTTCACCCTGTTCTCCCAAGAGGTGAGGGTTTAAGACCCAGGCTTGGGTGCCTATGGGCCCACCTGCAAGGATGCATTGTTCTGTGCCTACACCTCTCCAGTTTGCTTCTCTGCAGTGAGCTCTTGACAGATGACTTATTGAAACAATAGGCATTTATTTGAACCCCAAATAAAATAGCATTTTAAACATTCTTTAATCTAGATAACATTCAACTCAGTCTGAATTCAAAGATGTTACTACATCTCACTTCCCTATTTAGATAACCTTAGGTAACCTTTCAAAAGAAGTGTTTTCTATTCAAAATTCCTTCTTTAAACTGATGAACCTGCCCTTTGAGATATTAACAAATAAAGACCCTCTTAATACATGCGTTTATAAACCAACATTTAGTTAATATTCCTTTTTTAAAAAAATCACTGAACATCATCACATGCCAGCTGTCTTGGGAAGCACTTGTGTCACCCCTGTCCCTCATGCTCAGATGGCGGATGCCATTACTTTCCCTGCAGTGCGGTTGCAGAAATCTAGGTGGATCTGTTTGCTGGTAGACTTAGTTTTCTGGTGTGCAAAACAGGGCAGGCACCATGCCTGCTTCATTTGGGTTCTTACGCAGTCCAGATGGGATAATCCACATTCTTGCCCGGGGACACAGACCAAGGAGTGGCAGGGTGGGCTGAAATCCAGGTCTGTATGAGTCTGCACTTGTTCTTCTCCACTATGCTATTTGTCTAAGAAACAAATAGGACAGGGACTGAGCTGTTTGCTGATGAACCGACTAGCTGCCCTTCCTTGAGAATATCTTCTTGTACTTC
>NW_004524830.1:1859672-1917588 GCF_000260255.1 Octodon degus | reverse complement strand
AGACAGACAGACAGACAGACAGACAGACAGAGACAGATAGGCAGACACAGAGATAGACAGAGAAGCAATGTGGGGCTCTTTGTAGGTGTTTATTCCCATACCACTGCTGGCAGAGTCACTCCTCTTTTGTAATAAGAGAAACAAAGAAGTATGGAGAGAGTTGATCTACAGGTTATTGCTTGTGTGGGTAGGATGGAAAGCTTAGCTTCTTGCCTCTGCTCCAGCCTGGGCCTTGTCCTGGGCCCTGGCATACATTATGATCTCAGCAAGTGTGCACCAGCTGGGTGTGCCCCAAGACTACTCAGCACTGTGCTTCAGCAGCTGGCATCGACTGTGCGCCATTGGCGTTCCAGCTGATGCCTGTTTACCATCCCTGAGCCAGATGAATTCTAAGGTTACAGTTTTCAACCCAGATCCTAATTTCAGAACACAGAATGCATTGAGTTGTGTTATCTTTGCATATCCTATTTTCTTTCTCAAATGTTCTTCTTTTCACCTCCCAGATTATGCTCACTTCTCAAAATCCAACCTAAGCATCTTTTGTGCTTACTGTTCTCATCAAAGGTCGATCCAGTGTCCTACTTAGCTCTGCATCCCCACTGCCCAGCCCAGGACTTCACCATGAGAGGTGTGCACTGAGCCAGTGTTGGATGAGCTGGTTCCCATGTGTGGAAGTCAGGGTGGGATGTGAACACAAGCAGTTGACTGTGCAAGCACTGCTCTTTGAGACTTCTGCAGTGTGAGACAGTGGCCTGTAGGTAGGGGGCAGGGACGTTGGGGGACAAGCTCCCGCAGATGAGTGTACAGGTAGTAACTGCCCTGCCCAAGCCAGTGGATATAGCTGCTCTGAGACACCTTTCTGAAAGTTAATCTGCAGGCATCCTGAGAAGATTTGTTGAGCTGCTGGGAAAGTGTGTGACACAGAATAAACACCTAATAAATGGCAAATGTTGTTATTTCGGAGCTCCTATTTTAGTGAGATTGACAAGAGTAGCCAAAAGAGGATACAGTGCTGGATGTTTAGAGCACATTAACCCCCTATACCTGAAGCCCCGGGGGCAGAGGAGAGCAGAGGCCTGGCAGCTGTCCTTTGGGAGATGTGCCCAGAGAGACCTTCACATGGGTGCACCAGTAGCCAGATAAGAGCATTATAGCTCTAAGCAGAGATATAAGAAGCAGCCCCACTGCCTGTTGATGGGACAAGGAGAAAGCTTGCCATACCATCCTGGCATAGCAGTGGCTGCTGTGAGGTTAGCTGGAACTGTGTGCTGGCCTGGGAGGAACTCACAGTGAAAATGCAGGCTGTGGTTTATTAGGGGTATGTACAGCTCACCTACACCCAGTAGCACTGAGTGGCTTCGCTAGAGGTTTTGTGTGTGTATGTGTGTGCGCATGCATGCATGTATGCGCGCGAGTGCATGCAGGCGCGCAATGGAAAAGGGAAGCATGAAAGGCTATAGTAGCAGCATAGCTCTTAGGTGTGTGCAGCTCAGGGTTAGAAAAAGGGTAAAGGGGGCTGTGGCTTTATCTGAAATGTGTTGTCTATCTTATCTATCCACCCATCCACTCATATGTGTCTCCTATAATTAAAAATTGGTGAAACTGTTGAAAGAGTTGTAAGAGAAGAAATGATAATGATTTGGGCCAAGGGAAATGAGGCTGGGAATCAGATCCCAAAGCTAACAATGGCCCACGAGGTACTGGAACTGACCCTGATTAGTCCTGGTGTCCTGAGGTAGCCTCCTTTGCTGCTAAAAGCCAGTCTCTATCTTGTAAGTGTTTAGAAGCTGTTCTGTGCTCAGAAACAGTATCCTGTAGATGTATAATTCCCTGTACATAGACATGCTGGGAATCTGGGTGAAGTGAAACTGTTGAGCCTGAGGCTGTCTCTTGTGCCCAGGAGCTTCTGAGGAACCTGGAGGAAGGCTGAGCTGGAGTAGATCCTCGGGGAGGTGAGCTCCTTCCCTTGCATGCACCGGCCCCTGGCCTTGGTCAAGGCCCAGCCAGCTCCTGCATTTGCTGACCTACTGTGTCAGTCACGAATAATTTTGCTTGTCCTATTGCCATGAAAAATGAAATGTTGACAGTGGATGCTTCCTTTAGGCCTCAGCAGCGCCATCTCTGGTAGAGACCAAGAAGCTCCATAGGCAAAGAGCTAGACCCATGACAGGGCTGGAAGGTACATGCCAGGCCTTGTGTGCCTGGGAGGACAAGCGGGTCAGAGGGGGCCAGCTGTCCTCAGGGAGAGTGGTGGCCTGTGAATGTCACAGAGTCAGAGCCTGGAGCTCCAGCTATGAAAACTTAGGTTCAGTGAAGGCCTTCCTGACTTGTGGTAAGAGATGATAGTGTAAAAACTAAAGGAGGCAGTGCACTCAAACTCTTCCTTGGAAACCATTAGGGAAGCCCAGCAGTGCTGTTGTGTACTCCCCATCTGATCACAAACAACATAAGCACTGCTTCTTTTGAATTGGTGTCCTGTCTCTGCTTCACCTGGCTGGCGGGTACCCTGCCACAGTGTTTCCCAGGAGGAGTTGCCTAGTGGTTTGCTCCTGCACCCTGCATAGAGCAAGGAGGCCTTTTCCTGCTAGGGACTTGTTCCCCTGACCCTGCTCTGGCACCTGGAGCCACCATTCTTGGAAAGGAGCTGGGAAGTTCCTGGATTATACTTGCTACATAATCTTGTATGCCCATTTTAAAAAATTGTCATTTTTCCTTAAAGACAGGATTAAGTGATGGTGATCTTGCACTCAACCAATTATTTGGTAAGCCTTTCCTGAGGATGACATGGTGGCAGACTTGCTGCCAGACGGGAAGTGTAACACAATAGACAAGATGTGGGCCATGTCTCTGCCAAGGAACACAGACACACCAGGCTGCCCCTGCCTGCATTGTCCCTCTTTCCAGTAAACACACTCTCATCCCTCTAGACTTACCTGAACCATCTTTCCGTAAAGACTCTTCAAGATCCTCCTTGCACCCAAGACCCTGCCCTGTCTTAGTGACCCATGAAATCTGGGTATTAAGCCACCACTGGCTGCTGTTTTGGAGCTATTTTGCATGCATGGGTTCCATCATCATATCTACTAGATGGCAGCTTTTTTGTGGACAGGAGACTTGCTTTATTCGTCTCTGTGTGCCAAGGTCTGGTGCCCAACCACCAGAAGCCATGTCACAATGCAAATCACTGGGGAGCAGTGCATGTCACAACCATGTACAAGTGTCACTGTCCTACAACAGGGACTGGGGTATGCTGAAGTTTGCCTAAGCTCAGTGAGGCCCCAGATGAACAGACCTCCCACCAGGCTGCCGAGAAGTGAAGTGAGGCAGTGTGTGCAGAGCCTTCAGGGGGCTTTCCTTGGAGGTGTCAGAGGGAAGCAGTGATGGGGCTGGCCACGAAACCCCTATGGGGGTAGAGAAGATGCTGGTCCTAGATGAGAAGGGCCTATCTATATACTAAGGATTTTGGAATTCATCCTGCGGCAGTGGCAAGTCATAAAAAGGACTTTTAAGCAGAGAATTGATATGATCAGGTTTGTGTTCTAGAAAGATAGCTGGCAACATCTGAGAGAGGCGGCAGTGAAGTGCTGAGAGTAGAGATGCCTTGCATTCAGTGCCACCCGCCAGCAGTGACTCACTCATTCAGCAGATGAATACTGAGCACCTCCCACACTCCTTGCCCCTGGGGCAGTGAGACAAACAAGTGGTCAGCGATGAAACAAGGTGATTATTCAGAGTGCAGCAGTATAACCAAGAATGGCTCTGACGTTCCAACAGAACTGAGCTGTAGGAGCTGACAGATGCTGCTGTGTAGGAGCTACCCAGTCCTGTGAGGTGCCAGACTAAGCCACAGTGTGCAAGGAGGGTCCAGTACTAGGGGTGAGAGGGATGCTCAGCTCCATGCTGTTGGGCTCTGGTGCTGGCACCAGTGCAGAGGCCATGCCCATCTGGCTGACTCCACTAGCTTGGCCTCTGACAACAGTGGCCATAGACTTAAAGGGCAGGGCAGCCTTGCTGGGCGGCCAGCCTCAGCCCAGTGCTTTCTTAGTGCTCAGAGATCCATGACTCAGAAACTGGGCTTAAAGATGACAGTTTGTTAATCCCCTCCCCTTGACAAAGATGAAAATGGCATTTCATTCCCAGCTGTATTAGTGGACTCACTTTGGGAATAAAGCAAGCATCCCCAAAGGCAGTGGCAGAGGCTCTTTTCCTTTGTGCCCCTTTTATTTTCTTTTGAGTGTTACATTTAGATTAGCTTCTGGGGATTAAATGTTATTACAGCTGAATCTTTTCTTTTTTTTTAATCGGTGGAGAGGTGGCTGCTTAGCATCCTTGCTATTCAAGCAGTTTTCCCCAGTCTTGTCGCCTCACCTCTCCCTGTTCTTTTTTTTTTTTTTTGGCGGAACCGGGGATTGAACTCAGGCCCTTGTGCTTGCCAGGGAAGTGCTTATTCCACTGAGCCATCTTCCCGACCCCTGTCCCTGTTCTTAAGAGGTAGCTTTGCTGAGGGTTCATATCTTGGTCCCCACTGTGGGAGGAACAGCCCATGTCAGAGCAGGTCCTTTTTACTAAGCCAGCAGTACCCATGCAGCCTGAAAAGTGTGTACACGCTGTTCCTCTGTAGGAGGTGGGCCTAGCCAGCAGGTTTAAGTGGGGAGATGGTCCCTGAACTAAAGAATCCCCCTTACCTGTGGTTACAGTTGGCCACACTACTTGTCTAGGCAAGTTACAGGGGCTGTAGGCCCTGCCAGCTTCCCTCAGAGATCACCAGCAGCGCCTCTCTCCTGGTATCCAGTTCTCACAGGTCCAGAGTGATAGTGCAGAGTGATCAGTCTCCACTGTAGCTGTGTGCAGAAACACAATCATCTTAACAGATCTTGACATTTGGAGGCTAGAGACGACTATTGGAGGTAATAGCATCAAGATGTTAGCAGTGTATAGACAATACATCGGGTGTGGTTGGGAGCTCAACCCACCCCCTCCAAGAGCTCTTTGACGCTGCATCTAGCAGCTGGGAGGCTCTGCCCTGAAAGAGTCACATGCAGAAAAAGTGTGCCCTTAGTGTGAGCATGTGTGACTCTTGGTACTTCACAGACATATCTGTAGCTATAGCTTCAGTCTGGTTTAGCCTCTGAAAGACCCACCCTGCCTCTCGCTCTTGGTTCCTGGTTTTATTGTGCAAGAATGAAGCTTTTGCTTCTGCTGTAAGCAGACCCAAGAGAGACACAATGTACAATTCTCAGTCTTTTCCATGAAATTTTGTCTCTGGGAGCTGGAGGCTATCTATACTGAACCATGATTTCTAGGAACGCTGCTGAAAAATGTTTGAGAACCATCATTCCCACTATACCTGATTCCACTCATAAATGAGAGCATTCTGAGTAACTGCCTGGTGATAGCTCTAAAACCATGGGCCCTAGCAGCTGGATAGGCCCTCAGGTTGACTAATCCACTTCCAGATGCAGTGTGTGGTGGTGTTCTTGAGCTCACCCAGGGAGTTCTCTCACCACTGGGGGGTAAAGTTCAGTTACCAATACCTATCCTTATACCACTATTTTACATTGCATACCATCAACTTTAGAGAAGAGCTCTCTCTGACAAAGACAGCTTAGGGCTGGCCCTTGGAAGGATCCTACTTCTGTCCATGGACTTAACAGAGCACAGAACAGTGCAGTCCTACAGATACTTGGAGGCAATTTTTATTTCCCCATGCCTTTTCCTTTAGCTTTTTTTTTTTTTTTTTTTTTTTTTGAGGAGGGTTTGTTAGGGGGTTACTGGGGATCGAACCTAGAACCTCATGCTTGCCAGGCAGGTGCTGTGCTGACTATATCCCCGGCCCTTCCTTTAGCTTTTAAATTATCCAGGGAGGCATACACCTACCTGGTTTTGCTCTCTATTTCCTGCCTGTCAGAAATGATGACCACCAGAATGCAAAATAGGCCTTACCGACGTTGTCTGGGGAACCTGTTCTAGCAAGAGCAGCAGCCCACCTGCCAGGTCATGGCCAGAATTAGCTTTATTGACCATGGTCTCCCTGCCTGGTCCCTGTCACCAGCTACCTTCTTGCATGGCTGCAGAGACATGCGGTTAGACCTTGTATTGGATCCCTGTAAACTTCATTCTGGCTAGATTCAGTCTAGCCTATGGATTGTTTCTGGGACTGAAGCTTCTGTTGCCCCTTATTCCATCTTTCAAAAAAAACCTATTGAAGAATATGATTCCCTCCTTGAAATAAATCACTGGTGGAAACACTAAGTTATACAAGACTGAGGGGCTGAGGAGATAGCGCCATGGTCTAAGCACCTGCCTGGCAAGCACAAGGAACAGGGTTTGATCCCTGTTACTACATGCCATGCCAGCCCCAGAACTCCAGGTTTGCAGTACCAGCCACCAAAAACTGAGTGTTGTGGTGCACATTCAGCAGTGGCGAGGCTGAGACAGGAGGATCACTGCAAGTCCAAGCTGTGTAGTGAGATCCTATACCAAGTGAATAAATGAATGAATGATTAAAAAATAAAATACTGTGGGTTTCAACTGTTGCTGTCGTCCATATGGATCTGTATTCAGCCAGTTCTTAACTAGTTCCTTGGCCATCAGCTCATTTTATTCCTTTTCCCAAACAAGCTGATCCTGAAGGAGCTTCTCCAATAATGCACTTGGAGGTAGGGCTCTCAGGCTATTGTGTTCCCACTCTACTAGCCAGGTTCCCTGGTAGAAGGGGAGAGGAGAGAGTATGGCAGCATTTTCAGCAGAATTATCTTTTCCCATTAGTCATCTCCCCTTCTCAAGCACTCCAGAATCAGCCTTCTGATGAAAGCACTCTAGAATCTGTCTGAGCTCTGCTTATGTTTGATGAAATGTACCCTTTTGAAATCATGACATCAAAGAGTACTCCTTTCCAGTACTGTGATATTTCTCACTCTTCAGGAATCTGTGGCGTTGACAAGAGATTGATATTTTGTTGGTGTTCTTGGGCACAGTTCAGTGGACAAAAGAGAAGGCATTCATGGAAAGTGGCTTGGTCCTTTGTTTTTCTTTCTGTGCATGAGGATCTTCCATATTTTCTCACTAGTGTGTGTTCCGTTTTGGGGAGGAGAGAAGGTACAAGTAGAAAGACATGGACTTTGAAGTAGAAAACTCCAAATCAAATTCTGGTTGTTCACTGCTTGTTGCCTGAAACTTGGTGAGTAACTTCCTGCCTAAATCTCAGTTTCCTCCTCAGTAATAGCAATGACTACCAGTAGCTGACAGGGCTGTTGTGAGGGCTGAGTAAGGAACTCTGTGTCTGTCCCTACCACTTCTGTCTTTCTCTTCGAAGCACAAGACTTAGACTCTTTAGGAAGCAAGACAGAAGGCAATGTTTCTGTTCCCAGAAATTGTCACTCTTCATACACAGTATATCTCCTTGTGCCCATTTCTGTCTCCCAAAGACCCAGAGCTTAAGGTATCTAGAATGAGGTCTCCCCCAGTCCCACTGAACTTCCTAGTGCTATTCTGTCTTACTGCCTTGTTGTCAGGAAGCCCCGGGTGGCAGGCTGTATTCTTGCTCTATTGGAACAGTTTTAGTATAGCGAGACATGATGGAAAATGTGAGAATGTGCTTCCCATTGTTTCTGCCCAGTACCCAAAGACCTGTCCATGGAAAGACGGTCAGAGTCCTTCATGAAGTCACTCTTGGATTTCTTATTGATCAGAGTCTGTAAACACCCTCTATGCTTAAGCTATTTTGGTTGAGGATTCTGCATGTGGAAGTGGAATTGGAGATATACCTTTCACTTCATTCCATACCCAGCACACGTTTTCAGGATGCCCTTAGTAAATTAACCTGATTCTGTATAACTTCCCTCCATCCTCACCAGATGATTTCTCATCTTGGTAAGGCTGATAGTTGAGGTCTTGTTGCTATGACCCTGCTTAGAAGGACTTCTGACCTACTTGAGGCTCTGGAGTTGGTGAACTTTGACCTCAGACTCTTCTATCCCAGGTGGCTACCAGCATCTATCCCACCCCAGATCGCTTCAGACACTTCTTTTCTGTCACACACACACCTTGGTCAGATCTCTTTAAATGCCATTGCTTAATATTCTACTCTAAGCTGATCATCAAGCAACGTAATGCTGAAATGCCAGTTTATAAGCCCTGGTGTATTTGGACTTGAAAAGAGGGGACAGGACAGACCATCCTCAGAAGAAAGGTCAAAGCTTCATAGAAAGCTTAACTCTGCCAGAGACAGGGTGGGGGCTATGCCTTTCCCATTTTCATAATAGAAAATGGACTTGGTTGGGCTAACCTGCCTGAGGTTGTCCTACAAAGAGACTGGCTGAGATTCAGGCTCAGGCACATAAGTTTCACCCTGCAGTCACCTAAAGTTCAGGGTCTCTACACTGACTGTATATGTGAAGACAGAGGCTCTGACCATGCTGCGTGGAGGAGAGTGCTGCTCAGGGCCTAAACTGGGCCCTCTTGTGCCTACAGCCGCCCTCCACAGCCTTGGCTGCCCCAAGCTGTACACAAACCTGCTTGTCCCAGTGTGCCATAGTCCGGGTTTGTGACAGCTGATGGGCACTTTGCCTGAGAATCTCATTGAATGCTGAGTCCACAGCACCATCCAAAGCGGGTGGGGGGTAGAGTGGAATCTGCATTATACACAAGTTCCCAAGTGATTGCTATGAGCCCTGGAGTTTATATCTGTTGCCAAAGTGAATGTGTTCCAGCCAACAAATTAATCACTTTTCCAGAAAATCCCCCTAGGGAAAGCCACTAAATCTAACCTGACTTCTGAATTGCTGCTGCCTTATCCTATAGTCCCCTGAGCTCCACCACCCTGGCTCCTCCCCAGGTCAGAGCACAAAGAATAGAGTACAGAGAACCGCATCTGGGTCTTGAGTCTGAGATGCTTTGATGAGTGGCTGGTGGCCCAGCAGCGACCCTGAGCCCTTCCTGTGGGCAGCAGCACTGTTCTGCAGCCTGTGGGCCAGTGCTCACATGGGCTCCATACACTGGCATGTTCCTTTCTGCTGCTTGCAAGGCTGCACACATGCCTGATGGCTAGACCAGGCAGGGCTGCCATGGGGGGTGTGCTCAGGATGTGGGCATGGAAGGCCCTCAGAGTCTCATGCAATCTGCTGGAGTCCCATGACAGCTGAGGAGATGTGACAGCTACCCCTCTGGGTGTTATCAGCTCCCAAATGATTGGTATGAGTCCACTGGGCTCCTGCCCTCCAAGGGTCACAGCCACCCCTACTTAAAGAGGCTTCTTTTCACTATACTCCTAGGAAGCTGGGGTCAAACTCTTGGGTAACAGCCCCATTTGTGAGTGGTGGACTCAGTCTGGAGAGTCAGAAAAGCAGGGTTGTGCCTCCATCTAATAGATACACCCTCCACCCTACGATGCCACTTAGCATATGTACCCTCTGAAGTCAGGCCACAGGTTCGGCATGGCCCTTCCTACTTCTGCAGAACTATGTGTTCCCCTGGACTTGACCAGGGGGCTTATATGCATCAACCCCTACTTCATCCTACTTCCAGCAGCCAGCTGAAGATCTAGGAAGCTTTAGGTGGCTAATTAAACTACACCCAAGTTGTAATAACAGTGTGGAAGAGTTAATTCTTCAAGATACTATGAGGGTTCAACATATCAATACTTGATGAAAAATACCTGTTCCATGTTATGCCTAAGATGTTTGATATTCAGACAGATAGTGAGGTAAGCTCAACAGCCTAGGTTGTAGGGTAATAACAATAAACTTCTCTTCTGAAGAGTTAACAACCTAAGTTTGCAGACCAAAATTAGAGAAAAAGTAGGGCCGCAAGGAAAGCCAACCTTTTGGCCCTAGCCTTCCAAGGTCAATTGAGACTCAGGACATATGAGAACTTGTACTGTAACGTCATGTAACTCAGTAGTGTCCCAAATTTTCTGATCAAGGAGATTATGGGGCCAAAGAGGAAAGTGATCGATGATGTAGAGTGTGCCTAAGGAGAGTCACACGGAGAGAAAACATTCTCTTAGGTTTTCACAGAGAACACATTGGCCAAGCAATGGCCATGACTCATCCACATGGGTGACACTGACAAAGGATCTACAATCTGAGGCACAGGATCTCAAGATAAATCCTGAGGGGATTTGACTGACCTTATCAGATCCAAAAGCTACAACTCTTGTTGCATAGATCTTACTTTATCTTGGTCTTAACCATCCAGCAGAAAAGTATAAAAATGAAGTATAAGAAGTAAAGCCATGGTGTTATGTTGAGATGTAGGGGACTCAGGTCAACAATTTCTGACATTGCCAGTCCAGTGGAAGACCCAGTACTATTATGGACTACTGGACTCTTTTAGAATATTTTGCTGAGTTATACACACCTATAATATTCAAATAATGGAACTAAACAAAAAAGGGACTACAGATGAATGTCCATTTTGTATCTGTATATTCAAAATGGTTAGGATAGATATATAGTTACATTCTCTTAATGAATAAAGGGATTTGTTCTAATAGTGTTTGTAGATAGGGTATCATGTCTGTGTCTTGTACAGCAAATAACCTCTAGGAAGAGAGTATGCAATGTGTTAATTATTGAAACTGACCTACCAGTTTGATTTGTCTCATTGCTATTTGTTTCTCAAAATTATTGGGGAAAAAAAGATACTATGAGGTTTTTTTTTTTTCCTAAATCCTAGACATTGTTTTAGCCATTTGCTATAATAAAGTACTTCCCAACAATAAGTAATATTTATTATTGTTTTTTAAAAATTGCATAAGAAAACAGAGCAGCATCAAAATCCCTCATCTAGCTACTTGTGCATCCACATACACTTACACTCACTCTTGTGTACACACGCACACATGTATGGATGGCCTTTTGCCAGGGTACCCCATTCCATGGTATGGTTTGGGAGCTGCTCTCCTGCCAGTGGCACAAGTGGCACCTTGAGCCTGAAGCCCAGGCTCAAGGTCTGATGAAGCCTGGTCATGCAGGTTTCAAAACATGTGCAGGTCCCTGTGGAACCAAAGGCAGGAAGCTCTTCTAGAGTCCTCAACAAGTTCAGTCTGTGTTGTCAAGATGGCTCTGGCTTTCTAGTTTCTCTCTTTGCATTTCACTGGGATAGATGAATTGCCTTCTAGAGTTTTCTACGACGACAGTTGTCAAGAATGCCCGGGAGTTTTACTTAAGCTAACAAATGATTACCCTTCCCATTAGCTCTACAAACAGGCCCCTAATTAGTGAATTGGCTAATGACAGTCGCCTCTGGGGTCATTAGACCTGACAGACAGTGTTGGCAGTGTACAGGCACTGTGTCACTGTCATAAAACATGCTGTCAGGCTCCATTGGAAGCCAGAGCTGGGGAACACTTGTACCACAGTCTCTTCATTTTATCCTTTGCAATATCTCCTTGGGTCAGGGAAATTAACTCCTCTCTCATACAAGAAACATGGATTTTGGGCTGGTGAGATGGCTCAGTGGTCTAAAGCACCTACTTAGAACAAGCTTAGCAAAGCACAGGGACCACGGTTCAATCCCCCAGCACCACATGCCAGCCCGCCCCCCCCCCTGGTGGGCTGAGCTGGCCACACACACACACACACACACACACACACACACACAAATAAAATAAAACATGGATTTTTAGAATAGGGTACTAAGGAGATAGTTGCATCGGTTCTAATTCGGCAAACCATTTTATATGAAACACGGTTCCACTTTTGAAGGCACCTCTGGCCACGTATGGGAATTGGTTTGCAAAGAGCATGTGTCCTTGCCACATGGCTCTAGATTCCCTCGTGAGCATCAATTGCCTACTCAGCCTCTGGCTGCCCAGGACCCTCAGCCAGAGCCTTTGGAAGTGCTTTTTCCCTGAGTCATGAGTCTGCTATAAACAGGATGGCAGCATTGTCACGGAGCATAGGGTCAGCTTGAATCAGGTGTGCTACTACTTCTCAATGCCTGCTGCAGTCTGGATTGTCCAGATCCCCAGAGTTATCTTGGACTTGGGATGCTTGTGGTACCCAGGCCCTTCTGACTAATCCAAACTTCACAGGAACTAAATCCCAGGCTCATACCATGCAGTCTTGGGCCCAGGAACAACATTGCAAGGGTGAGGCCCCATAACAATTGAAACAAAACATGCTCTGATTTCAGGCTGTGGTACCAGCCAGCTTCTTGTTACAACTGCTAAAATTTGTACCACTTAGTCTCAAAAGTATATCAAAGTCTCAAAAGTATATCTGAAGTATAAAGGGGGAAAATACGGTATTTACAATATAAAGCTTGCAGCTATTTATGGATGTAAAATTTGCGACAGTTTCCATATGATAAAAATGAGTAATGAAAGTGCATTTATTTGTTCAAAAGTAGTATAAATGCATCTTGGAGAATTAAGAAAAATTATGAATAGGTGATTGTACAGCATAGCAAATCTCTAACATGGATTAAGCTGAATTGTTTGGGAGATAAAATGCCAGCATGAACATGCATTATAAAAGAAAGAAGAACAATACTGGGTTTAGGCAAGGAGAGCCAGGCTGCTGCTTTTGCTTGGGGCTGATGTGGCAAGGAAGTATCTGGTTCATGGCCCAGGAAGTCCATAGGGAAAGAGGCCTTGGCTGCTTCTGCGGCATGTATATATGCACTTGACCTATGTAAAATGGTTTGCAGAAGCCATTTCCAAGCCTCCTAGTTGTCTGCCTCTGGGAACTCAGCTAGTACTGTGTGGCTCCCACACTGAATCAGCCTCTCATCTCTGGATACTCAACAGACCCTGGAAACCCTACACACATGACTGATATGTGCCTCCTCCTGTGACTTCCTGCCCCGGGTCTTGTGACACATGATTCAGTCTCTTACCTGTGTCAAGGGTTGGTACTACTGTCCTTGGGGCAGGAGTGGAGGATAGCATGGAGTCATTGTTACTGTTTGTGTTGGACCTCTGCACTAAAGCTTTGGTCCCCAACTGTATGGCACTATTGGAAAGAGATGGAACTTTTAGGAGTTCAGGTCCAGTGGAAGGAAATTAGGTCATTGGGGGTATAGCTTTGAGGATGACATTAAGACCCAGTTGTTCCTTGTTCTTTGCCTTCTGGCTTTTTATGAGGTGGATGGGCCTCCTCCACCACACAATCCCTCCATGACACGCTGTGTGTCTCAGGCCCACAGTACCGGGGCCCAGTTACCATGGACTGAGCTCCCTGAAGCCATGAGCGAAAGTGAGTGTTCGTTAGAAGTTGTTTATCTCTGTGACTATGTCACAGTAGCGGGCAGTCAGACTGGCACAGTGGTGTTGGTGTTCACAGAACACGAAGAATTTGGCTCAAAAGTGTCTGGGCTACCAGCATCACACTTGCTATGCATGGCTATTGCAGTGCACATCGTCCATGTTGAGATATGCCATAAGTGCAAAATGCACATTGGACTTCAAAGACTTAGTACAAAGAGTGTTCATGTCTCATAAGTTGTTCGTGTTGCTTACATATTGATCCGATACTTTACTATATTTTGTTAAATGAAATACATTGTTATCTTTTTTTTAACATTACTACTTCCAGTTCCACACAAGGCTTGCTTTCACTTCTGGAGAGCACTGTTAGTCCCATTCTTCCCTCCCCTCTTGCCTGCTTCCTTCTTTTTGGCACTCCTCCCTTCCACTACACATGCAGCCTGATACAGGAGTGGCTTGTCTCCCTGCCCCACAGTTATGCAAGCCAAGGCATTCTCTCCAGCTCTTGGAAGAGTTGGGAACAGCATTGTTCTTGCAGAACATCTTTCCTTTCCATTTGAAACATGAAGAAGATGACTTCAGTGAAATTAAGCACCTTTGTCAAGGTCGGAAGCCAGAGTGTCATCAAGTAACAACCAAAACCCAGGTGTCTGGCTTTGATCCACTGTGACATACCATGCCAGATAGCCGCTAATTTTATTGGCTGGGGTACAGCAGGATCTAAGCTGATGTTGAATTTAATTTTCATACTGAATAAGAGATACTGAGCTTCTGAGGCCCAGAGGAAAGCAACCTGGCAGTAAAAAGGAGTCCTAGATTTGGGCAAGACATGGTGAACAACTGCTGGGAGCTGGGCCTGGTGGATGTGGTTGGCTTTGGAGGAGGGTGGGCCAGGTGATGGTGTAGGTTCCTGGTCTGGGCGACCACAGGATGTTGGTGTCTGATGGGGCTGCTTTTACCTCAGGGTTTTTGTAGACAAGGTCCTATGAAGATTGACTTAGAACATGGTGTGCCCAGGGCATGGTCATAGGCTCACCCTCCAGTCCCTTCCCCTTGAAGGTTCAGAATCACCACATGATTATTGTGACTCTATGGCCCTAGTCAGCTTGTCAGAGAGCACACTGGTGGCTCTGTATGCTTTACATTCTTGGGGATAACAGCAACATGTTCTTACTGGGAAAAAGTCAGGCAGCATACAGGCATATAAGCCAGAAAGGGTTGTAAGGTATATGTAGGGATACCATATTGCAGCCCTGGGGGTAACTGGAATTGTAAAGTCCTTGGTGCCAGGACTGGGTGAGCGTATTTTGGAATCCTGAGAGTGTCTTTCTTGCCCTCTTGATGGAGAAAATAAGATTTCCTAGACTGCATAGAAGACAGGCTACAAATTATCTTGGTGCACAATGCCAGAAGCAGGTCATGACCCTAGGAATCCTGAGAAACAGCTCTTATCCAGGTCACTGTACTCTCCTGATTTGTGAAAGACCGAAACAGAATCTGTTTTCATCAGAGAAAATTGGCAAGAGGCCTTTAGCTTATGACTGTTGGCCTGGGGCAAGGAAGGGGAGAGATGGGAGGGGAAGCTCTTCAAGGCTATCCTCATTCTGCTCTGGGTCCCACTACAAGCACATCAACCAGTGCCCAAGTATGTGAGGAAGGAGCACAGCAAGGCCCAGACCTACTATGCTGTGGTTCTGTGCTGTCTTTCCCATTTTCTGTGCAGCAAAACATGGATGAGAGATCAGGCCCATGAGCTGGATAGTTGGATTCCAGTTATGTACGGAGAGCAAGCAGCAAGCTGAGCACCTGCACATAGTGAAGACTCAAGAAATGGTGGCTGTTCTTATTGATCACTGCCATCAACTCTGCAGATCCAACATCCAGTTCAGACAGTTTCAAGTTGGAATTGTTTTGTGCCATCCGCCATATTAGACCAAATGCCAAGGAGGCTTTAAAATGAAATGAAATTTGTTCATAAGAAGAGGCAAGTTGCCAAGACATTCCTGTGCTCAGAGAAGTCAGTGCACTAGGTATCCCCAGCCAGGCACAGAGCCCAGGGTCACTCTGTGGACTTCTCACAGCCCCCTTCCCCAGAACTAACTGCAGAGTAGACCCTGCCCAGGGGTCTTTTCCAAAGGAGGCCTGTACTATCAAGGAGTGGTTCCTGTTTCCACAGTCATCTCCTCTGTGAACTTCACACTATCAGGCTATGTTTTCATCAGTACCTGCTTCCTTTGCTATGTGGGACTCTTTTTCATCTTTCTGGGCCAGAGGAAACAAAGTAGAAGGATACTTATATCCATCAGATCCCTCCTGTGATCCAGGAAAGCCACAAGGCCCTTTGGATATATTATCTCATTTATTATTTTCATTTCATAGGCAGTAAGACTGAGAGTCAGCAAAGCAAACAGGCTGGCCCAAGTCCATAGAGATGGAAAGCAGGAGTTTTGGGTTCTGATTCCAGTTTGCCTGCCTCCTTAAGCTGCTGTCAGGAAGTATGTGAGGAAGGAGCACAGCAAGGCCCAGATGAAACAGCAGAATTTTGAGTGCCAGGGACTAGGCTTGATTTTGATGCCTTAGGAAGCCATCAGAAGTGTCTTAAGCTTTGGAATTACACAATCAGGCATGTGTTTTAGGAAGATAGCTCTACAAGTATTGTATTGTCTATTAAACCACCACTCTCCCATCCTATCCTTGTGCGGCTGATTATTTTTAAACTCAAGTGCAGGAAATTACATTTGTCTCTACTCGATTTCATGCTTATTTCAGCCTGTTGTTCCAGTCCCAGTCTATGTATGTGCTTGTGTATGTGTCAGCCTCTGTGTGTGTGTGTGTGTGTGTGTGTGTGTGTGTGTGTGTGCATGCATGCACATGTGCACATTTGTAGGGTGGAGGGCACATTACGCCATGAGGAAAGAACATCTTGAGATGACTTCCTGCCACATAGCCACTGTTCTGTGACAATTGTGACGTGGGAATTTAATCTCTCACATATCTGGGCAGTCGTGGAATGAGATGAAAATGCCAAAATAACATGACTGATCTCTTAACAAACACTGAAGAATTTACACTCATTCCATTAACTCTGTCTGAGCAAATTGATTTGAGACTTCAATTTTGAACTTCAGAGATAAGTGTGTCCTTTGTTGGCTCCTTCTAATTCAACAAATATTTATTGAGCTCCTACTGTATGTAATGCCCTTTTATTCTGCATTTCCTGCCCTTCTGTCCTTTCCTCTACAATTAGTAGAAGATGGAGTACATGTGCATACATGTGTAAACTAACACTGTAAGAGATGGACTTTTAAAATCCATCTAGGTACTATGCTTAGTTCTTTATGTCTATCTACAATATGCAGCTTTAGTGTCTCCCTGTTGTGTGATTTGCTGTGTACTGTTCTATATCATAATGACTAGTGATCAAATACACAGATGATTAAAAGTTTGAACCTGGTCCAGACAGCTGAGCATAGTGAGACCCTGTGTCTCAAAATAAATTAAAAAGAAATACAGGGTTGTTGGTTTTTTTTTTTTTTTTAACTGTATTTTTTTTGGGTTGAATTGTTTTTTTAGGTGAGGTTTATGTTTTGTTTTTGGTGCTGAGGACTGAACTCAAGGCTTCCAGCTTGCTAGGCAAGCATTCTAACACTGAGCCAAATCCCCAACCCCCCAAAAATACAGGGTTGCAGAGATAGCTCAGCAGTCTAAGCACCTGCCTAGGCAAAACCAAGGACCTGGCACTACATGCTGTGCCATCCCTGCCCTGGATATGCCCAGTAGCCACAAGACCTGGTGTGGTGGCCCAGACCTGTAATCCCAGCACTGGGGAGACTGAAGCAAGAGACTCACTTCAAGTCCAAGCTGCATAGTGAGACCCTGTACCAAATGCATAAAATTAAACAAAAATACAGAAAATACTGGGGATGTAGTTCATGTGATGACCCTGGGTTGAGACCGTTGTATAGGCTGGAAAGCAAAGGAAAATACAAGGAAAATTTGATCTCTGCTGCCGTCTTGGTGATGTCACTCTTGGTTCACCGAGCATAGCCATATAGCTGCACATAAATGGGCTGAGTTTGTATATGACTCACAGGGTATCTGCCCTTTCCTTCTCTCCACCTGCCATGGACATAGCTCCATAGCTCTATCTGCAGTTACCTTGTAAATTATTCTCCTTCATTGTACCAGAACTGATACAACCAATCAACAAATAGCCATGTAGACAGACAGACAGACAGACAGTTTAAAACATTTTACCAACTGGTTCTCCAGATAGGAAAAGTACCAGTTTTCACATCAAATAATGATGCTAGAGATTGTCATTTTCTCACAACTTCCCAAGGACAAGCTTATAAAGTTTTAAAATTATTATTTATTATGATTGTTATTGTTACTGCACTACTGCAGATGGAACCCAGAACCTTTACACTGAGCTGTATCCCAAGCCATTTTTTATTATCTTAATTTGAGACAGGGTCTTCTTAAGTTACTAAGTTCCCCAGGCTAGACTTGAACTTGCAGTCCTCTTGGTTTAACCCCCAAGAATGCTGCAGTTACAAGTATGTGCCACCATGCCCATTAATAACTTTAAAAAATCTTTACCAGTTTAAAAATGAGGATTAAAAACTTCGTATTTGTTCAGGTATTAAGTGAAATTAAAGCCTTTTCTTGAGTTTTGGCTGTTGTTTCTTCTTTTTGTGAATTGCTTTCTTAGGGCCTCTGCTTTTCTCCTATCATTCATTTTTAAAGTTTTATATGTAATGATGTTATTAATCTTTTCATTTTTCCTCTAACTATTGTTCTAGTCAATATTTTAATTTTTGTGCTTGGGAAAATAATGGGGAGTTGAGATCAAATGTGTTTTTGCTTTTTTCTGTTGGTGATTTATGCTATGTTGCAAAGTCCTTCCTCTTTCCATACTACAATCCTATGGACCCAGGTGTTTAGGACTAGTACTGTTATGATCTTATCTTCTTCCCTGAAAGTGTTGCTCGAAGTAGCCCCCTGAGGTTTACCTGTGTGTAGGATATGAAGTGCAGGAGAAAGTCCTTTGTTGCGCTAGCACTGATACAATATCCTACCTGATCATGTGCTAAATTCCTGCTCAGACACTTTGAGTCTATTTCTAGACTGTCTTCCAGGACAAGCACTGCATGTTTTAATATTTTTAAAGCATATTATGAAGCTACAGTTATTTAAAATATTAACTATCTGGCAGAACGAGCTCTTCTACCTTGTTAATTTTTTTTCAACTTGTTTTTGAGATGAATTTAGAATTACTTTGTCAAACTTTCCCAACTCTACTCTTAGCCAGGAAAAGAAAAAATGTGGTAGACTCTTTGAGGATAAGTGCATTCTTTTAAATATATTCAGACCTATCAAGTTGCCATGCATATTGTTTGGTTGCTTGTTTTGACATGACTTCCAGCTCACAGAAAGGCTCCTAAGACAACACAGAGGATCCCTGATCTGATCACTGAGACCCTCAGCCTGTCCATGGTACAGGGTTTGCCCCATCAGAGGAAAGTACTATCTTTGCTCTGTCTAGAGGAAAGTACTACCTTTCTCTGACCTTGTGATGTGGCACCCCCAAGCCCTCCAGTTTGCCATTGCTTCCCAAAGCATATCCTCCATGACTGCCATGCAGCTCATCCAATTAGGAAGCCTTTGTTCACTCAGTGTCGCCTTTGGCCGCATTTCACCTGCTGCCCCAACAGCACCGCATCCTACTTTGTAGCTCAAGTTCTGGCCTAGGAATTGGGTCTGTATTTAGTTGTCATGTGTCATCAGCCTCTTCAAATGGAACTGTTTCCTAATCTTCCCTTTCCCCAATAGCCTTGCAAGTTGTAAGACCAGAACAGCTTTGATCCAGTAGGCAGAGCCCTCAGTTGGATCTGCCCAGTGTTTCCTCAGGGCAGAAGACTGAGAAATTAGGGCTGTGCTCTTAGTATTGCATCCCATCAGGAACCCCCTGGGCCACCCATCCTGCTGCTGCCATGCTGATCAACTTGCCACCTCAGCGTGTCTCCGCTTCCTCTGCTGTCATGGCCTCGTGCTGGTTGTCAAATGGCAACATCTGTGAATTGATAGTTTATCAAATGAAGAGTTTTGCCTTCTTTGTTTAGCTATGTATTCATTTATTTGGTTATGTTAAAGGGGATGCAAGGGTTTCTATGTGTTCCTTGATTTTCCCATTTATTTTGATATTCAAAATGTCCTAGATTTGAATGCTCTTCAAGTTGACCTTTCCATATTTTCAACATGTCTCTTTATTCTCTCTTCTTTATTTTCTGGCCCCAGAAACTTCAAGATGCTCTCATTCTCTCTCTGTCCCTGTCTTATTGGAGAGCAGTATTAGAAACCAAGGTCTGGGTGCTGAGGTGCTTGTTGCTATGGAGGTGTCATTTCTTCTGGGTATGCTCAGTGCATAGAGCTAGGAAATATGTATAATCAGAACACATCTTTAGATGTGTGTATAACTATAAGGCCTTCCATATTTATCTTAAATATTTAAAATTATTAGTGGAAAGCTATTAAAAGCCTCACAAGTTTATATTGCTACTTCCAATTCCAGCGTACAGGAATTCTTTGTAGCCTTCCCTTGTCTCTACATAGAAACCACACTCAGAGCGAATGACCTGACATTTCCTGTCTTCAACATATATATGCCTTTGTTCAGTTTCTGAGTTTTGATCCCAGTGTAATCTGTCTCCCCAACCACTCTGGCTGCTTTTCACTGGTGTGCCCCTCAGCTCTCCTGCAGGCCGCCTTATATCCCACCTGTTCTGTTCCAGCTTCTGCTGGGAGGGGAAAGACTAAAATCATCATTTTCTGAAAATAACCCAAGGTCCTTTGGCAACTTCTTATGGAGAGAGTTGAGAATCAGAGACAGAAACCTTACTTTGTCCTGCATGGCTGTGGGGAGTAGACCCAGGGCTCAGCCTCCATGCCTTGTGTGTTTGTGTCAGGGGTCTTGCAGACTCCAGAAGCTGATGGTGACTATGCTGGTCCTGAGAGAAATCCCTTCCAGTTTAAAGCCAAGATGTAGCAGTAGGATGAGGTAGGTTTGCTGGGTGCTTTCACCAAGATCACATGGCCAACTGTCCCTGCCCTGGGTTCAGGGAAGAGTGAGGTCCCAGAGGATGACCTTTGACTCCTCTGGTGTCATCAATAGGACTAGGATGTGGGGTGGCACCCCTGTGTATTCTACATAGTGAAGCAGGCTCTTGGTTGACACCGGTTCTGAGTATGCTCACGGCAGACCTGGGAGGGAACAGCTTACAGAGGGCCAGCTTCCACCCTACTCTGTATCCTGATTTGTGCATACATTGTTTGTGTGTGAGAATACAGCTGGTAAAGCATTTCTGCAATGTAAAAATGGTATTCCACAAAAATTAACTCAGAATGGATCACAGACCTATGTAAAGCACGAAACCATAGAACTTCCAGAAGATGACAGGGAACATCCAGTGACTTTGACTTTTTAGATGTGACACCAAAGGCGTAATCCATGAAACTAAGGATTGAAGTTGGACTTGATTGAAAACAGTGAGGAGGATGGTCAGAGGAAATAGGTGATAGGGTTTCCACTGACCCAGGGGTCTGGCAGGCCCATGGTGTTGGATCGGATCTGGACAAAGATTAAGCAGAGCTTTGGGAGCAGTCTCAACAGCCCCCAGGGGTGCTAGGAGAGTAGGAGTGACCTGCAAGGCAGGGCAAGTGGGTGAGGCAGGAGGTGGCAGGATGGTGCTCCTGAAGTGGCGGGCCCTTCATCTGGGTGTGAAGAGCACTAGTGACAGTGAGGGGCCCAGGAGCATGTGGGAAAGCTTAGATGGGCTTGAGTTTCATGATACAGAGAGGCTCAGGAGGTCAGAGTTGAGAAATGGGCTAGCCAGACTCTGAGGGCACCTGTAGGGAGGAGCAGGTATGGCCAAGACTGATACCCAGCCCTAGCTGTAAATGGCCAGTGAGGAGTCTGACTGCCTCAGAGCCCTCTTGGATCCCCACCTCTTGTCTTGTGGTTTGACAGCCTCCTACTGAAGGACATGCCACTGCGAACTCCTTGTACTGAGGGGGCACTCACCTGGGCCTTGGCTTGGCCAGCCACACTGGTACTGCTGATGTCTGTGGGTGTGGCCTGGGCAGGGTCCTAGACAGGCAGGGAGGCTGTGTGTACCTCATTTGTGAGCCACTGGTGGTGAGCACCTGACTACTGCACAGGCCCCACCCACAGGGTTGGGGAGTGAGAATGAACCATAGGACAGCTGGGCGAGGCTGAGTTGGAGGCTACAATATTAGCCCAGCTGAACTCAGGAGCAGGGGCCAGAGGAGGGGAAGCACAGCACAGCTGGCCCAGAACACATGCCTGGCTGACCAAGAGCTGAGTGCATGGCTAGGGTCTGCCTGCAGGGTTGTAGCCCCATGTCAGACCTCACAGGCATCTAGTGCAGTATACCCAGTCTCTGCCCCCAGGAGCTATAGCAAAGCAGAGCTTCAGTGACTTAATTATTGATGCCCTGCCTACCTCAATGTATTTATGGACTAACTACTTCCTGCTTAGGATTCTGCAAGAATCTGTAGAAATCAAGATAATAAACTGTGGCTCTTGCCTCCAGGCCTGCTGTCTTGTGGGGAGACAGCCCCTGAAAGGTCCTTCAGAGGTAAGCACAACAAGGTGGCCACAGGGCAGAGCACTTCCCTCCAGTGGGAGGGGACAGAAGGTGGGACCACAGTTAAAAGGGGCACTTGGGCAGATTCTCTGGGGAAAGTCTGTGTAGGCTTGTGTACCCCTGAAGGGGGTTGCAGAGGATACACCAGCAAAAGGAGGAGCCTGGGTGCAGGCCAGGGCACAAAGGACATGCTGAGAGGATGGCCCTCAGTACTTCTCTCCCCACCAACTGACTTAGCACAGGGGCAGGGAATAAATGACTCTGGAGGGAGAAAGACAGAAGAGAAGAGTAGCTTGTGGTAGGCCTGTGGGCCCTGCTTGACAGACAGCAGGCCTCGAATGACACACAGCCCATAGTGCGTTTGTACATCTGATAACCTCAGCGCCATGATCTGTGCAACAGAGCAGTTGACTTGAGCTCTGAGACAGCAGTTTTCAGGCTGCCTGTGGAATAGCTGATCAAGGCGCAGAGCTGGGTTCAGAAGACACGGCAGCGCCCTCAGAGTAGGGATGTGTGACCAGGGCTGGCAGGAGCTATGTAAAAAGGGCAGGCATGGATTGAGGGATTTGTGCTTGATTCCACCTAACAGGCACCAGGGACTGGCTTATAATCTAGCTACTTTGCAGTCCTGCTGGTGGCAGAGTAGATGGGCCAGAGGGAGTAAGGGGAGCATCAGGTATACAGGGTGCATTTTGGTGAAGAATGAAGGTCTGATGTAGGACAGGGGATAGAGAAGTGAAAAGAGGCTCCCGAGAGTTAAGAGCCAAGTAAATACAATGCCACTTGTATTTTACAGGCTTCCTGGACCCTCCTTCTGTTTTGGTCACCTCCCTGGGCATCCCCCAGATCATGCCCTACCACACACAGTATGTCCTCCCTCCTGTATGCCAGTGACAACCCATCATTCCTGTTCATGTGTGTGGGCTCTGCTCCACCAAGCTCAGCTCCCGGGAAGTGACCCTGCCTAGGCCAGGTGTATGTGGGTGATGGCTGAACAAAGGATGATATCAGATGATGGGGAGGACTGGGCTGAAGACACAGGGGACTGGAGAAAAGCAGACAGATGCCTAAGAGTTGCCAGCAGGCTGCTGGCCTCAGGGATAGGACCAGAGGAGAGGGACAGTGTTGGCCTGGATAGGAAGGGGCCCACACCCTTTGCTGTGAGTTTGGAGACAAGCCCCTCTGTAGCTTCTGGGCACAAAGCACTTCATATAGGATTCAGGGACTCACTGCGGCATTCAGGGAGATACAATCAGGCACTCAGAGGAGCTGGTCACTCGGCCTGTCTCTATCATCAAAGCTGATCTTGAGAACAAGCAGGGAAGCAGCTGAATTCGCACCAACCAGCCACACACTCCAAGCCAGACAGGAGCTTCCAGGAGCTCTAGGAGCTGCTGCAGGTGTCTCAGCATGCTGGGGCTCTCATCCCCACTGGCAAAATTTCACATTCACCTCTGGCTGGCAAAGTCCCAGAAGCTCTCCTGGTTCTGGAAGTCAGAGCAGCCTTGAGACTGCTGTCCGTTTTCTCATAGGTGACTCTACTCAAGTCTCTTTCCTTAAACTGAGCTGGGCCACCCAGCCCATAGAGTTCTAGGGATGTCTGCCACCACCTTGGGCTCTTCACCTGCACCCCCATCAACTCAGGGATCTGTCCATTCCTGGCCTGTGTAGTAGGACACTGGTGCAGCCCTGCACTGTATTGCTGTGCCGCCAGGAGGACTTCCCAGGATGGAGAGCTAGCTTCATGCTAGAGTCCATCGTAATATTCCTGGGGCCCATATTCCTCCTGAACATGCCAGCACACAGCACACAGCCAGGTAGACTGTGATCCATATAAGTTACGCCTGCTCCTGGGCAGTAGCCCTGGAGCCCTGTCTCATATACAGGCCCCAGGTTTCTGCCCGATGGCTCTGAGTGAAGACAGTACCTGCTGCTTTGTGTTCTGTCTTGGTGAAGGGCAGTGGTGGACCAGGGAACAATCAGGGGTCACAGGATCTGATGTACTTTGGTAGCTCTAGGAGGCGGCTGCTCAGAATCCTCAGGCAGGAGGCCACTGACCTTCCCAGGCTGCAGCCCAGAGAGGCCTGGGTGCCACTGAGGAGTTAGGCCCCCTCTGTGTGTTGTGGTCCTAGGCCACTGTAGATGGCTATGGCAGTGCTCAGTCTCAGGTAGGGGCCCCTATGGGCAGGGCTGGGACTCTGCCTTCAGGAGGTTCCGCTTTCTTTGAGCACTAGGGAAATATCTGCTGCTTGAGTGAAGGAGAGACTGGTGTTCACCTTCTATGGTCACAGGGCAGTTCCACAGTCTGTACCATGGAGTTTCTTACCAAAGAAGGGATGATGATGGGAGCCAAGGTGACAGCACTGCGTAGAGCTCAGTGGCTCTTGGAGGAATCTTGGCTCACAGTGAAGCATCTTTGTGAAGTTGACAGGGCAAAGCCAGCCTGGTCTTGGGTTCATCAGGGACACCAAGGTGGTCTCTTGTCAGCGTAGTTCTCTTAAAACCAAAGGCCACTGTGAGCCTGCTTCTTCCTTATCCCTAAAGCCCAGGGCCAGGTCCTTCTGCCCATCTAGCACGTGGTGGGACTCTTAGAGGAAGGTGCAAGTCCTTTTATTTTTTTCTAACAAAGGAACAAATATAGGAATGTCCTTTCCCTCTGTGTGTGTGTGTGTGTGTGTGTGTGTGTGTGTGTGTGTGTGTGTACACACATTCATGAGAGGAGGAGGATGTCTTCGAGACTCCTGTCACAGGCAGCATTATCTGTGCCCAGCATCCATGAAGCAGCAGCTGTCCCTTTATGTTCCCATCCCCTTGCAGCAGAGTACTCTCTTGGTGCCCTCACCTGGCCTGGGCTCTCTGGTGGGCTCTCTGGTAGCCTCTCTCTTGCCTGAGGGAGGGGACAGCCAATAGCAATCCCAAGTGGCATGTTGATCGATGGCAGGATCTCCAGGTTCCACTTATCTGGGCTGAATGGCATTTCGTCGATAACAGCCAGTTAACCAAGTCCTTAGTTACCAGCTGGTCTCATCAGCCCTCAGCCCTGGCCTCAGGTTAGAGCAAAACCCTCTTTGGAGCAGCTAGATTGGACCTGACGAAGATGAATGTCTAATGCACTTGGAATCTCCTCACTGCTGCCTATAATAAAAAGCCTGCTCTGTAGATGCACCCCCCTGCTGATGTTGCTCTGAAATTAAATATCAGGAGGATATATAATAGCCCAATTCCACACCAGGCCAATATTATCAGATTGATGTCAGCAGCGATAATAGAAGAAGGATAAGTTGATGAGATTCCATTTATTAAATAAAATGGAGAGTGCACACAGAGGGTTTAGGGCCACGCGTGAGTAGGCCGGGGTGCACTCCATAGGAGAGTCAGCAAGAGGTAGAGAGAGATGCCTAAGTTTGCTCCCTCATCCTCTCCCTGCTCTGGTGGTGGGGGCAGCTGTGGTGGGGAAGAAGGAAGACACCACCCAGCTCTGATCCAGGCCAGTGGTTCTCCTCCTGACTCTGCTCTCTGTTGTCCCTTGCATGACCGGTGGCACTGGCTTTCCAGGCTGTTCCTGTCCTTCACACTCCTATCCTGCCCAAACTCTTGCCCAGGACCTCCCGCCCCACAAGGACAGACTGGCAGTCTTTGGCCTCCCTTACTGTGAAGTCCTGCCCTCCACATGGTTTGGGCTCTGTCCTTTTCATATCCATGGTTATAGCTTCTTGTCAGATGCTGTGGACTTCTCTAAAGGTAGAGTAGAGCTAAAAGGACACAGCATGAAGCCTGACACACCAAGCATTTACCCTGCTTCTGTCTTACCTCTGTATGGCTTTGGGCAAGCCACCTAACCTTGTTTAGCCCCCACTGACAGCTCACACAGTAGGTGTGGGTATTCCTAGGACCAAGCATGTGACTAGCCTGCCAGGATGGCTTCTGAATGCCCTATGGGTTTTAAATGCATCATAGATTCTGCCTAGGTCCAGAATGGCCAGGGCCTCAGGCCTGCCCTGCACACTTCCAAATGGGCCAGAATATTCCAGAAGCCCAGAAAGGGCCAGAGCCAGGGCCATCTGCACATCCAGAACATGGTTGGACTCTTAGGGGAAGGTGTAAGTCCTTGGTATACCTGCTGCGTACCAAGGTGGAAATGTACCCTTTGTCATGTCCCCTGCCAAAGCCTGGTCCTCACCCCTATTGTCTCCACACAGAAACCTTCCTGGGGAGCAAGGAAGGGCCCCTTCCCTTGGTTACCAGGTAAGCCAAGGCACAGCCATTGTCTACACTCAGTGTAGACAAGACCTCATGGGGGCAGGATCAGAACTCTGCACTGGTTGGCAAAGTGCCTAGTGCATAGGAGGGGCTCTCAGATGCACAGTGGCTATCACGCAGGCACTGTTGCACCATGATTCAAGAGGGTGTCACTCTGTATCACAGAGTGGACCAGGGTATATCTGTTGCCCACTCACTGCTGCTCACACTGCCCTGAGGCCGTACCTCTACTGCACATGCCTGACAGGGTAGATTTCTTGGGTAGCTGTCACCAAGTGTCATACCTTGCATGCTTTCAAGTAACAGAAACATGTTTTCTGCTTTTCCTGAGTCCAGACTCAGGCCTGAGTAGGCCCAGGGCCTGCCTCCCCACTCCCAGGGCTTCATAAAGACTTCAGTCTAGGGCCCTTGCCACACTTCTGTGCTGCTGCTAGTCCCTGTGATCCTTGGCTGGTTAGAACATTACTCAGTTTCTACCTCCATCCTGAACTGAATTTCTTTGGGCCACACTACCCCACTGTGACCTCAGTGACACCAGTCACAGCTTTAGTAACCTTGTGCCTACATTGAGAGAATGCAGGAAGGACATGAATTTTGAGGAGACTCTACCACTGGGGTCTTTGTGGTGTGCAGAGAATTGTCCCAGGCTTCAGAGGGGTGCTTTCTTCCAGCAGCAATTCTGGCTATGCCACATACCTGTCCACGCGAGTGTCCGCCAGAGTGAAGAGGACAGGCTTGTACAACAAGAAGGCCAGATGCGGCACTTCCCCAGGGTATGAGGGTGTATTTCCTTCTGCGCTGTGGGCTGCTGCTGCTGGGGACCTGGTTTCTGTCTTCTCCTGCGGCTCACAGTTCCAGCATTGACCCCTTCAGCAAGCCTGTGAGTTGGGTGTTGCCAGCCTTGTCTGGTTTGTGTAGCCCGAGCTTCGGCTCCCTGGACCAGGTCTGGAGTGAGTCTTGAGTGGTCTCAGCACTGAGTTTAGAGGGCGAGGTACACTTTGAGGTCAGGTCCCCCAGTGCAAGCCCAGCATGTGCAGTGCATCTCCCTGAGGCATCTGTGTCTCATTGCTTCTCCACCCAGCACAGCCATTAACCCACCTTCCTGCAAGCACACTCCGCTCCACCCTGAGCCCCAACTTTGCCTCAGCGTCCCACTGGCAGCTAGCATTAGTGACAACAGCACTTCACAACACTCACTGCCGTACATGCACAGGGTCTGGCAGGTGGGGTCACTATTCCCACTGCGTGAATGTGGGAAATAGGGCTGGGAAAAACAGGACTTTGCTGCATTGCCCTGAAGCCTAAGAGACCAGACACTCTGCACACTGATCAGGTGATGTGATCCCCTTCAGAGCCACATAGATACACACAAAGCGCATCTTCAATGCTGTGAAAGGTCTTGGGTAGGAGCTGGGCATGATTCTGTTCCCGGAAGGTCTAGGCACCCCATGAATAACCTTTTTATGCGCTTGAAGAGCAGTTGTTTCCAGGCCGTGTGTTATTGCAAATCAGAGCTGGTTTGTATGCCTGGTAGAAGGGTGCAGGGGCCAACTGCTGGGTGGGCTGGCCAGATAGCCTGAACCTTTCGTGGATTGACCCTGGCCCAGCTCCGCCTTGCTTCAGAGAAAGTGCTCGTTTTAGGACTACTGCTTTCCATCTTATCTCATTCAGAGCTTCTTTACGGACAAGTGGGTGAAATTTCTTCCAGTTGACATTTGCCTACCATTCTGTCTCTTCACACTGTTTCTGATAAATCCCAGAGGAGAGAGGCTTCTGTGGGCCCAGAGGTGATACTGGTGTGCAGGGGATCGATTTCACTGTGGCCCGGTTTCTCTTGACGGAGGAGCCCACTATACTGGTATTCTGGGCAGTTTGCCCTCAAAAAGCACAGGCCTCTCATCTGGGCAACTGAAGCCACAGAAGGAGGGGACAGGGATGGGGATTTGCTTCCCCATGCTCATCACATCACTGCAGAATAAGTGTACAGTGTCTCTCTGAGAGGGAAGGGCTTAGGGTTAGAGCTCTGGCTCAGGCCGGGCTGCCATGCCTCCAGCTGGCTTGCCTGGGGCATCTTCAACACACAGGTCAGAGGCCTCACACCAGTGACAGTTCAGGAAAGCTGTGATTTGGCTAACCTCAGAGTTACACACACACACACACACACACACACACACACACACGCACGCACACGCACGCACACGCACACACACACACCCCAGTGTCTGCCGAGTGCCTGCTGGCCATGCTTCCAGGGCATTCAATGCTAACACTGCATCCCACTTCTTGCAGAGCTACATTGCAGAAAGTTAAACCTGGGCTCTTAGGAGCAGTGTGTCCCAGCAGAACAGGAAAGTATTTAGAACTTAAAGACATGCTCAAGAGAAACAGCATATAAGGAAGCTGGAAGAGGAGAGAAGATTGTGCAGGTGACAGGAAACTGCATAGGACACTGGTGACCACAGCTGCACTGACCTGCAGCATCAGCCCTGCAGGATAAAGGAGCAGTCCTCCACCTTCCTAGCATGGGAGCCTACGATTTCCAGGGACTCAAAGGATAGCCTGAGTATAGTAGGACCAAAGCATGCAACCCAGAAAGTTCTTGTCAAGGCCAGATGTTACAAGCTCTGGCCCTAAGGACACATGTTGATTCAAAGGACCAGGCTTGAATACAACCATGGCAGAAGACTCTTAAATACAGAAAGTAAGCCATTCTACCAACATGTAGAGAGGGATACGGGGTGACCCCGTGCACCCCATCTGTGGCCTTGCTGCAGACACCTCTGCAATGGCAGATGGACACCGGTGAAGGGAGCCTCCAGGGACCAAGAGCTAGGGTTATGTCCAAAGGCCATCTGTCCTGCATGTGAGGGCAGAGGTGATTCAGAGACAAAACCCCCACGAGCCCTCCTCTGAAAGAGGCTCTGTGGTATAGAGTAGGACAGTAGCCTCAGAGCCAGAGTGTGTGGGATGAAAGGGCCCTGAGGACTTGGCCTTGGCAGACATACCCCACTGCCAGGCTAAAGTACTCTTGCAGTGCAGTTCAGGGTCTTGTTCGTAAAACTGCTGAATATTCTGTTATATGTTCTTCATTGTGAAATAATGATAGTGCTGCTTTGTGCCAGCATTGACATCCTCCACGGCCACGTGTTAACATGGAGGTGTGGGTGGGAGCCTGGCGGACTGACATGTCTTCCCTCCACATGTCTGCAACAGAACATGCTCGATACCCATCCTTTGATTGCTAAGAAACCTGACAGACGGCTCTCTGCATCTCTGCTCCTCCCTCAGTACCCTCCACCAGGATGTCAAACTCTAAATGACTGCAGCAGGGTATCACAAGCCCACCTGGGCTGTTGTGAGCCTCTGTGAATGTGGACCCAGGGCCTACTCAGAAAGTAGATCAGGGAAACAGGGTAACCCAGATGATGGAAATAAACATCCTCCTGCCTCCTAGCAGCAGGACCTCACTTCCTGTGCCACAGAGCCCTGGTGTGCCAGGAGTGGTGCTAACGAGCAGCATGTGCTGTGGAGCTGTGGTGCTGAGTGGTGGGTGAGCCTGTGAGCGCTGTGTGCATGGGAGTCAGTGTGTGCACAGAGCATGGGAGTGTGTGGCACATGCAAGGGAGAACGGCGGGAAGGGAGACAGAAGTGGAAGAAGAATCTGGAAGGAGGGGAGCTGATCTGAGACAGCACCACATTTTGTGGTTCCTGTCATTGATTTTTGTTTTGCAATTTTTTTAAAGTAAGCATATTTATTTGTTGTTGGTTCTGAGACTACTTTGATAAAGGAAAGAGAGAAAATTAGTCAAGTATCTCAAAATATTTCCATGATTATCTCTGAGAAATATAAGACAGAAAATGTTTTCTTTCTTTTTGCATGTTTCTGTAGGTTTCCAATGATCTTGTTTCACATCTATTCAGTTTAAATAAGGAAAACAGTCTTCTGTGAGAAAATGCATGCAGCTTATACATCATGTGGTTATAGCCCGAGGAGGTGGCTGGCCTGGGTGTAGCTGGCAGGGTCCCTGCCTGCCAGGCCCCCTCTGGCCTCTGTAGGTGCTCAGGCTGCAGCATGGCATGGGCCCACAGCCCTGTGCCTCATACCTGCCTGGTGTGAGCCTCAGTGCCCCCAGAGCTGCACCCTGTGCTGTTCTACACAGGTTCAGATGGCTTCCATGGCACCGGTAGACCTCTGGGGCTCCGCTGGCATCTGGCATGGGGGTGACAAGAGAACCTGGTCCTCTTTCCTCCCTGCCCACTGGGGAGTGGCCGGGCCCATGCTGGCATCTGAGCCAGCCTGCCTGTTCTTATCATTTGCAGACCCCGCAGGGTGGAGCCCGTGTGCTCAGGGCTACAGGCCCAGATCCTTCGCTGCTACCGTGACCATGCGCACGAGGTGCTACTGTGCTCGGACCTGGTGAAGGCCTATCAGCGCTGCGTATGTGCGAGCGGCACCCACAAGGTAAGGTGTTCCTCAATCATCTCCCACTTTAGAGCCTCCACCTGTTCACTCCTGTGAATGCCTCAGACTTGGCCAGAGGACAGGCCTCACCTTCCAGGGGCCAGCACTAGCCAAGGGTATCCAAGTTACCAGTCCCCTGCCTTTGGGCTTTAGGGTTGGTGAGTGAGAAGGGATCGAGTGAGGGCAGAGACAGCCCTATGGAAGGGAGAGGAGCAAGGTGGGTACCAGGCTGAGGGGATGCTGGGACAGGCCATCCTCACACCTGAGGGATGCCCAAGCCTGCCCGTGCTCACTGGCCTGCAGTAGCTCCTGTCCCTCTTCTCCCACTATCTGTGGCTGCTGCCTTCTCTTCTGGATGGTTCCATCCTCTTCCCCTAGCCCCAGCCCATCTTGTGATGCCACAGGCTACTCCAGCGTGCACCTGGCCCTTCTATACCCAGCACACCTAGGGAGCCTCACTCCTCCATAAGAGCTTTATCTGAAGGCTGTTGTGTTGGATAAAGTGTTGCAAAAAGTATGAATGTCTTCCTCCAGGAAAGCTGTTGCTTTGGGGGAATGTGGGGGTGGTCCTGGGGATTGAACCCAGGGCCTCACACATGCTAGGCCAGGGTCCTACCACTGAGTTACATCCCCAGCCTACTCCTTTTCTGTTGTAACAAGGTCTCATTAAATTGTCCAGGCTGGCCTTGAAATTGTGATCCTCCTGCCTCAGTTTGCCTAGTGCCTGGGATTATAGGCATGTGTTACTGTACCTGACGGAAAAGCTTCTTTCACCAAAGTAGGAGACAAACTGCTTTAGGTGCCCATGAGGAATGGCTGAGGTCTTTTTGGCAGGCACTGTGCCCTGGTGGTGGAGTGCTTTCATGGAGTACTTGAGACCCTGGGGTCCATCTCCAGCACTACTAAAAATAAAAATGGCTGATGTCAGAGGCTATGTATTCTCTGGCTGTATCTGAGGGCTCTCCCACTGACTGTCAAGTCCTGTAGGCCTGGCCCTGTAAGTGTCCCATGCTGGGACTCTGCTCTGTTCATGCCTGCTGGGCACAGCCCACATCAGTTCCCCTGTCCCTATTAGTACAGTAGCTGCCCTGTGGGATAAGTGGGCACAGAGCCTCGTCAACCCTTACAATGTGAAGCCCAGAATGGAAGCAGAGCAGAGGGAGAACTGTGTTCACTATTTCAGGGCAGCCACAAAAGAGCCTGTGCTTGGGGCTGGTGAGATGGCTCAGTGGTCTAAAGCATCTACTTAGAACAAGCTAAGCTAAGCAAAGCACAGGGACCACTGTTCAATCCCCCAGCACCACATGCCAGCCAGCCCCCGCCCCCTGGTGGGCTGAGCTGGCCACACACACACACACACACACACACACACACACACAAATAAATAAATATTTTTTTAAAAAAGATTTTTTTTTTTTTAAAAAAAAGATCCTGTGCTTACCCCTACCAACCTATGGACAGAGGAGCTGGGCACCCATAGGGAGCCAAGAACTTAGTCTCATACCTGTCAGTGAGGGCCAGTCTGGCCGCAAACCCTCCCCCTGCCCCAGCTGCTGGTCATTATTCCCTGGATTTCATCAAGGGAAGGACTCACATCTTAATGCGTCCCATCACAGGCAGTCCCCTCTCTCCTCTACTCCCCACCCTGGCCTCTGCCCTTCCTCCCATCCCCATAGGGTGTCCTTAAGCATGTCTTGCCCATGTATCTTCACTGTACCAGTGAGAGTGAGGCAGGCAGGCAGAATGCAGGAAGCCCCAGTGCTCCTGGGCTCCAGATGCCCGACAGACTCTGGGGTGCTGCAAGGCCCAGCCCTGCCTTCCTGGCCTTCATCTCACTGCCACTGGAGATGAGCAGCTGATGACCACAGAGGCCAGCCTGGGTGCCCATGCTGTCTGCAGCATGCAGGTGGCAACCTGTGCTAGAGTCACAGTGAGGCTGGATAAAGCCTCACTATCTTCTGCCAGTCCCCACTATGTGAGGCTCCTGGGGGCAGGAGGAAGGAGGGTCCCAAGAGGGAACTTCTTCTAGAAGCAGCCACCTGATGGGGGCAGAGACCTCTGTGGTAGAGCAGCTGGGTGGCTACGGTGCTGGCTCCAGCAACAGCTCGAACACCTCCGGGTGGCCTCAGGCCCAGGGCCGAGCGTTGGTGTGTGAGCTGGGCTGAGCTGCTAAGGTGGGATCAGCAGAGCACTCTCAGTGAGCAGAGCAGAAGAGCAGCGAGACCATGCTGTGTCCCAGGGAGAGGCAGGCGGCATGGAGCTCAGCTGGCACAGGAGCCCAGGGTGTCCTGCCTGCTGGGATCACTGTGGGAATGTGTCCCTGGCGGGCCTGTATGCTGCTGGGCAGGGAGGCGAGAGCAGGACACGGAGATGCTGGGAGCCAGGCTCAATACTGAGGCCTGCAGGCAGCAGGGGCTGGGACTGAACTCTGACCTTCCCTTTGCAGGGCTGAGGAGCAGCCACCACACTGTGTCCTGGGCGCCAGCTTGCAGCTGTGACCAAAGGACCAGCCATGGGACCACAGACACAGACCCAGGCCACGTCTCTGTGCCCTGCCCTTTCCTGAGGACACCTCATCTCCTCTAAGCTCGGCCCCCATGCGTTTAGGAAATAGAATGTACTGCTGTCCGAAAACAAATAAAGCAGATCATTTGTTTGCAGTCATTCTCTCGCTGGCCAACAGTCCTTGCACCTGCTCTGTGTCCAGCCCACTGCTGGACACTGGTGCCGCAGAGCTGTGCAATGGGCTGCTCCCTTCAGGGAGTCCCCAGCCTGGCTGGTGAGACACACGAACTCTATGATTAACCGGCAGCAGCACAGGGCCGCGCGTCGCAACAGGTATGAGAAGGAGGAGGAAAGCTCATTTTTCTGGGGGCGGGCAGGAGACAGGCCAGCCTCCTAGGGGAGGTCTGGTCTGCCCTGTGATGGCTGACAGGCCCCCTGAGATGCCAGTTTGGGAGGGTGTGGGGAGGTGGAAAGGAAGGCTGGCTATGCGCAGGGGCCACCACTTGCCTAGCTTACTGACCTTGTAAGTGACATCAGAGTCATCCTATTACACACAGCCAGCCCTTTAGAAGCTCCCTCAGAGCCTCTGGATGCCTAGGATTGTCCCAGCCTTGGAGTGGAGAAGCGTCAGTGGCAGGTGGAGCTCAGTGGGAGCCTGCATGCCCACCATGCCCTCTGTGGGCTGACGCTGCCTGAGCCTGCACTGGCTCGCTGCACAGAGAGAGCCACCTCCAGATGTCTGTTAGTACCGGCCTGACCTCACACCTGGCCCTGAGCTTCTCCTCTGCTAGGCCCCCTCTCACAGGCCTGTGGACATTGATGGGTCACAGCAGCTTCCCCTCCCCCAGCTTCCCTCAGATATGCAGCATATAACTGGGCCAGCATAGCTCCTCTGTTGCTCAGCTGGTGCTCAACAATTCAGGACCCAGTATAGCAGAGAAGGACCAGGAAACACTCCCCTCACCCTCACCCACAGCCTGCCATCCCCAGTTCCCAATGGGCAGTCTGTGGCACTGTCACCACTGGCCTGAAGTCAGTGGCTCCAGAGCTCGAAGCACATAGGGTGCCCTGAGAACAGTGGCAGCGGCAGCATTCTCGGGTCTCACCTGGGACCCAGATATAAAGAGCTGGAGGGTCAGTAGCAACGGCCTTTCTCCAAGCTCAGGCCCACGGCTGGGAGGGAGCGCATGCAGAGGACAGAAGCAGCTCTGGAGGGACTGACTCAGCAGAGCCCTTCCCCCTCGACCTCTTGTCTCTGTTGTCACAGTCTGGGCCCACACTGCCCAGGCCCACCCCTGCCCCTTTTCCCCATAGGGCTGCACAATTCAAAATTAAAAAAAAAAAAAAATTACAACATGCTTGATTTGAAGATAGTAATGGGCTATTATTGTTTCTGATTCTAGAATCAGCAACACTCCGTCCTATAAAATGATGAGTATTCGGTGGCCCAGGCACAGAAGGTTGTCCTTATAGACAGAAAAGTGCTGAGAGCAGCACCAGGATCAGCAAGCAGACCAGCTGTTTGAAGTTACTTCCCTTATACTTCATGTTCAGATTTTTTTTTTCTTTCCTGTACTGGGGATTGAACCAGGACCTTGCACTTACTGGGAAGGTACTTATGCCACTGAGCTAGTTCCCCAGCCCCACCCTTATAGTTTAAACAGGGACTTCCATAGCTTGCTGAGCCTGGTCAGGACATCCCTTTTGAGTGGCTAATGCAAATATCCTGTCTTGGAAAACTGGCAGTTTTCAGGATCAGCCTGATGACCTGGTGCCTAGGTGAGTGACCCCACTCTGGTCTGGCCTGGTCAGGGGCCAGAGGTCCCTCAGAATCATCTTTAACAGTACTCTTAGTTCTGCCCCTGTTCCCCCAGCCCACTCCTCCGTCCAGATCTCTTACTGGGCTCCCTGCACGTCTTCTTGGCTCCCCCTCCCTGGCTAACACACAGGCCCTTCCCAGGCTCCTGACCTCCTTCTCTCTGTACCCAAGCTCCTCTTCTTGGCATCACCCAGAGCCAACCCCTCTGCAGAGCTTTGCCCACTCCCAGCACCTACTCACACACAGGCTTCTGAAGCTACCCAGCCTAGCAGAGCTCCTTTTAGCTTCTTTTGGAACTGAACTCTGGCACCTGTAGTAGAGCTGTTGTGGGGAGCAGATGTGATGTTGTCCCTCTCTCCCTTGAGCCAAGCCTCAGTGTCAGGATGTACCTCCCAAGCTGGTCCTGACCCCCTTTGAAGACACCCATGACTGCTAATGCTAAAACACCAGCTGTTGGTCTCTGGAGAGGCCCGGGAAGAAGGAGCTTTCTGGAGCTCTAGACAGACCAGCAGTCACAAGCACCTTACCTGGTGAGTGCTACCTGTGCTAGGAGGCCCAGCCAAAGTGACCGTGCCTCTGTGTCCTCCTACCTGGCCCCCAGGCACTTGCCGGCTGGCTCTTCCATGAATTTCCACAGGCCTTACCCAGGGAGTGGAGCCCAGGCCAGAGTTAAGGGGGTGGGGTGAGTGGTGGCTGGGATGTTGCTCCCCACGCCTTAGCATCACCAAAAGACTGAGCTATGTGAACCTGATTCTCTCCAAGGCATTTTCTGAGGACTTGGATTGAGGCGCAGGAATGAGTGCCAACTGTGTGATGTGTCTGTGGGGTCTGCGGGTACACATCAGCCTGGGCACATGCACTAGTGTGTGGTTTGGCACATACTATCTCTGTGTACAAGTATGCAGGTGTGATTGCATGCAGGACTCTGTGTGTGTGTGTGTGTGTGTGTGTGTGTGTGTCCTCTGTCCCAGTAGTAAGAGTCTGTACATGTCTTGTTTGTGTGCACATGCCTGCACTTGTGTGCACATCTGTATATGTTCATGAACACACGTGCAAGCTCCTGTGTGTGTGCGCAAGTGTATGTTTTCACATCTGTGTGTACGGACTTGAGTGTGCACAGGCAGTCAGCATGCTCTGAAGAGCTGATGCCCAGGGCCCTTTCTTCCCACATCTCAGCCATATCTCTGACTTCTTGGAGCCAAAATTCAGGTCTTTCCCCATCTTTGCTCCTCGCCGAGAGAGAAACAGACAGACAGACAGATGGAGACAGAGAGAGAGGGAAGGAGGGAGGGAGAAAGAGGAGAGAGAGGAGAGAGAGAGAGAGAGAGAGAGAGAGAGAGAGAGAGAGAGAGTGTGTGTGTGTGTGTACACGTGCGCACGATACATGCATCCTCAGAGGCATCTGCATCTCTGCTGCAGTATGAGTGTGCCTGTGGTATGTGTGTGTGCATTTGTGTTTATTGTTTTTATTGTGTACATGTACCTTCAGGACCTCCATGTGGCCATGTGTAGCAGGAGTGCCCTCAGCATGGCCCAGGGAAGGAGTGTGTCAGGCAGTTGTGCACCTGGAGGCAGACACTCCAGGCTCAAACCCCAGCCAAGGGACTATTAAAAGGGAATGCTCACTGGGCATGGGGTGCAGCCCTGTAATCGCAGCTATTCCAGAGGCTGAGGCAGGTGGATCAAAAGTTTGAGGCTATCCTGGGCAACATAGTGAGACTGTCTCAAAATAAAAGTGAAAGAAGCTGGGTGCAGCTCAGTGATAGAGCAACTGGCTAGCGTGCACAGGCCCTCGGTTCCATCCTCAGTGCTGCGAGAGAGAGAGAGAGAGAGAGAGAGAGAGAGAGAGAGAGAGAGAGAGAGAGAGAGAAGCAAAAAGGGAACGACAAAATGGGGAGTGCTAGCACTGCCCACTCAGTCACAGGGGAGTAGACGTTGACCATATCCCTGGGCTCCCCGGGAAAAGGGCACCCTGATTATCAAAAACAGGATCAGTGCTCAGGAGCAAGCAAGAGGAGGTGAAGGAGCTGGAAGCGCAAATGGACCATGTGAGAACTGGAGGTGAGCAGCAGCGGAAGTGCCCATCACTGTCTTGGTGGGGCTGGAAGGATGACTTGAGAGGCATCACCTTGGGAGCTGGAGACAGCTGCTGGAGCGGGCTCCAGGGAGGAGGAGCAAGCTGGCTTTGCCACCTGCTCCCAGCCTTTGCTGCTTCCCGAGGCTGTGCACAGAGGGAACTGGGGGCCAGCCACCCCTTCTGGAAAGGAAGGGCCTGATGAGCACTGTGGGGTGTGGACCAGGCACATGTACCTGTGTGTGTACCCTGTGCTTTGATGTGCATGGATGATGAGTGTAGATGGCAGTGTGTGCGCATTGCTGTGTATTCAGTCCACATATGCAGATCATAGATAGTGTGCAAAGAACGTTACAGTAATCAATCCTGACATCAGATTTTTACCATGGTCCAGTTGCTGTACCCTTTATAAATAGGTGCTTGTTCAAAGTCTCACACAACCCTGTAGACTAATTATAACTGCTGTCCTCTTAGTTGAAGACACCAGCGCGGAGAGCATGAGTATCTTGCCCAGCATACCACAGCAGGTCTTGCTCTGACACTGCGGCTTCTTTTGGGGGCAGGGTCCCAGCTGCATCCTGGGCAGGACTTGGGGACATCTAGATAACCATTCTGCCTGGTTCCAGAGATCCTGGCCTGGAGCTCCCTGGAGGGAAGGTGGCCCTTGGTGCAGTAACTGCAGCTTATTCCCCACTCCTGGCTGGGAGAGGCCCAGGGACTCCAAGTCAGAGGCTGAACCACCAAGGTGGCCAGGAGCCCTGAACAGCAGGATAAAGCAGGTGAGACCAATCTTCCCACTATCCAGTCCTCCCATAGCCACTGCTACCCAGGTGCATGAATAGCTGGTGACACTCAAGAGTCAGGAGGGCATATTTAGTGACATGCATCAAAACTTTTTGAGAACAGGCAGTATAGCTCAGCAGACTAAGCTCTTGCTTAGGTAAGCGCAGGAGCCAGGGTTCAGTTCCTGGCACTGCATGTCATGCCAGCCCTGCCCCTGGGCACGCTGAGCCGGCGATGGAGTCTGGGCATGGTAGTCCACACCTGTAACCCCAGCAGTAGGGAGGCAGAAATCAGGGGGATCACTTATGAGTGTGAGCTGTGTAGTGAGACCCTACACACAAGAAAAAAGAAAAAAAAGATTTTTGGTAGCCCTGAGGATGAAACCCAGGACCTGGCACTTGGTGGGCTTGTGCTGTACCACTGAATTACATCCCCAGCCCTTTTCACTTTTATTTTGAGACAAGATCTCATTAAGTTGCTCAAATTGGTCTTTAACTTGTGGTCTTTCTTCCTCCTCCTAACTGAGATTATAGGTATCTGCCATGGTTCTGTGGTTCATGAAAGGTATGCAAACTCAAACCCCCCCAAACTTCCTCTGAATATTACTTATCAGAGGCATCAGCTTCTCAAGGGCACAGAGGGTTTGAAGATGAAGTACAAACAAGATGCATGGAATCTAAGAGAGCTGGGGTGTTTATATTAGGAGATAATAGATCACTATTCTCAGCAATAGTGGGGGGCATAATAAAAGGACAACTCACAGGAAGACTTTGGCACCCTAAGTGGAACCCCTGCTCCCCTAATAAAAGAGCTGCAAAATTCCCAGAGTGAGGCTGGCACTATGGAAGAAGGACATGGAGTCTACAGCTGTCCTGAGAGGCTTGGGAGAGCCACACAGGTAGCCAGCAGTCTCAGAACTGACCTAAGAACTGAGCTCGTAGGGCTGGCAAGATAGTTCAGTGGACTAAGGACCTGCCTAGGCAAGCGCAGGGACTGGCACCACATGCTGCACCAGCCCCATCCCTGGGCGTGCTGAGCAGGCCACTGAGACTGGGCGTGGTGGCAGATGCCTGTAATCCCAGCGCTAGGGAGGCTGAGACGGGAGGATCACTAGGAGTCTGAGCTGCCTAGTGAGACCCTGTACCAAATACATTAAAAAAAAAAAAAGCACAAAAACCAAAGAACTGAGCTTGTGTCGCACGTACACAGGTGCCGTGTCCAGGTTGTTAGTCTGGGAATCTGTCCCAACTCTTCATCTCTGTTCACAGCCCCAGCACTAACACAAGGAGATTTGGAGCTGTGGCACCTCCACCACAGACAGCAGCACAGTTCTGAGCCCTGCTGTGGTCTGCAAGTGGCTTTTGAACCTTGAGGCCTCTTTCCTCATTTGGAAAGTGGGGGCACCTTTAGCGCCATCCTCCATGGACTGTGACAGTGGATGTGGCCATGCTTAGCACTGAGCAGTGGGTGCAGGGAGCTCCACTGTGGTCCCCTTTAGGCCTGCTGCTGGGCTGCCGCTGTCAACCCTTGACCCAGCGTGCTTCCCTAGCAACGCTGCAGGCATGTGTGGGCCTCTGTTTCACGGCTCAGGGAGCCCAGGCACTAACATTTGTCTTCAGTGCTCTCCAGCTCATTTCTTCTTGGGCTCAGAGGCAGGCAGTAAAAATTATACTGGTGGTCAGTTGTGGTCCAGTCTTCTAGGGGCGTCCAGGAGCTGGAGTCAGAAGGTTTGTGTTGAGGAAGTGAGGCCAAAGCCAAGGTCAGAAGCTGAGCCTGAACTGGTGAGCAAAACAACTGTTTGCCAGGATAGTGTTTATTCAGAACAGTGGCAGAATGTCAGACGGCCTAGATGCCAGCCCCAGGGGCAAAGAAGGCACAGTGCCATACATGTGTCCATCCACAGTGCCATGGCCACAAGAATCCCTTTGGATCAAAAGAGCTGCTTACACACATACAAAAGTGTGTACACACCCAAAGAAAAATACCAGAGGTTTATGCACCAGAATGTCACCATGTTTTTTTCTTGGGGACAGGATTAGGATTTTTTTTCCCAAAATAACTATGTTTTCATTTCTTTATTATTATTATTATTTTATTTTTATTTATGTTTTTGTATCTTAGGGAAGGGTCTACAGGGTGTTCAGGGTCTCACCACTAGATCAGACTTGTAGTGATCCACCTATTTACAGCCTCCAAGAGCTGGGGATTACAGGCGTGTGCCACTACGCCCTGTCTCAATTGCCATCTCAGTGCACCCCCAGGGGAGGGGCCAGCATGGCAGGCCTGAGGATTGCGCCAACCTCCCCCCCCCCGCACGCCTGCTTGCATGTATATTTTCTTTTAAATGAACCTGTTATTGGTCGATCTTTTCCTTGCTTGCTTGCTTGCTTGCTTGCTTGCTTGCTTGCTTGCTTGCTTGCTCGCTCGCTCGCTCGCTCGCTCGCTCGCTCGCTCGCTCGCTCGCTCCCTTCCTTCCTTCCTTCCTTCCTTCCTTCCTTCCTTCCTTCTTTCCTTTCTTTTAATTTGAATTGGGAATCAAACTCAGGACCTTGCACTTAAAGCAGTCACTGTGCCACTAAGCTATATCACCAGCCCTGGACCTGTCATTTTTGTAAGTAGCTGCAGGCCAAAAGCCTCTTTCTGCTGGTGTGGAGAGGTTGTGGCTCCTTGGGTCCTGTGAATGGGCAGGGAACCCAGGCATGAGCTGGTGTTCCAGGGCCTCTTTTGCAGAGTCTAGGTTGCTTAAGGTGCTTTTCCTGCCTGCTACAGGGTGCAGGGAGACATGAATCTAGCTAACTGGGATAAGTGGGGAGAAAAGTGGAGTGGAGACCTAGAGTGCACTAAGGGGTCCCACAGCCACTGGGACCACTGTGGCAGGAGGATCTCCAAGAATTCATGACCCTCATTCTGTGTCGGCTCTGAGAACCTACTGTGGACAGTCACCTATAAACATCACAGGGAAAGACTTGCTCTGAAGCAGCTCTGAGGTCAGCAGGGAAAAGTCAATTCTGCAGGGGCTGAGGGGCACACAGTGGTGAAGTTCTTGCCCAGTGCCCACAACTTCAAGGAGGAAAGGCTGGATTGGGCTGTGGTTAAGGTCTCTGGTCATCTGGCTCTGAGGCAGAAACCATGGTGGAAGGGCCTAGGTGGAGGAGAGCACCTCTAGCATGGCAGCAGGAAGCAGAGAGTGAAGGGAGAGCTGGGGAGGAGATGCCCCCTCCAGGACATCCCGTGCCCTGACCACCCACAAGCCCTTCTCTGAGTGCAGCAGAGTTTGAGGGTCACTGACCTAAATCCGAGCACTCCAGGTTTGCTCTCCAGTACTGAAAGAGAGAACATAACCCTGCAGAACCCAGGCCAGAGGAGAAGTAGTGGGGCAGGGCTGCCTGTGGAGGCGGCCTGTGCTGTTGATCCCAGCCTCCCCTCCTAAGATTCCCACCACAGACCTGAGCAGAGACCAAAGCCAGGTTGCTCTTAAGGAAAAGCATTTCCACCTCGTACATGATAACCTGCCTCATTAAATTTAATGGGCTGGTTATTCCTGTTAAATAAACATCAACTAATTATGAAAAACATATTTGCAAAAGTTTGACTATGGAACATATGAACCAATTACATGGTTATTCAGCCTCAAAACACATTCAGCAGTGAGGTGGAGTGTGGACAGGCAACAGGGAGGGATGTAGAGTGCCCCTTTCCCTTTCCTGCCTTCTCTCCAGGACACACTGACCTCGAGTGCCAGGATCCTGGAGAGTTGGGGGCAGGGCACACACAGGTCTGGTATCCAGTCAGACCTGGTCAGTACAAGCAACAGACCCCCCCCCAACTCCCACTGACACAAGCAAGAAGAGCCAGTTAGCTTTAGTGATGTAAGAATCCAAAACAGCTGGACTGCGGTGGCACATGCGTATAATCCCAGCTATTTGGGAGGCTGGGGCAGAAGGATCACAAGTTCAAGGCCATCCTGAGCAACTTAAACAACATTTTAAGAGCTATGAAAGTAGCTCAGTGACGGAATGCTTGCCTACATGTGCAAGACCATGGGTTCCATCCCCAGTGCCACAAAAGATCATAATAATAACTAAAACAAAAAATGGCCCAACCACTGTGACTTCCCTACAAAGGGAAGCATGAGGAACCCTTTGGCACCCCCTGCCTCGTGGCTGCAGATGGACAGACAACCCGTTGTGTGTAATTAAAATGGCTGTGGACAGGACGTAGTTATGTTTTACAAACCTCCACTCACACAACAATGTAGCATTGTCAGGAGGATGAACACATGTGACCCCGACACATGTTTTGCAGCTCTTCCTGGTGGCCACAGGGCCATGGAAAGTAGAAATTTGTTCCTGCAGTGACATACTACATAGCAGTGAAAAAGAACAAAGAGCCTCCCAAGCTGCCTGGGCCTGTCGCAGACATCACATAGGGACAAGAAGTCATCACAGGATTCCCAGCTCTGGTCACTTGCTAACAGGGGAGCCCTAAGCCATCTCCACCAACACCTCTGCCACAGCTGGGTCCTCTGGGTGTCAGGGACTGCAGTACAGGTGTGGCCATGTGCATTGTTCTCTGGAACCTGGGCCCTTTCCAGCCCTCACGACTGGTGCTAGCTTTCATCCCAGAGGAGTTAACTGTTTTATTTTCTGTCTTGAAAAAACTTGTAACCCCTCTTCCACAGCCTCCCAGAATTCTAGGCGTGAACTGGCATGCCCAGCAAGGAAGAGGAGAAGTCTTCTTGCTGTCAGCTCCTCGAGGCCATCAGCTATCCCCTGCCTCGTGACCTTCCTGCAACACGTGCTTGCCTCTTCAAAGCCAGCAAGGGACTCTCATGTGGCATAATGTCATCATGAGAGGCATCCCTTCCTCTTTTCCCTCTTGGTGATGAAAAACAAGCCACACACCAAGGGGAGGCACAAAGGCACCTGGGGTGCATCTGGCCCAGCAGTGAATCACCCCACTTACATGAAGTTCAGAGACCAAAGTGGACAGAGCTCATCTTGAGTAATGGGAGTTGGGTTGTGATTGGGTGGGATGGCTACAAACTTTGGGAGAAGGAGAAAGACTTTGTTTTGCTGTCATCACATGCTTGTGTAGAGCATGAACATACACTGCTCTGTATGACCAAAACTGTGTGCTTTAGCTTATTATACATAGACAAAGAAGTGGGAGGGGAATGGAAGAGGAGAGAAAGGAGGAGGAGGCAGCCCTTGAGGCAGTGCTAACAGAGTGATCTTCAAAAATTATTTTTTTTTAATTTTTTTTATTTGTGTGTGTGTGTGTGTGGCCAGCTCAGCCCACCAGGGGGCGGGGCTGGCTGGCATGTGGTGCTGGGGGATTGAACTGCAGTCTCTGTGCTTTGCTAAGCTTGTTCTAAGTAGGAGCTTTAGACCACTGAACCATCTCACCAGCCCCAAAAATTATTTGTAAGAGAGAAAAAGAAAGAAAACAGGCACACGGAGCTCCTGGCCAGGCACACAGCATGTGTCTTTGGAGAAGGCAGAGGGCAGGATGTCCCTGGTCATCTGCATGCTCCTCCAAGGCTGATGTCTCAGGGACACAGCAGAGCTGCTGTCAGCAGTGTGTGGCTGGGGGCAGGGGCCAGTGGAGCCTGGTGTCTCCTTGTATGTGCATGAACTCGTTACAAATACAAACACATATTTTAATTTTTTTTGTGTGTGTGTGAGGCCAGCTCAGCCTGCCCTGGGAATGGGGCTGGCACAGCATGTGGTGCCAGGGATCGAACTGCGGTCCCTGCATGCTTGCCCAAGCTTGCCTAAGCAGGCACTTCAGACCACTGAGCTATCTCACTGGCCCCACAAACACATATTTTAATGAGTGAAACATCTTTTGAAAAGGTAGATGGTTTGGAAATGGAGGCTCTGAAGTTGTCCCCATGATGAGGCACTCTTGAGAGTTGTCCTGGTCCTGGAGAGTCTCTTGTATTTTCCCCCACAAAGTCACCCACAGTCTCCAGTTGGCCCAAGGGATGCTAGGAGCATCCTGGCCAAACATTAGGGATGTCATACCTGAGAATGCTTGCAGAAGATGTGAAGAAATAGTTGTCTGGTAACATTTTTATTTTATTTTTTTTAATTTTAATATTTATTTATTTTTATTTATTACATTTATTTATTTATTGTGTGTGTGTGTGTGGCCAGCTCAGCCCACCAGGGGGCGGGTCTGGCTGGCATGTGGTGCTGGGGATCGAACTGCGGTCCCTGTGCTTTGCCAAGCTTGTTTCAAGTAGGTGCTTTAGACCACTGAGCCATCTCTCCAGCCCCTCTGGTAACATTTTTATAGCCCCTGGCTCCAGCTGTGCCTGCCTGTCCCCTGGCCATTCAGCCATTGGGGAAGTGAGGCAGGAGTGTCCTCCAAGTGAGAGAAGTGGACCTTGTCAAGGAGATTCTAGCCTGGTCTGTGCTAGAAACCCTTGTTTATGTCTGGCAACCTCTCTGACTGACCACTGAGTATTTTGAATTTCACTGTGGTGTTTGTTCTTTGAACCAAGAAAATTGCCACTTGCCCTGGAAGGAGGAGGAGGGACTTTGGGGAAGTAGGCAGGTCCCCACTGCTCCCTCCTACCTCAGCTCATACCCCAGGGCTGGCCTGGCTCAGCAGATGCCCGCAGCACTAGCTGTGGGAGGGGTACTCTCTGCTGAGGGCATGCACAGGAGAGGGCCTGTGAGTGTGTGGAGGGGTTTGGGGGCTGGTGGGTGACGTTTTATGGGTAGGAGGCTTCCCACAAAAGGGAGCTGCTCCAGGCAGCCAAGGTCAGCGGAGTGACCTCAAGAGGAAGTGAGTCCATGGCAGAAGTCAACCCCCCTACAAGCTCATGGTAGATTAGAGAACCTGAGCCTGATGCCTCAGTGTGGGACAGGAAGAGGGACTGGGGCTGGGAGGAGGCCTCCTGTGCCCCCTACTTTGTCAAAGTGCATCTCTTGTGGCACAGCACTTATTTATTTTTTTAATTAATTCATTTTATTTTTCTTGTGTAAAAACCCTTTATGTTGTAGCTACTGCTGGAAGCTGAGTCCTCTGGACAGAGACTCTGGTGTGGGTTTTCACAAGATGGTCGGTGAATTCTGATAGGGAGACTTGGTGAACACAGTCTCTTTCCAGAGGTCAGGGGTCAGCTAGCTGTAGGTCTTGGAGATGGCATCAAAGGTGGCCTTAGCAAAGTTGCCCAAAGTAGCAGTGCAGCCCCTAGCAGAGGTGTAGCAGTCATCAATACCAGCCATCAGTAGCAGCTTCTTGGGCACAGGGGCTGAGACAATGCCAGTGCCTCTGGGGGCAGGGATCAGATGCACCAACACAGAGCCACAGCAGCCCATCACCTTGCAAGGAACAGTGTGGGGCTTGCCGATCTTGTTTCCCCAGTAGCCTCTCCTAACAGGGACAATGGAGAGCTTGGCCAGGATAATGGCCCCACGAATGGCAGTGGCTACTTCCTTGGAACACTTTACACCCAGGCCAACATGACCGTTGTAGTCCCCAATGGCGACAAATGTCTTGAACCTGGTCCGCTGGCCAGCATGAGTTTGCTCCTGCACAGGCATGATCTTCAGAACTTCGTCCTTAAGGGATGTACCTAGGAAAAAGTCAATAATCTCAGACTCCTTGATGGGTAAGGAAAAAAGGTAAATTTCCTCCAGGGACTTAATCTTCATGTCTTTGATCAGCCGGCCCAGCTTGGCAACAGGAATCCACTCTTTGTCCTCAGCGTTACCGGCCTTACCACGCGAGCCCTGCGGCCTCTGCCCAGCTCCGGCCTCTGCCGCATCCACAACCTCCAAGGCCACTGCCCAAGCCTCCGCGGAAGCCGGAAGCCGCCACAGCCTCCCATGCCAGGGCCTCAGGGCCTCCGGCCCCTCCCGCTGCACCGGCATCATCCGTTGGTGTTTCCCAGAAAAAAAAAAAATGAGCACTTCTTTTATACCTCAGTTTCCCTATCTGGGAGTTAAGTCACAGCTACCGCCCAAGAGTGATTGTGCCTCAGAGAAAGTGTAACACAGAGTGGTCCTTCACAGGTCTGCTCTGGTCCTGAGCACCTCCAGAGCCTGCATGATTCGCCCTGTGAGCTCCCAAAGCGTGGAGTGGTGTTATTAGGAGGGATCCCAGAGGGACTTCTGATGAGACTGCAGCTGCCCTGAAAACCATTCTTTCAGGGGAGGCCTTTCAGGAGGGGGATGTGGAAGGGGCTCAGGGAGCAGCAACAGCCCCTCTGGAAACACTGGCTTCCCTTCTCTCCACTCCCACCCTGGAACCTGAGCAAGTCAGCATCAGCAAAGACTGCACGCAGCCATAGAGAGCTGGCCCAGGCCAGGCTAGGGGGCTGGAAAGGCTGCATATGGCAGTCCAGATTTTGCCTAGCTGAGTAGCCTGGCTGCCTTCCAGCCTGGTGTCAGGTTGTGGTTGTACAGACCTTCCCTACATTCACCTTGCAGATGTAGGCAGGATGGGCAAGGTTTGGCCTCACCCCCTGGAGCCCTCACCTGGCTCCCTGACCCTCCCCCCTTCTGTCCGTCTGTCCCTGAGCTCCTGTCCCAAATGCTGCTGCTGTCCTGAAGCCTCTGGGTTGGAGAAGCTGTGTGAAAAAAGGCACACAGACACAGAAAGGGGCCTGAGGAGGCCCAGCCCCAGGGAGGCTTGCCTGCTGTACCAGGAGTGGTGCCAGGTGATTCCCAGCAATTCATCTACCAGTGTGCCCTGTAGGCAACCACAGATGGCAGAAATACCCCACAGATGCTTCAGGATGCTCTGGCTGTCCCAGTACTGTGCTGAAGGATGGGGTCCCTGCCTCATGGGGCTTCCTTCCTGAGGCAACAGGTGATTGAGTTAAGCAGTGGAGAAAACCTGAGGAGATTGCCATAGTGAACCTCAGCAGGGAAACATGAGTGAGTCAGTTTTACCCTGAGGAGCTGGGAGGTGCTCCAAAGAGATGATAAAGACTGAGGCCTGGGGAACAAGGGCACAAGCTGAGGGAGCCTGAATAGGGCATCCTGGGTTCCTGCGGTAGCCTCAGCCGAGGATGACCCCAGTGGCTCTGGTGGCCCTGGAGCTCGAACAACACACAGGAGCGAGCTCTGCCTAGGAGGTCAGCAGTGAGCTAGACCTGGTGTCAGAGCAACAGCAGAGGTATTGTTTATGATTTTTAAATCTTTAAATAATTTTTATAATTGTAGAGTCCCAGAAAGATGGAAAGAAACAGCTCTCAGATACCCTACCCAGTTTCCCCCAGAAGTCACATCTTCCACGGCATCAAAGCCAGGACACTGACATTGGCATATTGAGAGCCTCTAGCTCTGTGTCATTTTACCAAGTGTGTGGATTTGTGCAACTGTCACCAAGATCAAGGTACAAGTTATAAGACTGTCTCATCATAGAGACTCCTGCCCCATGATTGCCACAACCAGCCCTGGCTTGTGTACTGGTCTGTTTTGTGTTTCAATAATAAATTACTGCAGATGGGTTGAGTTGTTCAAAACAGAACAAAACAACTATATTGGCTCATGGCTCTAGAGGTCTCAGGTCAAGGGACTGCACAGGGCATTACATGGCAAGACAGTGTGTGTGTGTGTGTGTGTGTGTGTGTGTGTGTGTGTGTGTTCTAGTCTCTCTTCCTTTCCTTATGAAGCCACAGGATTCAGTCCTTGGGGCTCCTCCACCGTGATGACGTCACTAATCTTAGTCACTTGCCAGAGGCTTCCCCTCTAAACACCATAGTTGAATTAAGTTCCCACACTTCTCCTACCCTACAATGAGAATTAAATTTTAACATATAGACTTTGAGGGTGCACAGAAACCATATCTAAACCGTACCACCTTGGTAACCACCAAGCTGTTCTCCATCTCTATAATATGTCATTTTTAATCTGTTTCTATAAATGAAGTCATACTGCTTATGTTTTCTGTTAATATTGACATGGGTGTGACATATCTGCCAGTTTAGTTTTTGCTTTGTTGTTTCTCTATTTTCTTTTCTGCCTTCCAGTGTGTTACTTAAACATATTTTCATGTTTCATTTTGGTTTATCTGCTGTGTTTAGTGTCTCTCATAGTATATATTCTAGTGACTATTCTAAGTATTTTATTATAAGTGTATAGAAATCAAACCTCTCCTTATGTCTTTTTCCATCTCCCATTTATAATATATTTATCTTAAATATTTTGTATATACATGTCAAGACATCAATGTTATAAACTTTGCTTCAACCATCAAATGGTATTAGAAAATGTGAGGTAAGAGGTGTATTACATTTACTCCTGTTCTTTATCTTTTTCTTTTGGATACCTTGAGATCCTCTTGTGATTTTCTTTCTGGGTAGACAACTTCTCTTATTGACAAAGGGAGGGAAAGAGGGAGAGAAGGAAGGAGAAGTCCTGCAGGTAACCACTGTCACTTTTCCTTAGTTTCAGAATATTTAGATTCCTTCTCATTCCTGGAAGATAGTTTCACTGGGTATAAAACTCATGGTTACCAGGCCTTTTTCTTCAACACTTTAAAATGCTGTCCATTTCTCTGTGGTCCCTGTGATTCCTGATGATGAGCCATGCTATGTGAATTGTGTTCTGTAGAGAAGGAAGGTGATCATTTTCTGTGGCTGTTTTCAGGATTTTTTTTTTTTTTCAGTTTTCAGAGGTTTAACTGTGCTGTGCTTTGATGTGGATTTCTTTCAGTTTACATAGTTTGAGGTTTATTCAGCATCTTGAATCTGTGGGATTATGTTTTTTGCTAAGTTTTGTGAATTCTCAGTCATCATTTTGTTAGCTCCCAGAGGTCTTTGAGGTGTTGTTTCCCTCAGTCTTTTTCTGTTGTTTAGACTGTGTAATTTTTATCTTCAGATTCATCAGATTTTTCCTCTGTCCTCTCTTTTCTTCTCTAGAGTCATTTCTGTTATTATAACACATTTTTTTTAACTGTTCAGAAAATTTTTGTGGTTTTATTGTATCATGAGGCATTGAAACATCTGAACAAATCAATATTTGGGTGGTGAGGCAGCTGCTTTCTCTTTCACTTCTTTGGGTTACTAGAGCAACTTGTCAGTAGATTAAAAAAAAAAAGACAACCTTTTGCATTACTTAAGTCTTTCTAAGGCATGCGCTGGTACAACACAAATGTCTCCTGTCAGATGCAACTAGTCTAGTGCCCAAACATTGTGCACAACACTGTGGTGGCAGCAGCGTGCTGCACCCACTTCCACCACGGCCCTGCTTGCTTGTGTATGATATTTGGAGCATCTGGAGGAGTGTGATAGTATCAGGAAGAGGAGGGAGAAGGAAACAGCATGAGTGCCGGCAGGGAGGAGGTCAGCCGACATTGTGCAGGGCAAGCATGAACATGTCATTGGTGCAAACCCAAGCATCATTGATGTTCTTTAATAGGAACATCTGATGGGGTCTTCATCAACCTTGAGCTGGCCCACAACCATGCTGACGATGCAGCTATCTGGTGTAGGCTGATGGTCCTGTGCTGTGATGCTGTGCTGAATTTTCTGGAACGGAAGGCTAGACAGCTTCTCCACAGTGGCAGCTTTCCCCTGGAACTGCTGTCCCTCCCACGTAAGGCATGATGCATCTATACAAATTGCGCCTAGTTGGGTTCTGTCATTATCAGATAACTGGTAGTAATGTTGAATGAACCTGGATCCAATCTGCTCCCAAAGTGGCTTGTCTCCCATTCTGGAGTGTCACCCAGTATCACTGAGACCCATGTTGGATCTGGTGTGAGCCAGATGGTGATGCCCATCTCTGGATCTTCAGAGACGGGCGGTGGACCATGGGGCTAGGGTCTGCCTATGCCTGCTATAGCTTGCTTGCAAAAGTGACGAGATGCAAGCAACCCAGGCCAGACCGGGCAGGGCCCTAAAAGCCCCATCCGACAGTGAGGAGCAGAAAAAGAGACTGGCCATAGCGCAGGCTGGCGCACCAACCCTGCTACTGCATGGTCCAGATAGGCGCTTGTCTCTATAATACATTTTTAAAATCTACAATATCCTTTTGGTTATTCTTTATTTCTTTGCCAAGACTTTCCATATTTTCATGTGTTTGAATCATGCTTGTCAGTGTGAAGTTTGGTTTTATTTTATTTTATTGATACTGGGGACTGAACACAGGGCTGTCACAGTAAGCTACATCCCCACCCTTTAAAAATTTTTTTAAAAAATATTTGAGACAGAGTCTTCCCAAGTTGTCTAGTCAGGGCTTGAACTTGGAGCCCTTCTGCCTCTAGCCTCCCTGAGTACTAAGATCACAGGCATGTGTCTCCACACCCAGCTTAAAGGCTTTTTTTTTTGTAATGATTGTTTTAAAAATCTTTGTCAGATCACCCAACATTGGTGTCATATCACTGTTTCATCTGTCGATCGTGTTTTCTCATGCAAGTTGAGATCTTCCTGGCTTTTTCTTTGACAGGTGATTTTTTTTTTCTTTTTTATTGGCTTGGGGTATTGTGTTGAGACCCTAGATCCCATTCTAGTCTTCTGTTTCATAGCTGTCTTTTCTGCACCCCAGTCCAGTTGGCAAGGAGGGACTCTGATTCGTTACTGTTGGGAGCAGGGCACAGGTGGTTCTGGTTTCCCCACTGCAGCCTGGTGTTTTTACCACAATGAGAAAACCCAGTTTCTAGGGGAGCCAGGAGACTGATGCACCTAGGTGATACAGAGAGAGTACTGGGGACAGCTTTTCCGGAGCCACAGCCATGGCTCCCATCCTTGGGGACACTACTGATGACCTGGCTGTAAGGCCCAGGGCACCACTACAGGCATAGAGCATTCTGTGTGGAAACTGAACAGGCCAGGGATTGTGTACTAAAGGCCTGCTGGCCAAGCGTTCCTCACCAACATGCCTTGTTCACTAATATTCTCATGGTAACGTGTGTGCTTCCCGTGGAGAGGTGCCCACCAGCTCTTGCATTCAACTTGTCACAGGAGTCCCACACTTCACCGACTTGGCTTCTGAATGTAGCTCTAGTGTGAGCCATTGCCAGGTGCCTCTAGGGCTCTTGGGGAGTATTGTGGGCATGGGCAGCAGGGTTGGGATGAGGGTTCTGCTACTATATCTTTAGTATAGTGTGGCATGGACCATGACCTTATTGTGTCTCCAAGGCCAAAGGTAGGCCAGTGACAGATCTGAGCCCTGACTGAGGAGAGCTGGCCCTGAAGTGGTAGAAGTTAGGCATATGTCATACACCTGTAATCCCAGCATTTGGGAGGGTGAGGCAGGAGGATCATGGGTTGGAACCCAGCCTGGGCAACATAATGAGTTTAAGGGCAGCCTGCAGTTTTGAGACCCTATCTCAAAAAACCAAAAAGAAAGGGGAGTGCAGGGAGCTGAGGCAGACAGTGACATCTGGCTGGAGGCTGCAGACAGAAAGGCTTCCAGGAGGAAGGAAACAGGAGATCAGGGTAACCTCTGGCCAGGGGACAAGATGGGGATAGGCCTGTGATGTGGTTTATCTCTGGAATAAGAATTCTACATAGCGAGAACACTGGGTACTCAGAGAGGCAGTTATGGGGTGGAAGGCCACACTGAAGAGTGTCAGGGCTGGAGCACCCCTGGGAAGCCACTGCCAGCTCTGGAAACTGGGCTCTGCTACTGCCCAATGTAGGGGTGCCTGGTCATCCCTGGACCTCTCCCAATCCCCAGCATTGGGGCTACCAGAGGAGGAAATGAAGCCACTGAATGTGCTTTTGTGGGAAGCCCTAAATGGGGATGTGGACATCCCCACCCCAAAAATGCCTCCACAGCTGAGGAATGAAGGACACAAAGAACCAATTTCTAGGAATGGCTTCCCATTCCCAACCAGTTCCACTATTTGTGGGATGGCACCTGGCAGGCAGAACAGAAACCCCAAGAGGAACCCCTAAAGGGAAGAACTCAGCAGCTGTGCTGACTCATTTCCCATGCATGTGATGTAGTCAGGAGCCCCAGAGCCACAGAACTGGGTTCCAATCCCAGTGTTGCTGTGGTTTCTCATTGACTACTTCTCCTTCTGTACTTGATGAGGGCAGTGCAGGGTCAGGAGCCGGTGAGGTCACACAAGCAAGGGGAGGGAACTGAGCCAGGGTTGGGGGAGGGGAGAATGCTGCTGCTGCTGCTGCTGCTGCTGGAGGCCAGAAGTCACTGAACTAGGATGGTTCCTTACATTCTCCATCCAGCAAATGGCCTGCTGAGGTCTTTCTCCCTCTTCCTGTTGGCTGGTAGCCTTGTTGATTCTTGAGTATTTCTTTGTATATTCCAGAGATATATATCCCTTCTGTGTATGATCTCTCAGCTCCTGGCCTGGATCCTTATTTCCTCTTCTGGGATCTTCAGTGAACAAAAAATAACAAATATTAGTGGAATCAATTTGACTATATTTATTTTTAACATCTTGTTTAGGAGATCCTTCCTTCAACCTTTAGTGCCAAAAACAAACAAACAAAAAAATTTCTTTCTTTTCCTCCTCAAACCTATGGTCTACCTGGAATTGATCTATTATATGATATGAGGTAGGGATTGGGGAGGTGCATAATCAGATCATTTTAATAGCTCCTGCTGTTGTCTGGGTGTGACAGAAAGGTGTGAACCAGTAGGTGAGTGATGAGAGACAGGAGATAATGCTTCCTGAAGAGCCCAGGCCCGGGAGGGAAGGGAAGGACGTGGAGTAAGCTTTCAAGCACAGTCAACAAGGTTCTTTGGGGGTCAACTTCAGGCAGTGGAGACAGGAAAGAATGGGGGTGCCAGGTTAATCATGGCCTTGGCCTTGGTCTCCAGTTTTTGCAGGACATAGCTGGAGATGAGGACTGGGCTCTCTGGCAAATTGCTGGGCAGGACAAGAGGGCTCTAAGCACCTACTCACCAGAGGTCCCAACGGGGCAGGCTGGCAAAAGGAGACCGGGCAGAGAAAAGGGACAGCCAGTGAAGAGCTGGGTGTGGGGTGGTGTTCACACTCACTATCTGTCAGGGACTCACTCCAACCCTGTCCTTAAGAGGATGCTATGAGAACAGGGCTTGGAAATGGGCTGGGTGTGCTCCATGCTGACTGGCCGTGCTGGATTCTCATCCAGGTGTGTAGGACACAGCTATCCATACAGAACAAATGACTTCCACGCCAGGGAAGGGAGAGGGACAACACAGCAGAGGGAATACCAGGCCCACAGATTCTGGAGCAAGATGGCCAAGGCCAGCTTCCCAGCCCTGCCACCATAGGCCCAGCTGGGGGACAGGGCAGGTCATTTGACCTCTCCAGCCTCAGTTTACTAATCGGTAAAATGTAGCAGAGCTTGTGCAGCCAACATGCTACCAGTGTCTTGTAAGTAATGAACACAGCCTTTGAGAAGGTGCTTATCCTTACTTGGGCATGTGAAGCATCAGAGCCACTATGACAAAGTTCATGCACCTAAACTGGCATAAAGGAAGACAGCAGAGACCCTTCCACATGACTGCTAGGGTGTGGCCTGGGGAATTGGCTTTGCAGTAACACCAAAGCTGAACACACAGCTACCAGTGGCCCTGACACTCACCTATTGTGCAGGACATCCCTTATGACTTTTCAGCCGTGGCCTAGAGCTGAGCCCTGTTCATCAGCAGACGGGATGATCTGCAGCAGAATGCATGAAACACTGCAGAATTCAGAACAGACACTGCCACTTGTACATCCAGGACAGAAAGAAGCACATGGGCAGGATCTCACCTCTATAAAGTCCCAAACAATTCACACACAAAAAGTTGCCTTCTGGGAGACAAATGCAATTGGTTACACCCAGAGAAAAGCCAGACAAGGATTAAATCAGAAAAGAGGGTGCTGGTTGCCTCAGGCAGGGACATTTTGGTGGTCTTACTGTCAATGCTATGATTCCTCCTCAGCACTGATGCTCTGGGTGGCACACAGTGACAAGCCCTGCCCCTACAGGTGGAGCGCTGTGTTCACCATCCCTCAGCCCACCACACTGTTCCATGTCCCTCTGTGCTGTCAGTGCACCTGCTGCGCTGCAGGGACAGCCTCCCAGCCCCCACCTGGGCACTCTCTGGACCCACAGGTTCCCGAGGCACTGACACAGGGTTGCAGCAGTCTGCCCCGACCTGATCTCACACTGTGCAGCCAGGCTCCAGTGCTCCCAGAGGGCTGCCTGGCTCAGTCCTCCTTGCAACTCAATGATTCAGGGTCGTTTGAATTCACACCCCTGCTGCAGATCCTGGGCAGGAACTGTCCCCCTCTGGATCGTCCTGTCCGTGAGTGCACCAGCTTCCTGGTTTCAGCAAGGGGTCGCATGGCTTTGCTGGGCTTTGGCTCACCTAACAAAGGCGCCCACCCCACCAGGCTAAGACTGGGGCCACGGACCCTGCAGGTTCCCTCTCCGACCTCAGTTTACCCTTCCGTGGATGAAGGGTATACTCCAGGCCCGGACATACGGAGGCCTAGCCCTGTTCCCGGGGACTTGGGTTCAGATCAACTTGGACACGTGGGAGCCCCCCTCAGAGGCCCCCGCGCCCCTAGCTTTAAGACCCTTGGCCGCATCGCCCCTTGAAGGCGTGTGGTGGGGGTTCGACGGGTGCACGGCATGGGGTAGAGCGCCCTCTGGAGGCCATTGCCGGTCCCGCCCCCGCCCGCGAGCCCCGCCCCCACGAGCCCCGCCCCCCGGTCTCGATCGGCGCAGGCGCACAGCGCGGTGCTCCGCGGGCGGCGAGAGCGAGGCCGGTCCGCATCCGCGCGGCGCCCGCCCCTACCTGCAGGACCAGGTGCAGACACTCCCCTCCCCCACCCCCGCCCGCAGACTTCGCCCAGGTCAGGCACCTCGGGCGCAGCCCTAGACAAGTTCTTACCGAATGAATGAAACGTCGCTGAAAGAATCTTACGGGTCTGAAACCATCCGTGAGTTCCGTGGAAAAGGTGATGATGGAAGAAGAGGAAGGGAAGGTACGAAGGGTACGAGAAGGGACGTGTGAAAAGAATTAATGTGTGCAGGTACCAACTCCCACACAGGGAATGTTGTCATTATGTACCGCGAACTCAGACTAATAAAAATAAAAATTTGAAAGAGGAAAGGAGGTGGAGAATGCATAGGATTTGGAACTGGGCGGAGAGCACTGTCCCTACCGCTGTTTGGGGCACTCTTCCAGAGACACAAAGTTCCTAGTTTAAGTCACTTGCACAGCCCGCAGGGCTCTGGGTCACAAAAATACCCCCCCCCACACACTGTCCCTGCCAGAGGCAGATGCCAGCGTTGCGTCCCAGAGTGAAGGAACTGCCAAGGAGCTCCATATCTACAGCAGATCTTGGCGTCCCTGTTTTGAAATCCCTGGAATTTGGGACTCAGTGCGTTTTGACTCACAAATTTGTACTGCTACTGGTCATTTGTTTGGTACTTGACCCGCAAGCTAGAACTTGGCCTTGTCGATCCCCCTTCTCCCCCAACTGACTCACCTCTCAGCCAAAACAGTTTGTTTAACACTCCTCATTGTTGGTACTGGGTCATTCCTCTCATAAATATTTTAATGTCTTTAGCTGTACCTGGGAATGAACCCAAGGCTTTCAAACTGAACTATATCCCAGCATTTTTTATTTTGAATTTTAAGTTTCTAAATTGCCTGTGCTGGGCTTGAACTTGAAATCCTCCTGCCTCAGCCTTCATACAGGGTGCTGCTGATGGGTTTTTTCAGGAGCCCAGTGCAGCAGAGAAACAGGCAGAAGAAAAAAAACGGAAAAGGGCTTTATTTTCTTTAAGGACACAGAGAGAATTTGGGGAAGATAAGGAATTCTCTGGATTGGAACAAAGGGAGGCTGAGGCTTTCATGGCCTTTTGTCGGGGGTGGGGTTTGAAGGAGATGTTTAGCTATACCTGAGAGAGATGGTTGGGGGTGTCTTCCCTGATGTGGCAGGAAGGGTAAAAGGAAATTGCACCCTGGGCTGAGTTGGAGAAGTGGGGAGGTGGTCTTAGGGAAGATGGGCTTTTTGTTTTAAGGGCTTCAGGCATATTAGTTGACCACTGGGATGATACTAGGCCCAGAACCTATCTGCTGCAATCACAGGTCTGTGCCATATCTTGCTTAATGTAATATTAATTTTTTTATTTTTTGGCGGAACCGGGAATTGAACTCAGGCCCTTGTGCTTGCCAGGGAAGCACTTATTCCACTGAGCCATCTCCCCAGTCCAGTGTAATATTATTGAAAAGTCAAAATGAATGCCATCCTAGCCCCCAGGGCAGGCTGAACCAGGAAAAAAAAAATGCCCCAAAAAATCCTCAATAAATAACCTATCTAGACAGGATAAGGCCAGCGAGATAGCTTAGTGAACTAAGCACCCCCTAAGGCAAGTGAAGATAACGGGGTTCGATACCTGGCACCACATGCTACACCAGCCCTGCCCCTGGGAGGGCTGAGCCTGCACTAAGTCCAGGAGTGGTGACGCACACCTGTAATCCCAGCGCTGGCAAGGCTGAAAACAGGAGGATCTATCTCTACAAGTCCAAGCTGCATAGTGAGAACCTGCACAAAATGCATTTTTAAAAAAGAAGAGAAAAAAAAAAGACAAGATTGACAGCAGAGTCCTACCGTACCATACTGGCCATACTGTACTGGAACCTGAAACAAAAGGAAATGTCAGTAATACTGTGTAGAATTATATAGTCACCTCGGTTCCTTATTTACACCCCACTGTGAGGCCCCCATCAGGCTCAGGCTCCGCCCCATAGGGAAAGGCCCTTGGCTCCCTTAAAGCCAGGAAGACTGCAGGTTGTGAAGGTCAGGCCTTTCAAACCCAGCCCCAACCTGACTCCCAAAGTACCTCCGTGTCCCAGAGCCGGACCTTCTGCCCCTTCCCCCAAACCCAGCCCCAAGGACCCACTGGGGTCCAAGGTCCTGAGTGACCTTCTGCCCTTGGACCTCCCTGCAAGTCCAAAAGCAGTGGGATTTCCATCCCAGTTCTAGTAGTCTATCTTAGGTTTTATTTATGTAATGCACAACAATCCCCTGAGGTGAGTTTATAATCTTGGTTTCCCAAGCAGGAAACCTAATCCCCAAGCAGTTAAGTAACCTGCCCAAGATCACACAGCTCGGAGGCATTCAGGGGAGTTGGCCTGGATCCTAGTTCCTCAGCTAGGATCTGGGCTGGATCCTAGCTGAGGAACCGGCTGAGCTCCAAGCCCGCATGGGAGAGGTTGAAGGCCTCAGGCTCCATTCACCCTCCTCTCCTTGGAGGCTTTGAAGAAGCCCTTTGTCTTTGGTGGAGGGGTTCGAGAAGGGGTTCTCGGAAGTGACGAGCGTGCAGGGTGTGGCCCTCTGCCCCCATATTTGGTCCACAAAGAGGTTTGCACCTCTGCACACCCAGAGCTCCCATCTGGCAGAGGAAAGCCCCAGGTGCAAACCTCCTGCGTGACTCATAAGCCCAGGGTCCAGTGTTTCCTTCCTCCAGCCGGCGGCCACCAGGGAACCATGAACACAGAAGCCCAACTCAACCACCGGGAGAAGGATGAAGGCTGAAGGAAGCAGACACTGCAGGGAAGGCAGAGAAGAGGAGGGAGCTCCGGCCCGGCAACATGTGGCAGCCTCTACCTTCTGTTCCCCGGGCTGCTGCTGATAAAGAAGGGCCCTTGACCCTCACAGCCCTTTGGCTCTGCCTCTGTGTATAGAAAGCTATTAGGTCAGTGTTTAGGTGCCGGTGAGTCACAATCTGGTATCAAATTCCATTAGAGAATCATTCTTAGAGCATTAGATAAGACTTCTCTGTTTAAGAGGCAGACAGCAGTAAAGGGTAAACATGGAGCCTTATTCATAATAACTCAATGAGTGAATCAGAGTCACATTCCTACCCCTAAAGATCATCTAATTCAGACACTTATTCTGTAAATGAGGATCCTGAAGCCCAGAGAAATAAAAGGACTTGTCAGAGGTCTTTGTCCAGTTAGAGGCAGCGTGAAGGCCAGGATACAGAGCTGACGGCTGTGTACCTCACGTCTGTAGTGAGCAGGGGTGGTGTAGGCGTAGAATAGCTCTGTCTGTAACACCGGAAGTGACTTCAATTTTTTTTCTATATTTTTTCTGACCATTAAAGTGTATTTCGCCGGGGATATAGGTTTGCAGCACAGTGCCTGCCTGGCAAGCATAAGTTCAATTCACAGTCCCCAAAATAAATAAAATAAAAACTAATAAA
>NW_004524830.1:1805711-1859572 GCF_000260255.1 Octodon degus | reverse complement strand
CGCTCCCCGGCCTGGCTTGCCTCGGCCCCGGGGCAGCGCTCCGGGACGGCGGGCGCGGCCCCTCCTCCGTGGTGGGGAAAGTTTGCGCAGCCGGGCCCGAGGGCCCGCGGGCGCCGTGCGGGCGGACTGGACCCAGGCAGCATCGCGGGTGGACCCGGCGCCGGCGGGCACAGATCTGGGGTCTATGGCGTGGGCAGGGCCGAGCGACCTGGGTTGGGCTGGAGGCTGCTGCACCCTGGCAGCCCCGGGCACGGGTGGAAGTTGGAACCGCTCCCCGGGCCACGTTCCCTCAACCCTCTGCGGGGTCCTGGTTCGGCCCAGGCGGGTGCAGTGCTACTGGGAGGCGTCCGGCTCGGCCTCCACGGCCTCCCCTCGCTGGGCCTCATGGGGTCGTCAGCCTCCCCGCGAAGCTTCCGGGGCTTCCCGGCGGCGGGTCCCGGGCCTGGCGCTTTGCTTTGCGCCGGCGCTGACGGAGTGGGCCAACTGGGGCTGACCCCAGAACAGATGCACGGACTCGGGAGAGGCCCCTTCATCGCCGGAGATCCTGGGTGCAGCCCTGGAAAGGGAGTGTGCCGGGCTTGGGAGCATCTGGCTGCCTCTGGTGCTTTTGGTTCATCTGTGGGGTGTAGGGGCCACGCCCCTTGAAAGAAAAAGGGGGGGCAGACGTGACCGAGCCTGTGCCCCCTAGCTGGGCTTCTGGCCTCTCTGGGTGTCCCTGCTGTCCCACCTCTCCACCCTGACCCTGGGTCTCTGTCGGTGTCCCGTGGGCACAGCCTGTGTTTCCCTGGCCCTTGAGGACCACCCTCAGGTCCCTTCTTGTTTTCTGGTTTGGGTTATACAGGGAGGACAGTGCCACACCAGCCGGTGCCCAAGGCAGAGGTGTGAGCTAGGCAGCTGGGAGGTGCCCAGGAGTGGAGAGTCAGCCGCAGGGACATCGTGGTGAAGGCCTGGCTCTGTGAACCCCCGTTAGTCAGTCCTTGTGGCTGCTGGGTGCATTCTGGGGAAGGAGAGAAGGTGCGTACGGACAAAGCACACAACCCTTTGCTGGGCTGCTGGGGCCCCCAGGTGGCTACCTGGGTGTTCGGACCCTCAGGAAAGTATCTGTGCTTTGAGCACCTGGCCAGGGAGAGGGGGGCTCTGGGAGGGCAAGAATGAGACTCAGTCCCAAAAGACTGGTGGAGAACAGGGCCACTTGGGACCATTTCCTGTGACCTCCAAAAGCCAAGGGAGAGTGGTAAGGGTATCCGCTTCCCTGGGTGCCAACAGGGGCCACTGGGCAAAATAGCACTATCTTCCCCATCCTCCCAAGTCTAACCTGTCTGAGTCCCAGGAAGATCCAAGAGTGGGAGGCCTTGGCCAGCAGGCTCTCATTGTAGAGGGCTCAGGCCTTTGTTTCTCAGGGTGAGGAGCCATGGTGGTGTCCAGGGCTGGGAGAGGGACAGAGTGACTGCTCTGCACTCTCCACCAGCTAGATATCCTGCCTTGTTCAGAAGTAAAGTTGCCTGCTCCCAGGCCTGGCCCCATCCTGCAGGGAAGGCTTCCCTTCCTGTGTTGGGGCACCTCCCTACCAACTTTACCTTTCTGTTCTGGCTCCAACTCTCACTCCACTGCCCATAAAGGAAGCTCTGGCATCATGCACTGCCTTCTCAGTACCTCTGGCAGGTTCCTACCGTACCCCAGACCCCTACTCCCACCAGCAAGTGCCCAGTGTACCTGGGCATTTTCCAGAACAGGTGAAAGCCCCTCTCTACTCCCTTCACCCCCAGTGGCCAGTGCTTCTCCCTAGACCCTTGGGTCTATTGGCGCTCCTCTCCTGCCTGACAGGCCCAGTATCTGGCCAAACCTTGGAGAAGTACATTGTTCCTGATTAGGCCATAGGCCTGGTGGAGGTAAGCCCAGCAGGTTGCCTGGCTGGCTGGTGCCCCTGTCTTGCCAGGCCTGGCCAGGTGACCTTGGCTATTTCTGAGCTCTGAGTCCTATACTGTCTGGTAGAGGAAGTGGCCTAGGCATGTTCCCTGGCCTTTGTTCCATAGTGAGCACAGGGGAAAAGCCATGGCTCAGGATCCCCCTCTGCAGGCCTGCACCCTGGGCCAGTCCTTACCCAGCAGTCACTGCTGGGAGGTAGGCGAGGGAGTAGGCTCAGGGCTGGGCTGGAGTTTGGATGGTGGCTTCTTCAGCCGGGTCCCTCCCGTTTAATATGAAAAGTAGGGCCCATAATTGCATTAAGACGTGTGTAATTATCCCAGAGGAGGGGAGCGCCCAGCCCCTGGTAATTGCAGGCCTGCTTTGAACTGATAAACGCTGAGTGATTCATGTTTTCTTTGGAGTTCACATGTACTCCGCTTGAAGCTCGGCCCGCTGCCTCTGCAGGGAACCTGTTCTCTGGCTCCCTGGTCTGCTGTGGGCTGCCCGAGGGCAGGTGGTGGAGGGTGGGGACTCTGGTCCTGGCACCCTGTGGAGGCCTCTACTGGCCACTGTTCTTGGGGCAGTGTCTGCCCTGGAAAGGTATCTGACAGCCAGTTGGGAGGGGCCCTGTGGGGTGCCACAGCCTTGCTTCTTGCTCTGGGGCCCTGCTTTAGTTTACTGCTTAGTTTACATAGGGGATGTTCCCAGGGCACAAGCTGGACAGGGTGTGTGGAGGAGGGGGCAAGGGCTGCCCTGATGGGGTCTGGCTGTCCGTTCAGTTGTTCAATCATTCATTCACAGGTAACTCAGGCCTCCTGGGTCCTGGGCTGGGCTCTAGGGCACTGAGGCAAACCATACAGAGCTGCAGCTGGGGAAAGTGGGGATGTCAGGGGCAGAAGCCCCTCAGGAACCTTGTGCTACAAGTGTAAATAGCAGGACTGAGAGATGTCACCTCTGCTGACAGACACTCCAGTGGGTGTGGGCAGTGATCCCTTGCCAGGGAGGGCAGAAGGCATGGGTAGATCCATTGTGGCCAGCTCCCCATCCATCTTCGCAGAGGCTTCCATCTTCCAGCCTGAGCTTCCCCACCTGTGAGATGGGCTGCCAGGCCCTGGGGAGGGTGCTGTCTGGCAGCCATACTTAGGGTACCTGGGGGCAAGGCTGGCACTGAGAGGGTGGCAGTTCTGCCAGCTCTTGTGTGGCAGGTTGTGCCATCTTTTTCATCCCTAAGAGAAGAGCTGTGCTCATTGCCCTGTAATAGGGAAACTGAGGCTTGGAAAGGGCCTTATGGCTGTAGAATGACCCCACCTGGATTTGGCTGTGTCTGGCTGCCTGCTGCTCTGCTGGGAGGAGGTGAGCTTTTCTAGAGGCTGTGGGAGGCACAGGTCAGAGATGTAGCCTGTGTGGCTGTGTCCTGTCACCCTAGCTCAGGTGACATGGGTAGAAGGTCACCGAGCATCCCGCTGTCCAGGGGGGCAGGCTGTTGTGGGGCTGTGATGGGTGGAGCTGTGGGGAGGACAGTGCCATGGAGATGTCTGGTATGGTATGGGCAGTGCTGAGTGGTGAGCTCCTGAGGCAGGCCATGCAGGTCTGGTCCCATGTGGACATGGACACTTGGGGGGTGCTAAGGGGGCAGGTGGGGCCCATAAACCCCAGTGCTGCCATTTCCTTTGCAGCCATTCCTCTGAACCTAGCTAGCATTAGTGTGAGGCTGAGGACCAGGGCCTGAGTCCATCCTGAGCCAGGAGGGCCAGCAGGGTATAGTGGGAGGTACACACAGCCCAGCTTCTTACCACTTCTGGGTGTTGATCTTGGGGTGGGCACAGTGAACATGCCCAGGGCAGGACCTCATGAAGGGCAGCCCAGGCTGCTTCTGGTGTGTTGACAAGAACTGCCCGCATGGCCATGGTACTGTGGGGTCCTCATGGGTCCCTTGCCAGTGTGCAGGGGTACAGCACAGGATATTAGCCACAACCTCTACCAGGTACCCAGCAAGGACCTGGGGTGCAACCAAGGTCAGGATCACCAGAACTGGGGCTGCCATAGCCCTGTGTGTTCCTGTGCACACAAGTCTGGGCTTTTTCTGCCCCAGGGTACACACAGCCCCAATAACCAGGATGGAGTCACCGGGGCTTAGGCCCACTAATTGTGTGGGGATGTGTGGAGGTGGCACTGAGCAACAAAGCCCATCTGTGTCCTCCGTAGGGTGACAGTCTGTATGTCGTAGTAGCTTCTGCTAGGGGTGTCTCCCCGCCTGGGGACAAGGCCTTGGGAATGTTACTTCCTAGGTCATGGGTAGTTCTCTCCATCATGGGGTACTGTTCCCCAAATTAGAGTGTTAGTTGGGTCCCCATCTAGACCCCAGGCCTTGACTCCCAGTCTTTGCTCTTGGATGCACTCCTTGCCTGCATCTCAGTAGAGGCCAGGCCCAGGCATGTCCCATTGCCAGCCAGGCATCCCGTGCTGCTTTTGGTGGCAAAAGCTTGTTCTCAGTGACTCCTGGCTTCCTGCTCCCTGCCTGCAGGACAGTGGGCCAGGGAGGCACCCTCTCTATCTCCATTTCCTCGTGGGGGTGTTGGCCTCTTCCCAGGCAGAATGCAGCATCCATGTGGCTTGGGCACTTGTGGGCTGTGGGATATATGTCTGGGTGCCTGAGTTGTGCCCACACTCACTCACGCACTCTCTTGCCTGTTTTCCTCAGGGCTGAGTTTCCCAAGCCCATGATGCCTGGCCCTGCAGGACCTGAGCTCCAAGGCACCAGGTCCCGGCCCGCCATGCCGCTGCCATCTCTGAGCCTGCATGTGTTCCCCATGCTGCTGCTGCTGCTCCTGGGTGGCACTCAGGTTGCCATGGGCTTGCCCAGGGCAGGTGGGGGTCCTCAACCTGCCTTCCGCTCCTTTACAGCCAGTGACTGGGGCCTCACCCACCTGGTGGTCCACGAGCAGACTGGTGAGGTATATGTGGGTGCCGTGAACCGCATCTACAAATTGTCGGGGAACCTGACACTGCTGCGCGCCCATGTGACAGGCCCTGTGGAGGACAATGAAAAGTGCTACCCACCCCCTAGCGTGCAGTCATGCCCACACGGCCTGGGCAGCACTGATAATGTCAACAAACTGCTGCTGCTGGACTATGCTGCCAACCGCCTGCTGGCCTGTGGCAGTGCCTCCCAGGGCATCTGCCAGTTCCTGCGGCTTGACGACCTCTTCAAGCTGGGTGAACCGCACCATCGCAAGGAGCACTACCTGTCGAGTGTGCGTGAAGCTGGCAGCATGGCGGGCGTGCTTATTGCGGGGCCGCCGGGCCAGGGCCAGGCCAAGCTGTTTGTGGGTACGCCCATCGATGGCAAGTCTGAGTACTTCCCCACACTGTCCAGCCGCCGGCTCATGGCCAACGAGGAGGATGCGGACATGTTCGGTTTTGTGTACCAGGACGAGTTCGTGTCCTCGCAGCTCAAGATCCCTTCAGACACACTGTCCAAGTTCCCAGCCTTTGACATCTACTATGTGTACAGCTTTCGCAGCGAGCAGTTTGTCTACTACCTCACCCTGCAGCTGGACACACAGCTGACCTCACCTGATGCCGCAGGTGAGCACTTCTTCACCTCCAAGATTGTGCGCCTATGCGTGGACGACCCCAAGTTCTACTCATATGTGGAATTCCCCATTGGCTGCGAGCAGGCCGGCGTGGAGTATCGCCTGGTGCAGGACGCCTACCTGAGCCGGCCTGGCCAAACCCTGGCCCGCCAGCTGGGCCTGGCAGAAGACGAGGACGTGCTGTTCACTGTGTTCGCCCAGGGCCAGAAGAACCGTGTGAAGCCACCCAAGGAGTCAGCGCTGTGCCTGTTCACACTCAGGGCCATCAAAGAGAAGATCAAGGAGCGAATCCAGTCCTGCTACCGTGGCGAGGGCAAGCTCTCACTGCCCTGGCTGCTCAATAAGGAGCTGGGCTGTATCAACTCGGTGAGTGTGAGGGTCTTCCTGTGTGCCAGTCAGCTCTTGCCACTACCCCAGACCAGAGCTCTAGCCCCAAAGTGTGCTTCTGGACTTGACAGCATCCTGGGCTCTCAAGCCCCTGGGCTTGTGATGTGTGCCTCAAACCATGCTCAGAGCCCTGACATGTGCCTTGCACTGTGCTGGATGGTAACCTGCTCCATCTTGTCCCCATTTTGCAGTTGAGGTGACGGGCTCAGAGAGGTGGATTGATTTCCCTAGAGTCACATAGCCACCAAGAGGCAGAGCCAGGGTCAGACCTAGGTTGGGCAGAAAGTATGTGTCTACCCATTGTCCCTGCTGCCTGTGTACCTGCCTGCCTTCCTAGCCCCCCACCTTGTCCTCCACTTTGCCCCACAGGGGAAACTGAGGCCACCCCAAGTTGGGTGTTCTGTAGCTGTGGGCCTGGCCTCTGGTAGCTACTTTCTGGGGAATGCTACTGGCCAGGGCCACCCCAGGCTCAGAGGCTCCAGGATTGGTTAATGTCAGAAGCTGAGCCCTTCCCCAGACCTGCCCTCCCTTCAGACCCTCTGCTCCTGGGACCCCCCTAACCCTGGGAAAGCATCCCTACCCTGGCTGCAGTTTTCCTTTGTCTTGTTCAAGGGATGGGAATGTCCTTCCCACTGTTCTCAGGGCTTCCCTGTGTAGGTACAATCCAACACTCTTGGGCTTCTGAAGGAAGGCATGTGGAGAAACTGAGGCTTACAAGGGCATTACTTCACCAAGGCTCTACTGTGCGCTCTGCACCCTGGGACCTGCCTCTTCCTCCCTGGGGTGCTGATGGGCGCCCAGCCTGTCCTAGCCTCCCCTGCTCCTTCTGGTTAGATCGTCTTCCCAGAGCACCTCAGGCCCCCAGAGGGCTGGCATCTCTTTTCTCCCTTCCTCACCTGGCATCCTACCCACTCCTTGGTCGCGCAGTTGGACAGTATCCCACATCTGCAGATCCTCACTGTTGACTACTACCTGCAGCCCAGCAGGCCCCTCCTGTCTTATATCACCCTGATGTCTGCAAGCTCCCTTTGGTGGCCACTTTGCCATAAGGAGCCTATGCCCTCCAGCATCCCTTCTCTGGCTGACCACTTGTGGTGGACACCTGTCCATCAGCGTGACCCTTGTGATCCCGGGTGTTGTGAGGCCACCCCTGGTGGACTGAGGGCATAGGTCATTTTCCTCAGGGTATATGAGGCCGGGCTGATGGCTGTGGGCCCCTGGGTATACTTGCTTGGGTTGTATCCCCAAACAGCTGGGATTATGGGGGCTGAATGTGGGGCTGTCTCCTCATGGCTGGGTGTTGGCCTTTGGTCCCTACAGGGACCTTCTGTAGGTTCTGCCCTTGGTGGGGAGAAGACACCCTTGACCCGGGTCTTACCCCATTCCTCCCTACAGCCTCTGCAAATTGACGATGACTTCTGTGGACAGGACTTCAACCAGCCACTGGGGGGCACGGTCACCATTGAGGGCACACCCCTATTTGTGGACAAGGACGATGGCCTAACTGCCGTGGCTGCCTATGACTACCGGGGCCGCACTGTGGTGTTTGCTGGCACTCGCAGTGGCCGCATCCGCAAGGTCAGGCCTGGGTGAGGTGGAGGAAGAGGGTGGATGGGAGGGCAGTTCTGTGGCAGGGCGAAGGGACAGCAGGCCCAAGGGTAGGCCAAGTCAGGTGGGGGCGGGGTGGGCTATGTGGTCCCCTCCCTGCTGCCCCGCTCCAGGGAGATCTGGGAGATCTAGTGTCTGCTGAGACAGCGTTCTGCCCGCTCCCACCACCCTGCCCTGCTCTGGGGCCAAGGGCAAGACAAGGACACTCTCATTAGCCAGTCAGAGCTTATATGGAAGAGCCAGGTAACCAGAGGGAATCCTGTGGTGAGGGTGGCACCATACAGTTACTCCTCTGGTTTCTGGGTCTCCACCATCCTGAATGCCAGGCAAGACAGAACTAGACACTGAGTGGGACAGGGGAGGCTCCTGGAGGCTGAGTGGAGAGGGGTGCTGCCTAAGGGTGGATGGGTAGTAGCAGAGGGGGCATAGAGGTTGGAGGAAGATACTGAGGCTGGAGGGGGCATTGTCTGGGCATCTCTAGGCCTGGTGAGCAGGGGGCATGAAATAATAGCCCCAGGCTCTGTGCTAATGCAGGTCCCCATCTGCCCACCTGTCCTGCACCCATGGGTCAGGCTGGTCCTGTGGCCAGTGAGGGCCTAGCCCCCACCCCTGCACTCTCTAACTCTGATTAGGGAACCCCCCAGTCTCAGCTTCCTCTCTGCAAAGTGAGCCTGAACACCCTAGTGGTGGTCTTGGGGCAATGGAGCTGGACTGCTGGCCCAGGGGTGTGGGGGTGGGATGTGCTGGATTGTGCTCACTGCCCTGGTGGGAGGAGCAGGTGTAGGTCCACTCAGCCTGTGCCCTTCCCTCAGCGTGGCCCCTTTTTCCTGGACTCAGTTCGGTGGGGGGGGGGGCAGGTGGCTCCTGGTAAAGACTGTGCTAGTGTGGTAGTGGCCACAGTGAGGTCTGCCCTCTGCTCTCCACCCCTGCAGTGAGTGTTGAACAGCTGCAGGACAGTTCAGTGGGGGAGGTGGTGCCTGGTGCTCATGGGCCTGTTGGTTGTGCACACGGGTGACCCTGGGAGGCCCCTGCTATCTGAGCTCAGGGTCCTCAGAGGTACAGGATCTAGCCCTGGGCACCTGTTCTTCCCATTCCAGGGATGCCAGACTGGGTGTAAGAGTGAGTGGGGTGGCCTGGTGATGTCAGAGCCCTGGAGTCAGGGAACTGGCTTTCCATCCTGTTGAGGCTCTGCAGCCAAGCTGGGCCCCTCGGAGATGCAGATGTGAGTGAGATTGTGAGAGACTTGAGCCGTCATCTACATGCACCCCAGTGACAGCCTTTCTAACCCAGGTGTGCACACACCCCTGAGTCGTGTGCCCACCGCCCCAGCAGCCCCACCATCTGTTTTTCTGTTTGGTAGATCAGGAAACTGAGGCAAATAGCAGTTGCAGTGTGCACCCAGGCTTGCCTCTACATCTCTCTGTGGGTCCTTGGAGGAAGGGAGCCTGGGTCTGCCCCTCTCCCCACCTGCTCCTGCCCTAGGCAACTGGCCTTCGGGTCCTCCCGCAGCCCAGGATGTGCCAGGGCTCTGCCTGCTTGTCCTGGGACTGGCTTTGCTCTGTTCAGCTGCTATGGTTGCATCAAGGACAGGGCAGCTCTGTGCCCCATTTCCCAGGTTGCCCTTGGGCCCCACGTCTCCATGGGTGTAAATCCTCAGTGTGGTTTGGGTCCCCCTTTGTTGGCCCAGGCCCTGTCACCTCCCTAGCACCTGTAGGAACCTCTGCATGGGATACCTGTCCCAGACAGCATAGGCTCTTCCAGGCCTAGCCTTGGGGCAGCTGCACTCCCTCCTGTCTCTCTCTTGTGAGGGAGGTGAGGGGGTGGAGATGGCTTTGAGCAGGGTGAGCCAGGTCCCCCAGCCACCCTGTTGAGCCTTGGGGAGGGCTGGCCTTAGTTCACAGCAAGGCTTCTCTTGCCCCTGCAGCTGTCTGAGTACTGTGGGTGCTGGGGCCCTGCCTGTCCTTTCCTGCTGCCACAGGCTGGAGATGGGCCTCGGGAACTCCCAGCTTACTGTCTGACCCAGGGCAAGCCTGCGGTGGTGCTGGCCACTCCCTGCTTTCACAGGCCTGTTTCTTTTCCTGCTAAAAGTGTCTGGAGAGCTCTGGGGACTTAGTTGGCTGGCTCTGGGCCAGACCCTGCCAAATGTGTTGTTGTGTAAAATTGTAGCTGATTAATTTGAGACCTGCCAACTTCAGCTGCTCAAGGCCAGCTGGGGGTGCTCTGCCTCCCCTCCTTCCCGAGAGCCTTCTTACTTGGGGCTCTGTGCCCTCTGCTTTTTGTGTGGCTGTCCTGGTACTGGGGATGTGTGGCCCTGTCTGTGATACCCTTGGCTTCCCAGGACCCCAGACTCCAGCAGAGCCTCCAATCTGGGCAACTTTGCTGGGATTCTAAGGGGCCGACCTGGTACCTTGCTAGGGGCAGAGGCAAAGGCAGGGAAAATGCTGCCTAAGGACAGGGGTAAGGAGCACACCGTCCCAGACTGTTTAGCAGGGCCAAGAGCCTGGGCCCTACATGAGGCCCAGTTTGGACTTCTAGTTACTACACTAGGCCAGTGGTGGTCTCTATCCTCGGCGTTCAGTTTTTCAGGGGATTGTGTTTTGAGATTGCTAATTGTTTAGCCCTGACATTGAGTCTGTGCTGTGAGAACATGACAGGACTGGCTCTGGAATAGGCACCTGTGTCACAGTGCTGTGTAGCCCAGGAAAGTGGCATGGCAGGCCTCAGGGTAGGGCCTGAGGGTAGCACCCACCTAACATAGCCAAGTCCCACCCTCCTAGGCCTCAGTGTCCTGCCTGGAGTTGGAGGCGGCTCTGAGACAGGTTCCCTGGTGTGTGAGACCTAACATGCCCTCTCCCTGCCTCAGTGCCAGCCCTAGGAAGTGGTGATGGCCACAGAGCTCCCCTCCTGGTGTGGCTTGTACATAGTCCAGCCCTGTACACACAGCCTTGGACACAGCTAGCTCTGAAGCGTCTGCTGCCACGCCTGGCCAAGCTAGGGTCTCACTAGTATCCCTAAGACACCATAGAGCAGCTGGGTCTCTGTGGTTTCGGGGGCTCAGTGGGCTCCCTCTGCCTGGGCTCTTCCCTTTTTGGCTCCCTGCTGAGTGCCTGTTGTGTGCTGCTCTGGGCCTGGGCTGCTGGTACCAGCTGCCCCTCCTGCAACCCAGAGGCCGTGGGTCTCTGGAAGCTTTCGATGCTTTGGTGACTCTGTGTACTCCCAGCCCTGCCATGGTTCGCCTGTGCACGAACATGCACCGTGAACTGGGAGGATGCCTATGCCCCAAAGCCCCTCCCAGGCCCCGCCCAGCTAGCAGAATCTCCCAGGCTGAGTCATGTGATGTGTTTTCTTTGTCCTCCTTGGCCCAGCCTTTCAGGAGGTTCAGGCCTAAGGGTGTCCCCGTGGACCGTCCTGCCTGTTTTGGCTCTCTGCAGGTCTGTGAGCAGCACAGCTCTAGTTCCTGGCATTCGGTGCGTGGTTCTGGCCAGCAGGGGGTTAACTCTGGTTAACTGGTTTCTGCCCAGGAGCTCTGGTCCTCTTTTCATCTGTGCTCCAGGCTCAGTTGTTTTTTGCTGTGGCAAGGGTTGGGTGAGGACTTGCACCCATTTATTCTTTTATCTTGCCAGTGGTCATCAGAGGGGTATAGAGAGGACTTACTGCCTGCTTCTTGTGTGTGGTGGCTTCTGCTGCCCACCCAGGACAATGGTCCCAGTACCTTTTGGGGTGTCTCTGGGTGTCTGTGGGTGTCTCTGTATATGGTGCCCACTCTGGTTCTCCTTGATGTGGTCCACTGTTGTGGGCTGAATCAGAGACTTCCGCACTTGCCTGTAACTGGTGCTGTCATGGTTGCTTTTTGCAGATTCAGTGGCCTGTGACTGTACATAGGCATTGTATCTTCCCCTGCCTGGCAAGGTCTACCAGGCATGCGAGGAGGGCCTGCAGTGGTCACTCAGCACCCTGCTCATGATCCAGACCCACAGCAGCCTTTAGCCTATTGTGACCATGCCTGATGGGGGTAGCCTCCTTTGCACCCCATCATGGGCAGCCCCTGCCCCATTGTCAGATGGCCTGTGTGTGGGGAGGGAAGGGCTGGGGTTTGCCAAGAGGGTATTCTAGGGATGGAATAGCAGGGCCAAAGCTTGCAGGTGCCCTGGTGCTGAGCACAAAGATATGTTGTGGCGGTGGTAGGGCCTCAGCTGCTGGGTTCACTGACCTGGCCTGCCCAGCCAGTCCTCAGGCAGCCCTGTGGTATACAGCATGGTGGTGTGTACACCACCATGTACATGTGGTATACATGTGCAGGAGGTACCTACAGTATGTGGGGCAGCTGTGAAGACCCTGAGGAAATGCTGGGGCCCGTGGGCCCTGGCTTGTGTATGAAGCAGAGCACTCTTGAGGGTGAGAATGGGCAGAAACGTGGGCAGGCGAACGGCTTGTGAGTCTCAGACAGACCCCAGTCCAGGCAGCCCCTGCCTCCTCTGCAGTGCACCTCCTCTGGTGCTAACTTTAGGTCCAGGGGTCAGTGGTGTGATTGAAGCCCTGTGGTGATTGGTCAGACCCACAACAGGGTTTGGATTTGGGGGTTGTCTCCAGGTGGGCTCTAGGACATCCCACCCCCTTGGACCTGTGAGCACCTGCATTCTCATGCAGCCCCAAGAGATAGATGTCCACAGATGAGGAGCCCAAGGGTCAGGGAGGCCCTGCTTGAGGTGGGGGTGGGGTCACAGCCGGGGCAGGCTAGAGCCAGCTGGACACACCCTGCTGCCCTCCACCTGTTGAGGCCCTGACCCTGGGTCTCTTCTATTCCCCATGTGATAGAGATTGAGAAGGACAGGATTCCCGGGGACTCCCCCTCTCTACCAGGTGTGTCTGGCCCAATTACAACCATCAGCCCTCCTGCAAATCATGTTTTAATTGCCCAATTACTGCCAGGAGGAAATCACTAATTGCTTTTCCAGTATCAAATTCCTCCTGGCCTTTGAGAATGGAGGGGACCCAGGAAGGGGGCTTAAGCCTGTTTCCAGCTGTTGGTGGGGAAGTGGCCTATGCAGGGTTAGGAGATAGGAGGATGGGCTCTGTACCCATGAGGGCTTCTAAGGGTGAGGGTGGCAGAACCCCAGCCCTCACACAGACCCTCTCAGGAGCACTCTGGTAGGCTTGGCGGCCACACCTGCAGAAGGACGGGACACCGTTGCTGACTTCCACTTGTCCATGTCCCTTCCTGTTCTTCTTTGGTCCTAGGAGCCAGGAATGAGCTCAGCAGGTGTCCCCTTCACTGGCAGTGAGGTGGGGAGAGAGCTGCTTACACGGTGAGCAGAGCAAGGCAAGCCTTCCCTCCCTGGGTCAGGGCTGCTCAGGGCAGCCCCCTGCCTCTGGGCAGCTAGGGCGCGTGCCGGCCTTGGCACGCAGCCTGGATAGCTCAGACATCCTCCTCAGCCCCCGCCTGCCCTCAGCCCTGAGAATAGGCCCTTTGTTGGCTTGGGGTTGGATGGCCAGCTGACCTGACCAGGCCATCAGCTGCCCGCCGCCTGCAACAGTCGACCCCAGCCTTGGTGTGATGGGTCTGGGCAGCTGGCTGGGTAGCCCAGGGCTGAACCCCCACCAGACTGCCTCCCAGGGCCCTGCTGGGGCCTCAGGGAAAGGAGGAGGAGTGCCAAAAGGGGCACTCCCTGCAAGGGCAGCACCACCTGTTGCCACCAGGGGAAGGATCAGGGACTCCCTGGCAGGTCCTGTTTGAACCTCTTTTCTTCCTGTTTGGGGTCCAGTTGGACAGGTCAGAGTCTTTCCTTCATGGTCTTGAGAGGCCGCTGGGGCCTGGCCTATCCCTTTGTCAGGAAAATCCAGGGGACAAAGGGCCCTGAGTCTGCAGAGGCCCAAGCAGATGCTGGTGGGGTGACTTGTACTGGGGTGGGTGCGTACTAGGGCCTGGTGCAGCCTGAGGCCATTCTAGGGTAGTCCAGTGGCCCATGAAGCCCTGTGGGGAAAATGTGGGAGAGGTGCCACACCAGAGGCCCCTCCTGGGATTTGTGGGTAGGTGGGCAAGGGGCTGGGGAAGGTTCTGGTGGTGTTTGGACAGAGGTCTGCAGGACAAAGAGACCATGGCAGAATGTGGGGGGTGCCAGTAATGCCCTGGCCCAGCTGCCTCCTAGTGGGTGGCCGAGGCAGACAGCTGTGGGCTGAGGCTGAGGGCATAGGCACGTGGGCCCTGCTGTTGTGCCAGTCGCCCTGGCCTGTCTGTGCCCCACCACCTTTGTCCTTGTGCTCCTGGCCTCTTGGGGTGCCCTCTTGGCTAGGTGCCGGCTGGATTCCTCCCACTCTGATGTACTGTTTTTCTAGGCAAAGCTTGTGGCCCAGGTCTCCGGACCCCTTGGCAGGTCCTATGTGAACCTCCATTTTTCTCTTGACACCCAGGGAAGTTGGCAGGGCCACAGGACCTGCCAGCCTGAAAGCGTGTCTGCAGAGGTGTCATTCCATGCCTCGTGCCCCATTACTCGTGTGTGCCCAAACCCCTGTCACACTCTTGCTGGTGGCTCCTTCCCTAGGGTCCCATCTCTAGGACCTGCTGTGCATGAAGGGGTTGGGATAGCCTCTGCCCGGGCAGGTGGATGGACAGCTGGACACACAGGCCCACAAGCAGCAGCTGTCAGCACCACCTGTCTCAAGGGGCTGAGTCGGCAGCCGCTGTGAGGGGGGCAGGGCCTCTGCTGTGGAGCTGGCATAGCAGGCTGGGCAGGCCAGGCTGAGTCCTCAGAGTCACCTGGCTGTTTGCCAGAGGTCCCAGTCAGATGCCTTGAGAGCACCCCAGCAGGCTGCATGGGGCTCAGTCAGGGGTGCACCTAGGCAGCCCAGCCTTCCAGATGTTGAGGCGGGGATTAGGGGTGGCTTGAGCCTGGTATAGGCTGGAACCTTTCCAGGGTCCTGTGCGGGCTGTGAGCACAAATGAGTGCCAAGGCTTGGGAGAGGTCCAGCATTGACTTGGGGTCTTGGAGTTGGAGGCTGTGGGTCTGTGATTTGAGTTCCCCTGCCCAGACCTCACCTGGGCTGTGTCCTGTTTCCTGGCCCCTGGGCAGCTATCTTGGGGTGGCCTTCTGGGTCTCCAGTGTCTATACCAGAAAAGGGGTGGAAATCTGACCTTCAGGGAAAGTGAAGCAAGGAGCTGCAGCACACACTGGGATGCGTCCCAGCTGGGTGTGGACCCAGGCTGTGTGGGTGCTGAGGGCCTAACTGCTGTGAACTGATCTAGCACCAGGAGCAGAACCTGCGCCTGGACGCCAGCCGGGCAGGCAGCCTCTGGCCTTTGTGGTCAGTGATTTCTGCCTGGGCTGCGCCCCTGCCGCACACTTGGCAGGCCTGGGCAGGCGTGGGTGGGAGAGCTGGGTGCAGGGATAGCCACATCTACTGAGCTTGGAGGGGTGCCGGGCTGCTGGCACCCCACAATGCCCCTGTGCCATCCCCTTGCCCCACATCCTTTTTCCATAGGCTTGGGCCAAAGTTGGGGCAACTGTGAGCCCAGACCCTGAAAACGTCCCAGCAGGGACTGCCCGGGGCGCCTCCCCAACTCAGCTCTTCCGGGTCTGGTTCGACTTAAGCCCAAGCTCGCTTGGTGGGGAGGCAGCTGAGCGGATGTGGGGGGTGGCCAGTACCGCTTAGGAATGCAGCCCTCCCCCTCTCCTATAGCCAGCAGCCGCTTTGGCCCTGGGACACAGCGCCCCACCCTGGTTGGCCGCCCTCAGCTGGCCCTGCTGTGTTACTGTAGAGGCACAAAGAGGGGAGTCCTCTGCCAGCACGCCTGCCCCTCCCCGCAAGGTGGAGGTGGAGAGGCAGGAAGCCTTGGGAGTTGAGGCCAGAGGCAAAGGTACCCAGACAAGCCGGTCCTGCCGTGGGTGGATGCACCCCGTGAGTCCCAGCTCGAGAAAACCCCCTGGGTCTCTGTTAATTAAATACATTTGTTTGGTAAAAGCAACTAAAAATACTTGCAGCCTCGTCGTTGAGGCTGCAGGAGAAGAGCTGGCTAATTAACGCCTGGTTTGTTTGGGATCTGGAATACATTTCCATGCCGATGAGACACCTCCCCTCTGCTGGTACCTTCTGGCTAGGGGTGTCTCTCACCCCTGGGACACCAGGCCTAGCATTGCTCTCCCTACCCCAGAAGCTCCTGGATTCTCCATGTTCTCTGAGGTTTGGAGAAGCAGGGGATGGCCCCTGCCAAACATGAAGCCAACCTTGTTGCACGGTCTTAGGGGGTAGTGGGGGAGGGGCTGGGACCCCTGTCTGTAAGTAGGGTGGGGCAGAAAGGTGTGAGCCCAGCCCCACCCAGGGCCCTTCTCTGCCACAGATCCTGGTGGACCTTGCCAGCCCTGGTGGCCGCATGGCCCTGCCCTATGAAAGTGTGGTAGCCCAAGAGGGGAGCCCTATCCTGCGTGACCTGGTCCTCAGCCCCAACCGCCAGTATCTCTATGCCATGACGGAGAAGCAGGTGGGTGCTGTGAGTGCGTGGTAGGCATGTGTACCGAGATTGGTAGTGGTGAAGTCTCCTGGCCAGCGAGGGATACCATCCTCCTGCGTGGCAGTGTAACCACAGAGGCAGCTACTGCCAGAGAGCAGTTCTGGAGCCCCTCTGTGTGGTGGGTGTTGGGCTGTATCTGGAGCCCTTGTGCCTGGAGCTGGGACTCTAAGGCCATGGCCTAACCCAGCTCTGGCCTTGCCGTGCTGGTGTCTGAGGCCCTGCTCCTCAGTGGTGTGGAGCTCCATTTTGCCTTCTGCACAAACTCATGACCCTGTGGCGGGTGGAGGGGAAGGCAGGGCTGGGCTGCCCTTGCTCTACTCCTCTGTGCCCCCAAGGATGGCGGGTTCCTATGCCCTTGGGCAGTCGGCAGAGCCTATTTGGGCTGCCCACATCTTCCTTTACTCCTGAGCCCTCAGTCCTCAGGAAGTACAGGGACAGGACAGAGTCTGCAGGTAGGGAGACAGCGTCTGTCCTAGACCAGAGGTCTCCTGTTGGTCGCTCACCTATGTTGATACTGGCTCTTCAGCTGCTGCTAGCCCACCTGACCTCCAGGGCTGTGGCAGAGCCACTGGGACTGGCACCAGGGAAGGCCTGAACCGGGACTTCCCCTGTGTGTGGGGATACAGGTTGAGGCTTCAGAGACTGACACTTTGGCCCCCCAGGTGACACGGGTGCCAGTGGAGAGCTGTGTACAGTATACATCGTGCGAGCTATGCCTAGGGTCCCGAGACCCCCACTGTGGCTGGTGTGTCCTGCATAGCATGTGAGTAGGGTGTTGGGTTAGTGGGTGACTGAGGGTAGTCTCCGCACCTCTAGACAGCCTGAGCTCCTCTGGGCTTCTCTGTATCCCCCGCCCTGCTGACCTGGGGTGGGAATGTCACTCGTGAGTGCTGGGAGTGCAGTCAGCCCCCTGCCCAGCCTGAGTGCCTGTGGACTGCAGCTGTTCGAGGCAGGACACATGTGAGCGGGCGGACGAGCCCCAGCGCTTTGCCTCCGACCTGCTGCAGTGCGTACAGCTGACCGTACAGCCACACAATGTGTCAGTCACCATGTCCCAGGTGCCGGTGAGTGTTGGTGTCCTGGAGGGTTCAGGAGTGTCAGGGTGGGTTGGCCATAGGCTCCTGCTCACTTGCCTCTGCCTGTGGTCCCAGCTTGTGCTGCAGGCCTGGAACGTGCCTGACCTCTCTGCTGGCGTCAACTGCTCCTTCGAGGACTTCACGGAGTCTGAAGGGGTCCTGGAGGACGGCCGAATCCACTGCCGCTCGCCCTCCTCCTGGGAGGTGGCGCCCATCACACGGGGCCAAGGTGAGTGCCATGCCTTGCCCCTTGTGCCAGAAAGGCTGGCAGTGGGTGTCAGTGCCTTCAAGGTCCCTTCTGAAGGCTGGTTCATGATGACTGTGTCACTTGTGTGTGGGTTTTGCCCAATTGCTCTTCTTGGGGTAGAGGAAATGCTGTAGGCACAGGGCTAGAGTGCCTCACGGGACAGCAGACAGAGGCCATAGCCCAGAGAGTGGCAAGAGCAAAGGCCTCCAACTGTGCTGGGGCTCACAGAGCTGGGGAGCAGTCGTGCAGTCAGAGGCTAGGGGCATTTGTGGGGAGATACTCCGTCCCACTGTGATACCCATTGGTTTGGGGCACTGGGCCCTGCGTGCTGTGACCCATTAGCAAACCCTCTGCCGACTTTCTCTGTGGCCCAGGGAGGCAGAGGCTGTATCATTCCCACTCTTCTTGCTGCCCAGCCTAGTAAGGGGTCAGGCTGTCCCGCGTGAGGCACTAATGACTCAGGTGATGCAGCCTGTGCTGCTCCGCAGGGGACAAGCGGGTGGTGAAGTTGTACCTGAAATCCAAGGAAACCGGGAAGAAGTTCGCATCTGTGGACTTTGTCTTCTACAATTGCAGCGTCCACCAGTCGTGAGTGTCCCTGCCTGCCATGAGGCAGCTGTGCTTTCCCAGCCCTGAGTCCTGGTCAGCTCTGCCCTGACCTGCTGGTGTCGGGAGGGAAGCAAGGCCAAATGAGGCTGGCGAGCCAGGCAGTGGGGCAGAGCCACGGGGGAGGCTGGGGTGTGTGGGTTCTTTGTGAGCTGGGAGCCCTGAGCCAAGAAGGGAGCCCTCAGCTCTCTGCCTGTGGCACAGCAGTGGCATTGTAATGGTGAGAAGGTCCCTAATAGGCAGCAGAGCTTGACTTTAGAGAGCAGAGTTAAACCGTGTTTCTGTTGTGCTTTTGTTTGTTGACTGACCCCAGATGGACTTGTAGCTCTGCATGGAGCCCTGCCGTGTGCCGGGCTGTTTCAGTTCTGGAGGGCATGTTGTTATCTGGGTAAGGGCTAGAGGAGTGTCTCAGATAGGAACCATACTGTCAGGCCTTTGGAAACTCAGTGTCTCTGAAGAAGCAGGGTGGCTGGCCAGAGGGGAGGTGAGAGGTGGACTCAGAGGCTGCAGGCCTTGTGTATGGCTATGGAGGCAGTGTCTGTGGTGGCTAGCTTGTCATGGGCCCAGGACATGTCAGATTAAAGGGACAGCTTCTTGTTTGGGTGGGGCCTTGGCCTTGTCCCTGTCCTTGACCCTGAGCCTGACCCTGAGCAAGTATGGACCCATCCCTGCCAAGTGCTGTGGGAGCTGCCAGCTGCCTGAATGTAGATCTGAGTTCATGAATGTGGGGTTGCAGTGGTCATGGTTGTGGGGGCTCTGGAAAGGAAAGCCATGCAGGGTGGGGGCGAGCCCACAGCAGGCAGAGGGAGCTGTGCCTTCCAGTCTGGGGACCTATCAGCCCTGCACAGCCTTGGCCCTAGGGGAGGAGCCAGACCCTGCTGCCCCAGCCTCACCAGCTTTCATCCCCCACAGCTGCCTGTCCTGTGTCAATGGCTCCTTCCCCTGCCACTGGTGCAAATACCGCCATGTGTGCACACACAACGCCGCTGACTGCGCCTTTCTGGAGGGCCGTGTCAATGTGTCCGAGGTAAGGCCAGCCCCCCCCCCCCCATGTCACCAGTGCTCTGGCCCAAGAATGCCTAGGGTGGTTGGGGTGTGGAGTTTGGGCCACATGTCACATAGGTGTGAAGTGACCAGGCTGGGGCTGCAGGGCTTAGCTACAAGGTTTGTGAAGCTGAGGATACCCAGAGGCCAGGCTAGTGAGTTTGGAGACTATGGGTGATGTGGAGGAGCTCAGGCTGCAGAGACACTGGCTGGGGCGTCAGTGTAGTAGGGGCTTGAGGCATGCAGGGCCAGGCCCGATGCAAGGCCTGGTGCCTCCGTCTCCTGGGTTCCCCCCTCTCTGTGGCCTCCGTATCATCCTACTACCACCCTCTGCATGCACTTTTTGTGTCCCTGGTGCAGCATTGTCTTTAGCAGACAGAATGGAAGTGGGGAGGAGCAGGCAGCTCACTCCAGGGGTGCTGGGAAGCTGGGCCAAGGCATCCAGGGTTTGTGGGAACCATGCACTGGGTACCGGGGCCCTTCTGGGCTGGTGAAGTATAGAGGTCCTCGCAGCTGTGGCTTCTGGGCAGCAGCGGTCATGGGTGTGATGCTCTGGGCCAGCTGATGACCTTGGAGGCGGAGGCAGCTTAGCCCTCTGGCGTTTATCATTGACCTCTCCCTCTTCCGAGCCATCAAGTCCACTGTGGCCTGAGACAACAAAGGACACTGAGGCCATGGGTGGGTGGGTGGGGTTGCTGTTATGGGCTGGTTGGCAAGGGCAGGTAGCACAGGAAATAAAGACCCCTTCGGAGTTTTTCCACACAGCGCTGGGAGTCCAGCAAGGGTTGTCTGGGGAGGTAAATTCCTTCCTCAGGGCATTGGTCTCAAGTGATGTCCTGGTGTTGACAGGAGTGTTTCTGAGGAACATAGCAAATGAAACCGTTTGGAAACACAGGCGTGCATGACAGCTAGCACCATCTTCCCCTTCTCCCTGGCTAGATCTAGGGGTCCTGTGGGTGATATCCTCATGAAGAGCTCCTTGACTTCCCCGCCTAGGCCCCTTTCTGCAGCTTGGAGTCTAGCTTACCCTCTACCCCACCATCACCAGAAAGAACCTCTGAGGACTCCCTTTCCTGGCTGCTCCCTGAACCAGGATAACAAGGCTGGGGTTGTCTAGAAAGTGGCCCTATGTGGTGGAACAGGAGGGGTCCCTCATGGGCCCCCCAAAGCAGAGCTTCCACCCAATCTGGTGCCCCTGAATGGTCAAGGATTTTCTTTAGTGAAACTTTTTCCAGGCCTTTCTGTACAAATGGACAGTGTGGCTGGTGTTTCTTGGGACAGGAGCTTGATGAAGTACCTTCCCTAGGTAGCTTTGGGGCCCTGCTATGGCCTGCCCTCCTAGGCACGATCCTGTGGTTTCTGCAGACAGAAGACAGGTAGTCTGCTGAATCCTGGCATGATCTATATGAAGGTTCAGCTGGGTGACAGAACTCCAACCTGGGCCATCAGCCCTCAGCTAGTTCCCACACAGGGGCTATTCTAGGATCCAGCGCCCTGTTCAAAAGGGACCCCACAGCCCTTGAGGAGGGACTTAAGTAATCATGTGTGCTGCTGATCTTTCTCTCAGCCTCCCCTGGGGACCTGTGGCCTTTTCTTCGAGTCACTATGCTGGAAGACAGGCCCCATCAGGCCTGGTGAGCCTCTGAAGCTGACTCTGAGTTGATACCAGTAGATCCAAGCAGTCACCCTGGCTGTCCATCAGTGCAGGGCCTGCGGAGCAGGTGGCCATAATAAGGGTTAGCACGGGTCTGAGTCCCTGTGCTCAGTGACTGCCCGTCCCATCCGGCCTGTGGCTGCTCTCTGAATTCTATGATGGGAGGACATAGGCAGGGCTGCAGCCCAGAGCATAGCAGGCCTCCCGCCTTGACTCCTTACTTGGGGTGTTTGCTATTGGCATGGGGTAAGGAGTGATCTAGTATGACTTCAGCCTGCGCCAGGGGCCTCACACTTGGGACCTTCTAGGAATCTCAAAGCCAGGTGTGGTGGTGAACACCTGTAATGCTGGCACTCAGGAGGCTGAGGCAGGAAGCTCACTGTGAGTTGGAGGCCAGCCAGGACTATATAGTGAGCTCAAGGCCAATCTGAACTACATACTGAGACCCCAGGTGCCAGATCCTGCCCTCTACCCAGATCTACGTTTCAAAAAATAGAAAAAGAATCTCAGAGACAGTCCTGGGATCCAGAGGCACGAGTGTCTCTCTAACGGTCTGAGGAGTGCTGGCTAGATACTGCTTGCTGTGTGCCAGTGCTTCCCTGCACAGGCTTCAGCCTGACTCAGAGCCTGGGCCAGTGGGCACAGGGCATTCTCTAGACCCTGTGGAGTGCGGACAGCTTGTCCAGTGGGCCCTTCCATCTCTGGTCAGAGTTCAGCCCCTCCTGGGCCCTGGAAATCCCTGTAGGGCCTGTGGGACCTGCAGTGGGAGCTTTTGGGGCTTAGGGACCACAGTCTGTTTTCAGCATTCCTATTTAAAGCCAGCTCCTGGGCTCCCTCGGGCCAGCTCCTCCTGGGGCAGCTGCCAGCCTAGCTGCAAGGGCACTGGGCCGTTGCATCAGTTATTGTTGCTGAAACACCAGCCTTCTGGGCCCTGGCTGTTTTTCTGCTGGGCTCCTGCTATTTTTTGCCTGCTCCCTAGACCCCAGCTGAGAGCTGGCAGCCCCAGGACACTATTTCAGCTTCTCTGCCCCTGGGGCCCATGCAGCCGTAGACCAGATGGGGTCTTGTAGTTTGTGGGGGCTGCCTTGGTGCTCATCCCAGGCCTCTCCCCCTCAGGACTGCCCCCAGATCCTGCCCTCCACCCAGATCTACGTGCCAGTGGGTGTGGTGAAGCCCATCACCTTGGCTGCCCGGAACCTGCCACAGCCGCAATCAGGCCAGCGTGGGTATGAGTGCCTTTTCCACATCCCGGGCAACCCTGCCCGCGTCACTGCCCTACGTTTCAATAGCTCCAGCCTGCAGTGCCAGAACTCCTCGGTGAGCAGTGGGAAGGGACCAGTGGGATGGGCTTCTGGGCCTCCAGCCACCCTACATGTCCCTCAGGTATGCCCAGGCCATGTAAGTCAGTGGTCTGCAGGTTGTCTGATCAGGGCATCAGGGTCCCCCAACTACCATCTTGTCCAGTGGTCAAACGTGGACACTGCTGGCACTTGTCTTCAGTGCACAGCGTCCAAGAAGCCACCTCCAGCTCCCCCTAACACAGTTACCTCCTGAAAGCCGCTCCCAGGTTCCATGAGCATGGTCATAAGGATCTCTAGAAACTTCCTTTGGTGGGTCACTGAGGAGTACATGTTAGAAGCCCAGGATGAGGTCCCACTTTTTGCTCTGGCACACTGATGGTGGCTAGCCTCAGTTTCCCTAGTTTGAGAAGGCTATAGTTAAAGGAGCCCTGGGGTGAAATGGGTGTGGGCCCTGGGTGTCCATCAAGCACAACTGGTGGCAGGGCTCTGGTTGCCTGTAGCTTGGGGAGTCCAGAGAGGGACGGTGCTGAAGTCAAGAGGCCGGCTGCTGCAGCCCCTCCCTGGCCTCTGTCTGTCTCAGGATGGGTGGCCTGGGGTCCAAGACTCCCATCTTCCTCTGTCACTCAGCCAGGTGTGCCTGTGTGTGTCCCTGGGCCTTGTCCCACTTGGGCCTTGTCTTACTTGGGCCTCTGCTCAGCTGTTCCCCTTCCCTTACCCACCTGCACCCCACCTGTCTCCTCCATGACTGTGTTGTCCTGTCCTCACTCTTGATGCTGTCTCTGCTTCTCTTCTCCCATCCCATCTTACTTCCTTTCCCCTCTTAGCTCCCCAGCTCCGCATCCTACTTGCCTTCCACCACATTTCAGGAAAGGGAGTATTAGGAGTTTGAGATCCAATTAAATTCCTGCAGATAAAATAACGATGAATTGCTAGGGTGCCCCTTGGAGACACGGCCTCCTGCCTCCACTCTAAACAGGGTTGAGTTCATCACGGCAGAAAGTGGGGCACAAGCTGAGGCTCAGGGTAGGAGGGGCAACTACCCTGAGAACAGCCTGGGGAGGGGCCGGGACAGAGCCAAGTGTGACAAGGCCCAGGTACACACAGGGTGGATCTGGCCAAATGGCAGAGGAAGATGGTTCCCAGAAGGCCTGAAGGTTGTGGGTGGTTTACTGAGAGGGCAAGGAGTAGGGCTGACCATTGGAAACAGGGAGTCTACTCTGCAAGGGTAGCACATAAGAGTTTTCCTGGAGAGTGCGAGTCACAGAACCAGCAGGAAGACCGTGTGTGCTGGGGTGGGGGTGCTGTGGATGTGCACCCCCCCCCCATCCAGCCTCTCGGCAGGCTAGTGACAGCTATAGGTATCAGACACTAGGCTGGACATACCCACTCTGGCTTCTAGGCTCTGTCAGGCCTACCCTGCAGCCAGTTTTGTAGGTAGAGAGGGGCATACAGGCCCTGACCCTCAATGGTGGCTGGGAGGTGAAGGCTGGCCACCATCCCCAGGCCTGACCACAGAGCCTACCACCCACAGTATTCCTACGAGGGCAATGACATCAGTGACTTGCCTGTGAACCTGTCAGTAGTGTGGAATGGCAACTTTGTCATCGACAACCCCCAGAACATCCAGGGTAAGTGTTAAGGGCTGACCTGGGTCTGGGTGGGTAGTTAGAGGGTTCCACTGACAAAGCTGCCTTCCACAGCACACCTCTACAAGTGCCCTGCACAGCGGGAAAGCTGTGGCCTCTGCCTCAAAGCTGACCCACGCTTTGAGTGTGGCTGGTGTGTGGCTGAGCGCCGCTGTTCCCTGCGCCACCACTGCCCGTATGACGCACCTGCTGCCTGGATGCATGCCCACCATGGCAGCAGCCGCTGCACAGACCCCAAGATCCTAAAGGTAGGCCCAGCCTGTGCCTTCCTGCCGTACACCCACTGTGAGGCCTTCCCTAGGCCCCGTGCTAGTGCCCCAGCCTCTGCCTTCCCGCAGCTGTCTCCGGAGACGGGCCCTCGACAGGGAGGGACACGGCTCACCATCACTGGCGAGAATCTGGGCCTGCGGTTTGAGGATGTGCGGCTGGGTGTGCGTGTGGGCAAGGTGCTCTGCAGCCCTGTTGAGAGCGAGTACATCAGCGCTGAGCAGTGAGTGTGGCCTGGGAGGGTTGGCCTGGCCTGGCCCACCCTGGGTAGGGTTCCCTGCAGCAGCTGAAGCCTGGCTGATGCCCGCAGGATCGTCTGTGAGATCGGGGATGCCAGCTCAGTGCGGGCCCATGATGCCCTGGTGGAGGTGTGTGTGCGTGACTGCTCGCCCCACTATCGGGCCCTGTCGCCCAAGCGGTTCACCTTTGTGGTAAGTCCTGCCCCTGTGCCTGCTGTTCTTGCTGATAGGAAGTGACTGTGGGTGCTCCAAGGTCCTGCTGGGTACAGCCCACTGGCTCACCCTTCCTCATTCCTGGTTGACCACACTTCAGCCCCATTCTTTTGCAGCCTGCGTGCCATCTCCTCCCTCCTAGCCTTCCCTCTGGGCTGGGTCTGGGCACCAGGAGTACAGGGTAGGGTTGATCTCTGGTGCTGGCAGAGTGCACTCTATCTGGGCTAAGCTGGCACTGCAAGTAGTGTCCCTGCACAACCCAAAGAGGTTGTCCCTCAAACAAGTCCTTTTTCCTGCAGACACCAACCTTCTATCGTGTGAGTCCTTCCCGTGGGCCTCTGTCTGGAGGCACCTGGATTGGCATCGAAGGGAGCCACCTGAACGCGGGCAGTGATGTGGCTGTGTCCATTGGTGGCCGGCCTTGCTCCTTTTCCTGGTACGGGGCAGGTGGGAGTGGGGGTCAGAGCCTGCTTGGCCTCTCCTGCTGGTTGGGGACCAAGGCTGAACTCCTGGTTCACATGTTTGTGGGCCCCCCTCCTGTTGCCTGGGAAACAGGGTATGAAGATCCTAGCTGGGGTGATCACTAAGGAAACCCAGAGGCGGGGAAGGTTACCATGGAGACTGGATCTACCTCCCTAGTGGGAAGAAGTGGTAGGGGGGAACAGCTGTCTGGAGGTGGGGCCTGGGCTGCTAGGGGTGGATACAATCCAGTTGCCTCCTCCCTGGTCCTGCCTGGAGGCCTGGAGGGGGACTCCTTGGGAACAAAATAAGAAATACTCAAAAAAATTTTTTTTTAAAGAGAGAAAACAGACATCTTAACAAAAGCCTTGAGGCTTGAAGTGGATAATTTTAGATTAGGGATGATAATTGAACGGCCCTTTAAATATTTTCCTGTGGTAATTACCCGTTATCAGACTAATCATCAGTGTTTGCAGCCGAATGAACGGGGCCTGGTGGCTGTGGGGCCTCCTGGCTGTGGTGAAGGAGCCAAGGGGACAGGATGCAGGTGCACTGTAGTGCCCAGCTGGTGCCCAGTGGAGGTGACCCTGTGACCCTAGCCCGAATCACTTCCTTGTGGCCCAGGGTCGTGGGGTGAAGCCCTGTGTTCCAGATTGGGATGGAGGAGGGCGCTGAGTTCTGAGGGTGCAATAGCAGAAAAAGGTTGGGGCTTGGCTCACTAGCCTCCCAAGAAAGGACGGGCTGTCTGCAGCATCAGGTGGCTTTGGGGAGGCACGTGGGCGGCCTGGAGCTGGTGAAGAGGCCAAGGCCCAGTGCCTGTGGAGCCCTGGTGAAGAGGGCCCAGGCAGAGCCAGCTTGTGCCTCTGTGGCAGCGGCCAAGGGAGCAAGCATGAAGGCCAAGTTCCATGTGCCAAGCAGGGTAGGTGGAGACACGAGGGGCTGGCCTTATGGCCCCTGGAGGGGAAAAGTAGTGGCCACAGCACTGCTGAGGGAGCTGGCCCTTTGCCCATGGTCATGCAGCTCACTTGTGGGGAGCTGGATGCCAGCTCACCCCGCAGGTGCCCCACTGGCTTCTGGATGCCACCTCACCATGCCATGGCTCCCCAGGAGGAACTTCCGGGAGATTCGGTGCCTGACACCACCTGGACAGAGCCCGGGCAGTGCCCCCATCCTCATTAACATCAACCGGGCCCAACTTGCCAACCCTGACGTGAAATACAACTACACAGAGGACCCAACTATCCTAAAGATCGACCCTGAGTGGAGCATCAACAGGTGGGTGGTGCTTTCCCATCCCTGTTGTTGTCCCTGTCTCTGTCCCCACTGCTGGCCAGGAGTTGTTTGGCTGGGAACCCCTCTACTGGGTACCTGCTGGCAGCTTCCTTACTGGCTTTGGCCCTGCTGGCAGCTCTGAGGAGGGACAGTGTCTGGGCTATGTGTCTGTCACATCCTATGTGCTGGGCTAGAGCATAGAATGGTGACTCCCCATACCTTCTAGTGGCGGGACCCTCCTCACTGTCACGGGCACCAATCTGGCCACTGTCCGCGAGCCCCGAATCCGAGCCAAGTATGGAGGTGTTGAACGGGAAAACGTGAGTCTGTACCTATGCCCACTAGCCCCCAACTGCCCACCTCGCCATACACTGGGGCACACGTGGGCCTTCCTTGCTTGTGTCGACCTGGGCTGCATGTGGAGTCTGAGGCTAGGTCACCCTCTCACCCTGCACAGGGAACCTCATGTATATCCTCGATGCCAGGACTCCCAGGCTGCATTTCTGTCATGGGTGTGCTGCCCACCCTTCTGAAGCACTGACCCAGTGTTCCTGTGTTCTGTGTCTTTAGAGCTGCATGGTGTACAATGATACCACTATGGTGTGCCGGGCGCCATCTGTGGACAACCCCACGCGCACACCACCAGAGCTGGGGGAGCGGCCAGACGAGTTGGGCTTCATCATGGACAATGTGCGCGCCTTGCTGGTGCTCAACTCCTCCTCCTTCCTCTACTACCCCGACCCTGTGCTGGAGCCACTCAGCCCCACTGGCCTCCTGGAGCTGAAGCCCAGCTCCCCACTCATCCTCAAGGTGGGCTTTATCCCTGCAGATTGTGTGGCAGAGGCCAGGCAGGGTGGACGGGTTGGTGCAGGGGATAGTCCGCAGAAGAGACTCAGCCCAGCTGTCCTACTCACTGCCAACCTCCACAGGGCCGGAACCTCCTGCCACCTGCTCCCGGCAACTCCAGGCTCAACTATACGGTGCTTATTGGCTCCACACCATGCGTCCTTACTGTGTCAGAGACACAGCTGCTGTGCGAGTCACCCAACCTCACAGGGCAGCACAAGGTCACGGTGCGTCTGTTCTGCCTGCCTGGGCTGAATGGGGCCTGGGAGTCTGGGCCCCAGCCCCAGTCTCCTGGGCCCTCCTGTCCCAACCAGGGCAGCCCCATACCGACTAAGCCCAGATGTGTGTATTGCCTCCTCCTACCCCCACTGCCTACCTGCTGGGTTCTTCAGCCCAGTGTTCCCCTGGGTCTCAGTGTCTCCATGTTGCCATCTACTTGGGGCCCCCACTAGTGGGATATCACCCACAGGCAGGTGCTGCCTGGATTTTAGGGACCTTGGCTTGTGGCACCTGGGTTCCAACAAGGGTGTGGGCAACTCCTGAACCCCTTGTACTACCTGCAGGTGCGTGCAGGCGGCTTTGAGTTTTCACCAGGTGTGCTGCAAGTGTACTCAGACAGCCTGCTGACGTTGCCCGCCATTGTGGGCATTGGTGGGGGCGGTGGCCTGCTGCTGCTGGTCATTGTGGCTGTGCTCATTGCCTACAAGCGCAAGTCCCGTGATGCTGACCGCACCCTGAAGCGGCTGCAGCTTCAGATGGACAACCTTGAGTCCCGTGTGGCCCTTGAGTGCAAGGAAGGTCAGTTGGAGTGGTACTCAGGGCCCACCGGGCAGCTGGCATTTGTCCATAGCCTGGTTTACCTGCTGACTGGTGCCCTGCAGTGCTCAGCCTAGTGCCTAGGAGGTGGGTGGGGGCCTGTAGGAGTAGGTTCCACCTCACAGCTGCTTTGGGTCATGTGACCTCCAGTACCTCAGTCTCATCTACAGGGTGGGTGTGACAGTGGGGAGACACTTGTAACTCTGCAGGCAGTGCTGGGCCAGGACTTGTAGTCCTTTAGTGTGGGGTCTTCAACAGCTTTGGCAGGACCTGGGCACTGACAGAAAGCCCAATTATTCTTGGAGGGGGAGTTGAGACAGGATTTTATTACTTAGTCAAGGTTGCCCTTGAATTCATGATATAGCTGGCTCTGATCTTGAACTCCTACAGCCTCCCAACTTCTGGGATAATAGGCAAGTGTCACATGCCCAGTGGGACTTGGTAGCCTTAAAACTTGAGACCTACATTCTAAGAGCCCCCCTGAGATCCAGGTGGCCCTCTGCTTAAGGGGATGGACAGTCCCAGTAAGATAGGGTGCAAGTGTATGGGGGCTGGGCATAAGTTGGGGCCCTGGGCTCCCTTGAGTCTTGTTGTGGCAGACAAGGAAGCTGCCTTGGGGCTGCCTAGTGGAGATCGGCAGACACCTGGCAGGCAGCAGCGCCAGGAGATGAAGGCCCAGCTCCTAATTAAAGCCCCAAAATTCTGGAGCCGCCTGCTCTTCTGGCTCTGGATCAGATAGTGCATCCCGACAGCTGTGTATAGCTCACAGCTCTGGAATGCTCCTTGGGCTTCAGGCCTGCCTGCCTTTTTTCCTGAGAGACAGAGCCTCCTAGGCGCCTGGTGGCTGTGTTGAGGGGTCTAGGGCCCAAGACAATGCAGAGCAGTGTCTGTGTGGGCCGCTGGGAGTCTAGAATCACCCTTCAGTCATTGGCTTTGGATACTTGGCCCCCAGCTCCACCCATTTCCAGTAGCGGTGAAGGCTGGTGCTCCGTGGCTCCCACCTCAGATGTCAAGAGAGACAGGAAGCCTTGCCTGGCAGCCCTGGTGCTGTTCTGCCCTTGCCCTGGTTAATCCCACGACTGGCCATCAAGGCAGAGGATTTTTGTTGTGTTAAGACTGGAGAAACTGAGGCATAGGGAGACACTGTGGTAGCCCTGACCCTGATGGTAGAGGGAGGGTCAGGGGGGACCCTGACACTTTACCTGGCCGCAGCCTTTGCAGAGCTACAGACAGACATCCATGAGCTGACCAATGACCTGGATGGTGCGGGCATCCCATTCCTTGACTACCGCACCTATGCCATGCGGGTGCTCTTCCCCGGGATCGAGGACCACCCTGTGCTCAAGGAGATGGAAGTAAGTTCACTGGCCATAAGCTAGGCTCATGGGGGACAGTCCAACTCTGCCGGGGACAGTCTGGCTCCTTGGCGCTCAGCCCAGCCTAGTTAGGTACAGGGGCCACACATGGAGGGTCTCCCTGAGGCTGAGACCAGGCCCTGCCTGATGTGACTCCTCTCCCTCACGAGCTTCCTCCAGGCTGGGCTGCTGCTTGCTGGCCCTGAGTACTTACTATAAGGTGGTGGTCCCAGGCACTTGGGCCCTGTATGCAGGCCAGTCTGCTTTCTACCCTGTGCTGGGGACCTATCTCGTCTCAGGACTTCATTCCCCATTGGGGGAGGGGGGACTTCTGTATGGGGCATTTCCATGAGAGCAAGGAGGCTGAGAACACTGTCCTGGCACCCAGTGGTGATCCTGTCCGGGGACTGATCTGCCATGGCTCTGTGACAGCAGGGCATGAGCAGTTGCGTGCTCACCCAGGTGCAGGCCAACGTGGAGAAGTCACTGACCCTGTTTGGGCAGCTGCTGACCAAGAAGCACTTCTTGCTCACTTTCATCCGCACACTGGAGGCCCAGCGCAGCTTCTCCATGCGTGACCGCGGCAACGTGGCCTCACTCATCATGACGGCACTGCAGGGCGAAATGGAGTATGCCACGGGTGTGCTCAAGCAGCTGCTGTCTGACCTCATTGAGAAGAACCTGGAGAGCAAGAACCACCCCAAGCTGCTGCTGCGCCGGTGAGCCTGCCTGCTGGGGTCCTTCACAGCCTCAGAATGGCTGATGCGCACTCGACCTCTGCTCCTGAGTGATGGAGGTGGATGTGGGGTGGGGGTGCTTGTGGACAGAGAGGCTGCCACTAGCTCATGACACACTGTTCTGTCTTCCACAGGACTGAATCAGTGGCTGAGAAGATGCTGACCAACTGGTTCACCTTCCTCCTATACAAGTTCCTTAAGGTAGGCCAGGCCAGTGGAGGGGGCACTTGAGGGTGGGGTCAGATGGGACACAGGAAGGGAGACTGGAGAGAGAGACTAGAGCAGGGCACCCAATGGAGGTGCTAGGAAGTGGCCATAGATGGGGAGCAACTCAGGCAGGAGCACCCCAGGATATACCTCTACCCCATCCCACATGAATGTTCTCCTGTCCAGGCTGGCCCATGATGGGAGCAAAGCCAGCAGTTGGGTTGGACTTTGAACACAGGTGCCAGGCACAGGGGAGGCAGGGCCTGGGCATTGGCCTCGGAGGCTCTGGGCTGACCTGGAGTTCCTCAGGGCTCTGCTCTGCCCATTGTGGTGTGTGATAGCTGCACTGGGCTTCCCCAGCCCTGGCAGATGGGTGCCAGACATCCTTAGGAGAAGCTGTGGCTTGGGTGGACACGGGCCCCATGGGCTGTCTTTGGGTTGGAATTGGTTGAATTGGCTTCATGTTAGTTATTGAGATACAGAGGGTCTGACATCTGGCTTTCTTCAAAAAGCTGGAAGGCTTGAGGGCCTGGGATATAGCTCAGTGACACAGGGCCTGCCTGGCAAGCCTGAGTCCATGACTTTGATTTCTGATTAAAAAAAAAAAAAAAGCCAAAAGGCATGGCAGAGGGGCCCTGCACAGTATTGCTTGTGGTCAGTGTAGCAAATGCTTTTGCCTACTATTCTCCAAGGCCCATGTCGATGCTCTGATGTACAGGTGGCTGGCGTGGAGCCAGTGTTCAAGGGTAGGTACTGGTTGACTGCCTAAGTCCATCATCCCTGCCTTGCGGGATCTTGGGACTTCTGTCCTACCTTTGAGCGATGCTGCTGCACCTTTGGCTGACTGGCAGCCTCAGAGGTGGCAGTGACCAGCTCTTGGATGTGTGCAGGAGTGCAGTTGGTGCAAGGCGTCCGCTGGCTGGGCATAGATGATGGTGGGTGAGAGGTGCAGGTGCTGTGTGGGCTGGAATAAACAGAGGGCAGGAGGTGAGGGAGCTGGGCCTTGTCGTGGGTCCTAGAGAGGTAACGTGTGGGTGCGTGTATGCAGTGGCCTCTAGCACGGGGTGAGTGCTCAGGAAATGGTAGTGTTCTTATTGAGCATAACTGGTCAGATAGTTCACAAGTGGGTGCTTCCTGTCACTGAGGGCCAGCTCATAAAGAGGTGTAACTCATGAATTGAGCTCCGTAAACCCAAAAGGCAATGCAGATGCAGCTGAAAGCCACAGCTAAGCCGAGCAGGGCCAAACCAGCTGCTGACCCACTGGATCCCAGGTCCCTACTCGGAGGTACAGGGTGCAGTGCAACACAGCTGGGCTGAGACACCTGCAGCAGGGCTATATTCTGTCACCTGCCAGTCCATGGGCGAGGCTCTGATTTCAGGAAAGCTGGCTGACTTTCACCCAGGAGGCCCAGAGCCTGGCCTGGGCCTGAGACCACCCACACTTCTGGCCCCTAACCTTTGCCACAAACTTTTTTTTTTTTTTTTTTAAAGATAGACTATTATTTAGAGCACTTCTAGGCTTCTAGTGAAATTGAGCATATACAGGGATCACTCATGTACCAACAGTCTCTGGCCCACAGTGGTTCAGCTTGGGAGTTTCAGGTTTACTGTGCTGCAAGCAGGAAGTGTGGTCAGTAGCAACTGTGTATAGGAGTTTGAAGTGCCAGCCTGCCAGGTGATGTGAAGATGATTTTATTCAGTGAGGCTGGGCAGGCGGTGAGTTACAGACCATAGCTGTGAGGTCACAGTGTGGTGCTGTCCTGTGACATTCAGCAGAATGAATGCATGTTATGGTTTTCTTTTCTTTGTGTGTGGGGGGGTCAGGGGAGCACTGGGCATTGAACCCAGTGACTTTACACTGAGCTGCATTCCCAGACATTTTAAAATTTTGAGACATTGACTCCAGTAAGCTGGTTGATCTTTTTACTTCAGCCTCCCAGGTGTGCACTACCACCCTTGACTTATGCTAATGAAGAATATGTGTAGTATAGTACAATACACATGAAATTCACTACCTTCCCCCCATTTTTAAGTACGCAGTTCCATCCTGTCAAATGCATCATAGTATTGTGTGGCTGTTTCCGTCTGCAGAATCAATTTCTAAAACTGAATTTGTCCGCATTGGACACGCAGCTCCCCATCCCTGCCCTCTGCCCTGGCAGCCCGTTCTGCTCTCTGCTTACTTTCCACTCTAACTCTAGGGACCCCTGTGGGCACAGGTGCCCCACGTGTGTCCTCTGTGACAGGTGCATGTCACTCAGCACAGTGCGGAAGCACCCCATGACTGTGTCCATCAGCACAGTGTGGTCCATACAACAGTGCACTGACTGCTGTGTTGGTTTCCCACTGTCCCCTGCAACCTGAGATTGTTAAATGGAAGACTAGAAATAAGCAACGCATGGATTTGAACTTGTGTGGTACTCTGAGCACTGTGGTGGGCTCACACGCAGTTGTTCCTAGAATGTGAGCCGTCGTCCCTTTGTCCTAAGCATGGGCTGTCCGGGTGACCAGGTAGTTGACTCACAGTACCACATGCATGGGGGCTCAGATGACCCATTTCACCTAATACAGGCACAAGGCAGTGAGGCTGGCCTTGAAGTGTGTCTGAGAGGCAGTAGAGTGCATCTGTTAGGTTCAGGTCCCTGACATCATAAGGACAGGGAGGAAGCACACGCTGAGGCTGCTAAGGTGCTCATAGGACAAGTGTATTTCCACGCAATGGGAAGAAGAATAAGGACATTCCCTCTGGGTTTGCCATCGCACCTCAGAATTACAGCTACAGTGTGTGGTGGGTGCTTAGATGGAAAAGGTACTATGTCTGTGGGCCTGAGCAGAAGGTGTCCCCCAAAACAGGTTCACTGAGCCTTTTAATGTAAGCAGCAGGGTGCTTACAGCAGGTCCAGGATAGACTTGGACTGAGTAGGAGAGCATGGGATCTCAAGTATGGTACTGTCCATGGGTTCAGCAGGTGCCAGTGGGGGTCTATGAGTGTGTTGTATTCCAGTATAACATGAATGTATGTATTTTTTGCCTTTGCCAAAAAGCAAACAAAAAGACAGCAAGAGGATCAAGGAATGGATGGATGGTGGGGGAGGAAAGGGGATGGAAAAGGAATTAAGGTGTGTTATATACCTACACCAGCTCCAAGGAGGGTAACCGTTATGTGGTAATTAATTAACTGAAATTTAAAAGAAAAACAATAGGAAGGAAATTCAGGCTATATCACAAATGAACTGTGAGGTTGCATACTATTTTTAAAACCCAAAACATCTTTTTCATTCCTTGCTATCCTTGGAAACAAAACTTACTAGAGAGGTGACCCGTGGACGATTAGGACAGTTCACCCCAAGGTGAGGAGAGAGGATGAGCTCCCCACTCCTAGAGCTGCAGATGGTCATCATGTTGGTACATGTTCTTTCAGCCTAGTTTCTGCTAAATCAACTGTTGAGAGAGAGAGAAGGTATTAATGTAGGGTCTCATGGCATTGTCCACACTGGTCCCTGGCGTAAGGGATCCTCCCACCCCAGCCTCCTGAGCAAGAGTTTGCTGGTGCCTATAGTTAACAGTGGCTTTGTGAAGCCAAGTCTGCAGGTGAGACTCCACTGCTAGCCGGAGTGGCTTTTAACCAAGAAATTCTTGCAGGCGCTGGCCCTCCTGTGGGTCCAGCGCTGTGCTTGCACCTTCTCCTACCCACCCCTTGGCCAGCGCAGCAGACCCACCTTTGTAGGTGTTTGTCACATAAGGTCGTGTGGTGTGGATGGTGTGTTGTTGATTCCCTGCTATGCAGTGACGGTGTGGGGAGAGTGGCTCCTTGCCCACGGCGACCAGCATCCCCGCTGGTTTCTGGCACAGTGGTCTTGGCTTGTTGAGTGTGTGGGATGCATCTTCCGGAGAAGAGTGCGGGTCTGCACATTCACTGCAGTTGTGATGTGTGCTGCTGAGTCCTGACGAGCGTGTGCCCCGAGTCAGGTCCAGGCTCGCGGCCTGGACTAGTGCTGGCTGTATCAGTCACTTTCACCTTTGCCAGTTTGATAAGTGCATATCGATAATTAATTGCTTTAGTTGGAATTTCTTTTAGCAAAGTGAACATCTTTTCATATGCTTAATAAGTTCTTTTTTCTTTGAAGCAAAGTTTGTACTTTTTTATCCTATGCATATTTTTGTAGGGTTATTTCTTTAATATAGCAGTTATTAAAAAAAAAAACCCTTTCATTTTTATGGCTCCTCTGATAGCCAACAAGTGATTTGTACTTAACATGCAGTTTGAGGTAGGGACCCATCTTTTTCCACCAAGTGGAAAAGCACATGCCCTACCAGCACTTATTGAATTGCCCTTTCCTGGATTATTGTATTTCATAGGAAGTGGCTTTAATATTTTTATTTGTTTTTTTGTTTTGTTTTAGGTACTGAGGATTGAACTGAGGGCTTTTGCACTGAACAACATCCCCCACTCCTTGTTTTTTCATTTTACTTATTGTATGATTTGAATTTTGAGACGCGGTGGTCTCTAAATTGCCCCAGTGGGACTTGAACTTGTAATCCTGCCTCAGCTTCCCAAAGTGCAGAGGTTTCATGAGTGCACCACCACTCACAGCAAAGCAGTGCTTTTCCATAGGCAGTTAGTTCCTGCACGTTTTCAGGTGGGGATTGGAGAAGTCTTGAGTTCTTCCTCCTTCCCCTCACTGTATGGGGAAGTGAGGGCTAAGTGAACTTAGCCCCTAGAGAGGGAAGGTGAGTCTTCAGAGGCCTTTGGTTCTGGGCTTCCCTCCGCCCTGGCCTCTACAGAATCTCTGATGGCCCCAGAGACTGCAGCCTGGGTCAGGAGGGAACAGCCCCACTGGTCCTGAGCTTTTCCTGAGAACGTCCAGCTTTTAGAGAAAGGGTATTAGTATTAGGGTCAGATGGACCTGAGTTTGAATCCTGGCTTCGTCTACTGTGTGACCTTGGGGCAGTGCCCTGTCTGCCTGCCTTAAGTAATCTAGCTGTGCACCTTTGCCTTCTGCACAGTCCAGGCCTGAGGGTCCTCTTGTCCCTGGGTCCCCCATGTTAGATGGCATTTCCAGGAAGCACCCTCATGATGGCTTCCCCTCCTTTTCTCCCTGCTGACTTAATGAAGCCAAGTTTGCAAATGAAATGCAATTTCAGAGACAAGCATGTTGTTGGAAGGTCTCTGGATGATCTACGCTTGCGGCCCTTCCTTAGCAGCTGTCTCTTTAATTACTGCAGATGCTAACGAGGTACCCAGAGCATCTGGTTACAGAGCCAAAGCTGCCTCTGTCTACTGGGCCTGGATGGGAGGTGGGGGTGGGAGACGGGTACTCAGCCTGCCAGTGACATGGCAGGCAGAGGAGTTGGAGGTCAGCGCAGCCCGTGAGGGCGACAGGACCTGGTTGAGCTCTGACTGCTGGCCCTTTGTATTTGCTGTGCCCATGTGAACCTCTTTCATTCTCTTTAGTTGGTGATGTCAGTAGAGTCCTGCCCTGCTCCTTGCTGGGCACTGGATCTTTATATTTGTAGAGGAGCCCAAAGGTCTAGGCAGCAACGTGAAGGACCCAGAAGGGCCGTGTCACTGGGACAGTTGTCACAGAGGCTGTGAGGCAGGAACAGAAAGTAGCTTTCTTGGCAGTGGCATGGGATCCAAGGGTTAGGGCAAAAGCAGGGCAGACCTCACCAAGTGCCCAGGCTGCCCTGTCAGCCTCAAGACCTCAACTATGTACTCTTGTGCCCTGGTGCTGGTGCTGCCTACTGTCCCCTGGAGTCGTGGCTCTGTCCCACGAGGGTGCTAAGAGCATACTCTTAAGTGACTTAGAGACCCTGGCCAGGGGCAGCCTCAGGGTGATGTGGACCCTTCACTCCTGCCTGATTGCATGTGTCCTCTGCACACTCCTGTGCTCCTGGCCAGGGCTTATTTAGGATCTGCCATTCACATTCAAGGGACAGTGGCTCTGCTGTGCCGGCTCTTCCTGCTCACTCTTCCTGGAGTGCTGCCACAGGGACACACTTGCCTCCTGTGAGCTGGCCTGAGTTGCAATGTGTCCTTGCTGGGAGGGTTGGAGGCTGGGCGAGGCTGGGCTGCTGGCCGCTCCTCATTTCCCTGGCCCCACAGGAGTGTGCGGGGGAGCCGCTTTTCATGCTGTACTGCGCCATCAAGCAGCAGATGGAGAAGGGCCCCATCGATGCCATCACGGGCGAGGCACGCTACTCCCTGAGCGAAGATAAGCTCATCCGGCAGCAGATCGACTACAAGACACTGGTGAGCATGGTGGTCCAGGTCCTGTCCCCACTCCCACCCCCAGCCAGCAAGACCAGGAGGTGGGGTTGATATTGTTCCTCCTCTCCCTCACAGACTCTGAACTGTGTGAACCCTGAGAATGAGAACGCACCTGAGGTGCCAGTGAAGGGGCTGAACTGTGACACTGTGACCCAGGTCAAGGAGAAGCTACTGGATGCTGTATACAAGGGTGTGCCCTACTCCCAGCGGCCCAAGGCTGGAGACATGGACCTCGGTGAGGAGAGGGTTTGCTGCCAGGCTGAGTTTTGAGTAGGTTGCCCTATGTTAGGGGGAGGTCATAGGGCTGAGCTTGGTGGAGAGCTAGGCAGGGCCCTCAGTGCTTGTTGGTCTGGTCTGTAGGGAAGCCACAGGGGAAGGGGCATCAGGGCTGGGCTCTCTGACCAGGACAGAGGCTATGGGATAGTGGTATCTAGGGCTGGGAGCCACACAGGGCCTGAGGGAAGGTGTGGCGAGGGGCAGGGCTCCAGGGTCCTGCAGTGATCATCGCTGGAGGGACTGGGATCAGGGCCAGTGCGGTGGGCTCAGGGTCCTGGCTGAGAAGTGAGGCCTGCAGCCCTTGAGTTTGGCTTCCCAGGGGCCGAGTCAGAGACTGGGGCCACCTAGTGTCCCCGCCTTCTGGGGACCACGTATGGGTGGCAGGAGGGAATGAGGCCCTGTGGCCCCACTCTCCAGTGCCCCCCTCCCTGCAGAGTGGCGCCAGGGCCGCATGGCGCGCATCATCCTGCAGGACGAGGACGTCACCACCAAGATCGATAATGACTGGAAGAGGCTGAACACGCTGGCCCATTACCAGGTGATCCTGTTTGGTGGGAACCTGAGCTGTGCCTCCCTGAGTCACTATAGCATTGTTGGTGCCAGTGTCAGGAGTGCTGGGGAGAAAACAGTCTGGCCTGGGACTGGCAGATTGTAAGGAGTGGCCAGAGGTCCTGGGTGCGCTGTCCTGGGCCCCAGTGGGCACTGTTCTGGTAGCTGGCTCTGGGGTTGAGGTGACCTACTTCCAGGCTTGGGGCAGTGGTGTCACTCAGGCTTTTAGGGTGGGCAGGGCATTTATATAGCATCTTGTGGAGTCTTGTGTTCCCACCTTCTACCTGCAGGTGACAGATGGGTCATCAGTGGCACTGGTGCCCAAGCAAACATCTGCCTACAACATTTCCAACTCCTCTACCTTCACTAAGTCCCTCAGCAGATATGGTAAGGGATGGCCCTGGTATGGTAAGATATGGCAGGGGTGGCCCTGGGCCTGGGCAGATGCCAAGACTCAGGGACATGATGACATGGTCACAGCCTACACTTGCATTCTGGAGGCTGTACCACACCCCATGCAATGTGCCCACCCTGTAATGTTGCCTCCTGGCCTCCTCAGCTGTCCCCAGCAGCCCAGGGGGGTGTGCAAGTCCTCAGGGTTCAAATGAGGCAGGCCTAGGTGCAGCTGTGCAGGTGGGGACACAGGCCACCCACTGACAGGTCCGGGTCCCACAGAGAGCATGCTGCGTACGGCCAGCAGCCCCGACAGTTTGCGCTCACGCACGCCCATGATCACACCTGACCTGGAGAGCGGCACCAAGCTGTGGCACTTGGTGAAGAACCATGACCACCTGGACCAGCGTGAGGGTGACCGAGGCAGCAAGATGGTCTCGGAGATCTACCTGACCCGGCTGCTGGCCACCAAGGTACACAACCACGTGGGGATGGGTGTGGCACCCTGCCGGGAACTGGGAGCAGGCCCTGCTCAAGTGCCCTGGGGGCTGCTGGGGACTGGCAATGCCCTGGAGCCTTGCACTCTTGCCTGCCCTCAGGGCACGCTGCAGAAGTTTGTGGATGACCTGTTTGAGACCATCTTCAGCACGGCACATCGAGGCTCAGCCTTGCCACTGGCCATCAAGTATATGTTTGACTTCCTGGATGAGCAGGCAGACAAGCACCAGATCCATGATGCCGACGTGCGCCACACCTGGAAGAGCAACTGGTGAGTGCTTGGGGTCGGGGTGTGCCCCACGCAGCTCAGGCTGCTGTGGTCTCTGCTGCAAGGGTGTGCTGCTCTCAGAAGAGCTGCATGTGTGTGTTGGGGCTGCTACTTGAGAGAAGTGGCCTGGCCAAGTGGCAGTGAAGATGACAGCAGGCATGAATGGTGCTTACTAGCATGTGCTGCTTGTTGCCTGGGACAGGGATTGCTCACAGAGCTACAAAGATTCCCCTGTGTTGCTGGGACCTGGCACCCAACACCCACAGTGTGTGGTGGGGAAAGATTTAATTTGGCTGTCTGAAGAGGTTTTTCAGCCTTTGGTCAGCTGTTTCCAAGATGGGGCAGGATAGCAGAGGGGCCTGGTGGCAGAGAGCTGCTCACAGCATGGGGTGTAGGAAGCAGAATGAAGGGAGGAGCCAGGGCGGAAGATAAACTTTTCCAGGCCACACCCCAGTGACTGCCTCTTCCCACCAGATCCCAACAGCAAGACAGCTTTGATCCCCCATATTCCAGCCACTTTCAGGTGGCTCCACCTACAGGTGCTTGAGGCTTGTGGAGGACATCTAGTTATAAAACGAAACACTGTCAGTTGCCAAGGCCTTGGGGCAGTGGATGTGGAGCCAGGGGTCACAAGACCCTGGGTTGCACCATGGACCTAGGACAGAAAGGGACCTCTGTGTGGCTGGGCCTGTGGTAGGAGAGGTGCCCAGGTACCCAAGCAGCTCCCTCTGCAGACTGCCTGCCATGGTCGGCACTCCTGGCTTTGGGTGCTGTACAGCTAGGGGACCAGCCCTGTGCAGTTGTAGGCAGAATCCCTCCATGCACATCTGGAGGCCCACAGGAGCACTGTGGAATGATGGCCAGTTGGAGTGGGTGGACAGTATCCCAGCAGAAGGGATTATTTCCCCTCAGAAGCTCCCCATTTTCCCTTCAAGACTTCCCCTTTCCCTCTCAGGCACACCCAGCATATACTCCCATTACACAGCCTCCTGGCTGCTAGCCCAGCCAGTGGCCATACCCCATCTCCCAGGCCAAAGTCTCTGGGCAGCCCTCACTTCATCCTCTTGGAACCTGGTTCTCTGGTTTCCTCCTCCCTACTGCTTCCAGGACTCTCATGGGCACTTCCCAAACCTCGAGTGTAGCCCCCTGCCAGCCATCTCCCTTGGGTGATGGAGAAGAGGGCTCCATAGTGAAAGAAGGGGGCCTGCAAACAGCACCCCCAGTCATCCCCCCCACATACACACACAGTCCTGCCTATGGAGGGTCCCAGACCAAGCCAGGCTGCTGAACATTTAACATATGCCTGATTGTTCAGGGACCTCAATTTTTAACTTCATTTGGTGGCCTGTGTGGGCTGTCTCTGTGGTGGTGGTATGGGCCCACGGCTAGGGACTGCTTAGCAGTGTGTCCCTGCACAGCATGCAGACCAGGATCCAGGACGGTGTGTGGCTCAGGTCTGTGCATCCTACCTGCTGTGACGCGTGTGACCGTACACACCTGAGCGTGGGAGTGATGCTGTGTGAGAGGCGCCCGGCAGATGGTGCCACTGTTTTTGGAAGCCTGGGTCCGGAGGCTGTGGAATGGAGGGCTGACTCTCCTGTGCGTTTCAGAGGGACAGTGGGGCCTGAGGGTGGCAGCTGACTCACGGGCTTTTGTGTCTGCAGCCTGCCCCTGCGCTTTTGGGTGAATGTGATCAAGAACCCGCAGTTTGTGTTCGACATCCACAAGAACAGCATCACAGACGCCTGCCTGTCGGTGGTAGCCCAGACCTTCATGGACTCCTGCTCCACATCGGAGCACAAGTTGGGCAAGGACTCGCCCTCCAATAAGCTGCTCTATGCCAAGGACATCCCCAACTACAAGAGCTGGGTGGAGAGGTACAGTGCAGGCACAGGGAGGGCCTGAGGGGTGCAGGTGGGGTGGGGCCTTCACTCCCACCTGGCCACCCGCAGGTACTATGCTGACATTGCCAAGATGCCTGCTATCAGCGACCAGGACATGAGCGCCTACCTGGCTGAGCAGTCCCGGCTGCATCTGAGCCAGTTCAACAGCATGAGCGCCCTGCATGAGATCTATTCCTATATCACCAAGTACAAGGATGAGGTGAGCTTTGTGCAAGTGGGAGGGCTGGCTACCTCTGCTAGGCCCTCCGTTCCCTGCTCTGGGTCCATTGGGGTGCACAGGAGTGGGGAGAAAGGGTGGCTGCATCTCCTCTGTCTCCAGCAGGACCTGTGACAGGGCTCAGAGGGCTAGAGGTGAGGGATGACTCCAGGGTGGGCGCATCCTTCCTTGTTTTCTGCAGACTTGGGGTGAGGATACGAAGCCTATTCCTGCACACAGGACAACTGACTCCTGGGCTGCATTTGGGGGCCTTGGGTTTGGGCAGGGTAATTGCATTCCCTTCCAAGGTGCTGAGTGGCTATCTGTAGGAGGTGTGGGGCATGGCTAGGACTCTCCTGGGAAGGGAACCCTTTCTAGATACGATGGCTTTGCGGCACTTGGCCCACTTCCCCAAGCCAGACAGGGACCCTGGAGGTTCAGAAGCAGAGGGCTAGGCCGCCTTCTGTAGTCAGAACTGGGGAGGCCGATGGGTTCTCAGTGGCCTAGGTAAGAGGACGGGCAGCAAGTTGGAGGTAAGGCCACAGGAGATGCTGATCTGAGGTCTGGATCTTTAGGTTCAAGGGCAGCAGAACTCTAAACGCCATATTTGGTATGGAGGTCACTGCTGAGCAGAGGGCTTTTCAGGCCAAAGCTAGGAGGCTGCAGCCAGGAGACAAGGGCAGAGGAGGGGACAAATAGTATGTGAGGAGTCCCAGGTGACAGCCAGGTTAGATGAGAAAGGTAAGTAACCCCAGAAGTGGGGGAGTGGAGGACCCTGTGCTTTATATAAAGGTGTAGAGGGACCGGGAGGGAGGGGACAGCAGTGTGGCCATGTGTGAAAGGGCCCTGTGTCAAGCACCACTGGTGACTAGGGTGGCTGTTTCTGGGCCACCTCTGAGCCCTACCCCAAACTTCTTCCCCACACCTGTAGATCTTGGGGGCTCTGGAGAAGGATGAGCAGGCGAGGCGGCAGCGGCTGCGCAGCAAGTTGGAGCAGGTAGTGGACACGATGGCCCTGAGCAGCTGAACTCCAGCCGGTGACCACCCAGCAGGAGGCGAAGCCAGAGGGCTGCAGAGTGGGGACCCCTGGAAACAGCTGAGCCCACCGTGCAGAGAATCAGGAGGTGCTTGGGGCTGGCACACGGCCACCATCCTCTCGGCCTCCCTTCCTGGGCCTTCACAGCATGGCTGGGCTTTTATTGGTGTGGGTGTGATGGCACCTACTTGGCCACCTCTGCCTAGGAACCTTTGCTGCCTGAAAGAGCTGCCAGGGGGCCTTCATAGGAGTGGAGGTGGCCTCTGTGCGGTAAGGCCAGGACCAGAGCCCAGCCCCCTCCCCCCAAGAGGGGTAGGAGCCTGCCTGTCTCTCAGAGGCAGGGCACAGGGCTGGGGTCAGCAGTCACGTCCTCCTCAGCTGCCACCAGCAGAACAAGTCTGAGAATCGGAGGCCCAGCTGGCAGCCAGTGGGAGGGGCACATGCCCAGGGTTGGTGAGATGAGCCAGTGCCATTTTGCCTCCCATGCCTAGCACCCCATGCTCACTGCCCTTCACCGTCCTCAGATTCACCGCGTGCTCTGCGCGGCCAAGGCCGGAGCGCCACATTTACCTGCCTGGGAGGCTCTGTCCCCTCCTATGGAGGGGATACCCATGGCTCCGAGGGACTAGCAGATGGATGGACAGACAGGCGAACCCCTATGTCCTCAGGGCTGTGCCTCTGGGAGCCGCTGGGCCTGGGGCTCCAGCCACAGAGCGCATGTTCCCATTATTTATTCCCCTCTCTTTATCCTGCGCAGTGGCCCAAAGGTGGGCTGAGCCCCCCCACCACGGAGCCCTTGCCCTCTGCCCCTTCCTGCCACAGCTTCCACTTTGGCCCTTCCTAAGCAGTGGGACACTGGGACTGTTTGTTTTTAAGAGAAACAGGAAACCTCGCTGCCCTCTGCCTGGGTGGCAAGGGCAGAATGCTTGGGCCCTGCTGGCCTGAACAGCTCAGGCTGTGACTACGGGCAGGGACTGAGGGCCTGCAGTTGGCTGCTGACCCCTTATCCCAGCAGGCAAGAGAACAAGTTTTTAATGGAACCCTGTACATATATATATATATATATGTGTGTGTATATATATATGTGGCTCTGGCCTCATCTCCAGCCCCAGTGGGGTATTGTATAGTTACAAAAGGAGAGTTCTGAATAGGAATTTTGAAGAAAGCCCAGGTGGTAGGAGAGTACCACCAGGCGGTGGGAGAGAGTGGCCAGGTTTCTAAGGGCTGGAGCAGTGCCCCAAACCTGGTTGCCTCTGCCCAGTGCGCTTGCTGTGGACAAAGGAGTCTAGAGCCCCAACCTGCTGCCGGCCCCTGAGAGCTTCCAGGGTGCGTAGGGCCCGTGGATTTGCATGATCGTGCTAGCGTTTAGTCTGAGTTGATCTTTTTCAAACTGCAAGTGTTGAATCTAGAGGTGGTTAGACCCTTTTTTAATGTTTTTTTTTTTTTTTTTTTAAATTAATCAGTCACTTGTACAAGCATACAAGTAGCCCAACCCCTTTTCGAATTCACTTTTTCGATGGTACTAAAGATTCTAACGGACTTTAAGGGACAGCTAAGTGTGGCCAGCCCTAGTGCTGAGGGCAGCATGCCTCGCACCTGCAGGCTGCCAGTTCTGGGGTCCCCTTACCCCAAGCTGTGTGAGCCAGTTGGCTCCTGGGAGATCAGGTCAGGAGCCGCTCCCTGGTAAGGGGGCCGGTGTGCAGTTGATGAACTTCTGACTCAGGGAGCTCTTCCACCCCATGGGGCACCCAGGGGTCTGGGCACCCCACTCTAGGCCTCCTCCAGCCCTGTCAACCCCCCCACAGGCCAGAGCTGAGGCTGGCTGGGCTGGAGATGTAGCCCTTATGTCCTCCAGGATTCCCTTCCCTGGTGCACCCTGTCCATTCTCTCGCTGCCTGGCTGTGCCTGAGTTTTCCCTGATGTCTTCCCTGGATGCTGGCTTCAAGTGGAAGCCCACAGTTCTTCCAGTCCCAGCTGGGCCATGCAGGCCCCTTGGCTCCCACACCTTCCAGTGTAATTCTACCCCAGCTCTTCCCCAAGCCTCTGGGCTACTCCTACCCTGCTCAGTCCAGCCAGGTGGCCTCCTCTGTGTGGACAGCATCAGTGGGCAATAAGAGGGTGTGATTTCCCAGCCCTGCATGACTTCCGTGGGGGGCCTTGGCCACAGCCAAACTCATGGCGTCTGCTTGCAAGCACTTTAGCAAATCTGTTTACACGCACGTTGATCCAGCTAATTCTAAGCATGCTGTATCAGAGGACAGCAGGTCTCCCTTGAGCGTCTCTGTGGGGCCCGCACCACCTGCCAGGTCCTGGGCTTAGGCCCTCATTTCCTCTTGTCACTAGTCTCTATACTCCCAAATCTGTAGCACCCCATGGGCTGGACTAAGCATGCTGTGGTCACCTGCTAGTGTCATGGTGGATGCTGTGAACTCCAGAGTGGCCTAAGGGCCCGGTCAGAGCCCACCATGCTCTGGGCATTGAGATGCCCAGGACCACCTCTGCCCCCAGCTGGGTTGGGTTCTGTTGGTATTGCTACCCACCATGGCCCTGCTTCTCCCAGCTCCTCTGCCCCTCCTAGCACTAGGCTTTGTTCCCTAACCCAGCCTCTGGGTACAAAGCCACCGAAACCTCCAGTTGGCCGGCCCTGTACTCCCAGCCACCTGCCTGTTCTCCATTGGCCTAGAGACTGCAGCTGGTGGTGTAGAAGAGGGGTTCAGGTGCCCCAGGATGCACAGCATGAAGCCCCCAGAGGTTGCCCAGTTCTTGCCCCTTGGGTCCCTAGGTGAGGGCCCTGCCCCCACATGTCCCTCGCAGCCCAGATCTGATAGCTCACTCGTTGGTGCTACACAAGCTAGAGTAGATATATTTAGAGAGAGAAAGAGAAAGAAAGATATTTTTAAGACAAAGCTCACAATTAGCTGTCCTTTAATGCCGCGGAGCCCCCCACCCAGAAGAAGAATGGTCACTTGTACGGGCTGAGCTTCCAGCCCTCAGCGCTGTCTATGGAAGCGGCGCCTCTGACTGGCGCTGTACCCACAGATGTGTAAATATACAGCAATTTCCTATTTTACTGTTCTTCAGATTTAGTACTTGTAAATAAACACACACATTAAGGAGAGATTAAACATTTTTGCTACAGCTTCCGGCTCTGGGTTTTCTTGTTGTGAGGTGTCTGGGGCCTAGGACTACTAGCTAGGTGTTAGGTGACAACAGCATTATGACAGAGCCACACTCAAAATAGTCTGGGAGACACTGCGGGGCCTCCTTCCTCAGTCCTTGGCAGGGCAGTGGGTTCAGTCATACCACACAGCCCTAGTACCTGAGAACTTCATGCAAGTGTCAGCACTTGGGAGGTTGAAGCAGGAGGATCACTGCATGTTTGAGGCCAGCCTGGGCTACATAGTACGACTGTCTCAAAACAGCAAGTAGAGTCCTGGTCACTGTGTTTCATGGCCACAGGTGGCCCAGTCCCCCCACCCACCCCGGGAAGATGCTGGGTCTCTTAAGGTGGGGTGTTCAGCCCTGCTGACATGTCACAGTCCTCAGCTGAGACTAAAACATCTATGTTGAGCCCCACTGGAAGTACCCCAGGTGACTCACACCTAAGTCAGGTTGAGCCTAGGCCCCGGCTGGTCACAGTGGGCCAGGAATCCTGGGCCCTTGTTAAATGCAGAGTCTGAGCTCAGGAGTCTGAGTCATCTTGCGCCCCTGCCATGGACAGAAGTACTGGGAGCCCTGTGGAACTGCCATGCAGGTGAGGGGCCTTCAAAGCAGATGCAGGTCTTTCCAGCAGGCCCTGCCTGCTGCCACAGTGGAGAAAGTGCTGGGGCAGCCCCTGCAGGCAGAGAACTTGTCTGGACCCAGTCTCTAGCTAATTTCACCACTGTAGAGTGGGTGGCCACACCTATCCCAGAGGCTGGAGTGGCGATCCACTGTGAAGATTCTGGTGTCCAGAGATGGCCACAAATAGGCTGCATCCACGTTTCCCAGCATACACCCATGGTACACTTGAAGGTGTTTCGACACTGTCCAGTCCCTGTCCATTGTCTCTGGGCCCTGTGAGGTTGAGGTCATCTTCAGCCAAAGACAAAGAAGCTGTGGCATACACAGGTTGCCCAAGATGCTCTCCATCCCCAGGATGCTGACAGCAGTTCCTAGATCATCTTATGCACCTCCTGTCCAAGCAGGCCCCTCCTGGCAGCCGGGCCACTGGCTCAATTGCTAAAGAGAAATCAGGATAATCACGAAATTGCATGGGAAACACATTTAGCAAATGTGACTCTGTTTGAGGGTGACACAGCCTGTACTCATAGCTTGATCTCCAGCTTTTGAGCACTCAGCCCTTTTCTCAGTTACCCTTTTGAGGTCCCTGAGGGAGGACTCTGGCCCTACCACCCTAAAATCAGGCTGTAGCTGTCTTTGAGCCACAATCAGCCCTAGCTGCTCCAAGGTGATCAGGCCTAATTATGCAGAAACAGCACCTTCTGATTGCTGCGTGCCTCACTTCTGCTCACTGGAGGCACTGAGACCTTCAGGTTATCAGGGCTGGGGCTTGGGCTGTGTGTGGCAGAGGTGCCCACTCAGCACGTCGAGAGCTCCTGGTTCTCCTCTTCCCAGTGCCCCAGAGCAACCATGGCTGGGGCAAAGGACAATGCTGATGGCAGGATGAATAAAGAAAGAGAGGGGTATAAATAAATAAGGTGACTGCAGATGGACTCAGGTGTCATGAGGAAAATACAAGAATGACAGGGCATTGCTGGGACTGAGTGGGCAGGAAGGACAGTGGAGCTAGAGTTACGAGACAAGAAGGAGCCAGCCACAGCAATATGTCTGAGGACAATGCTCCCAGGGGCAGGAAGGGCCTGGGTGGCCTGGGAACGGGTTTCCTGGGCCATCCCTTCCTGAATACCTGTCCCCTACCTGCCTGCTTCCTCTGTGCATGTGGGCTGTGTGGGGCATGTGACTTGTTCTCTTTGTCCTCTTAGACTGAATCACTTGGGCTGGGGCCACACTGGCCAGGTGAGGGGCCTGGGAGAACAGCCTCCACCAGCTTCCCTGGGCAGGAGGAACAAGCACACAGTAGACCTCTGTGCCTCAGGCCAGGCACAGAGAGTGATCATTTACATCTCAGCACCGTGTGTCAGAGGAGAGGCCTGGGGACAAACAGGTGGCATCTCTTGCCAAGCACACAGTGCTGCCCAGGTGGAGCCAGATGCAAGCTCCGCAATCCCTGCAGTCATGTCTGTGAGACCAGCATCCTCAGAGAAGCCAAGGAGCTTAATGTCTGGAGCCTGGTGAAGAGCAGAGGCGCTGTTTCTGCATAATTAGGCCTGATCACCTTGGAGCAGCTAGGGCTGATTGTGGCTCAAAGAAAGCTACAGCCTGAACTGGCTGCCCTGTGAGCAGAGCCCTGGGTGCCAGGGATGTGGAGGTTCCTGTGGGGCTCCAAGCTGGGTGTCTGGGGAAACTGGCATTCTGGAGGCCATTGCAATATCCAGCTGAAATACTACAGCAAGAAATACCCAAGTGTGTCTCTTGTTAGTGCCTCTCTCCAATATGGAGGAAACAAACAAGAGAAGAGAAAGAGAGACAGACACAGTCACCAGTCTGACTGGTTAGCACATGCAATAGAAAAATCCAAGGCTATGTCTGGCCTATGGCATGGCTGGAGCCAGGTGCTCCTATGAGGCCCCCAGAGGAAGAATCCATCCTTCCCCTTTGTCTTCTGTGTGGGCTTCATTCTCAGACAAATTCTGCCTAAAGTGAAGTCAAGGATGACCACCAGCTCTGGACTTACTAGTTTAGCAATCCCACGGCAGCACATGTGTCCAGGTAAGGATTTCATTGGCCAGCTTTAGGGCTCATGTCTCTATTTGAGTCAATCATTCTGACCTGAAGCGTGAGGCACTGTGGTTGGCCAGATGCAGGTCACATGCCCAGAGGGTATAGCCAATCCATTTGTACTTTGGGCCCAGTAGTAGGGAATTGCAAGGGAGTAGCAACATCTGGAGTAGGGCATGGGTTTTTCATGGCACCTGGGATGGATGGCCAGAAGAGGAACTTGTAGCAGCCCTACAGTTGATTACCCAGTCTCCTCCCAGGAGCTCACAAGTGCCAGCTGTGCACTTTGGATGCACTTAAATTGCCTCAGTCCTGTCTGCCTTCTAGCTCTGCCTGGGAGCCTAGCCGGGCCACCTGGCTGCAGCACTACACAGTCCTCAGTGAGCCCGGCCAGGGGATGGCAGGCAGGGTAGAGGGATAACAGGAAGGGGGCACATCTGTCTGCCTGTTAGGGAGGAGTGGACCTGGCACACAGCATTTCTGCAAGAGGGCTGGGGTAGGGATTGCCAAGTCTGGGGATGGGTGGGGGTGGCTCCAGTCTGGGTGACATCCTTTCTCCTGTGCTCCATCAGCCCCCATCTACCAACCCTCCACTGGGGTCCTTCTGATACCCATCATCTCCCACCCTCCCTAGCCATCTTCCAACATGAGTGCAGCAACACAGGCAGCGTGCTGCCCCTCAACCCCTCCCACCACTCCAGATGCTGCTGTTGCCTTTGTGAAGAAGGGAAGGGCCACCCTGGAGTGGCTCAGGTCAGGAAGGGGCAATCTGGGCCCCTTATTTGCATACCCAGCATTCACAGCAAGCTTTCAGCCCTGAGCCTCACTGCCACAGGCCTACAGATCCTGTATGAGCAGCATCCCCAGCTACTTCCTGGGTTTCTTCTAGGAGAGTATATTAGGATTTTACTTAGAGGAATAGACATAAGGCACAGATATTAACACAAGATGTACAAATGTATAAAGGATTATAAAATTGGCTTATGACAGTCAGCTGCAGAGTCAGATAAGGAAGTGTACAGAGGGCCCTGCATACCTGAGACTGAAAGATTCAGTCTCAAGGTCTGAAGCTCACTGCAGTGTTCTGTGCAAGGGTCTATCAGTAGACCAATGGGTCTGTGACAGAAGGCTGAAGAATATGCAATGGAAGCTGAAGAGTCTGAAAGGGAAGGTGAAGGATCCAAACCAGAGGCCAGAGAGTGTATGCTGCAAGCCGGGTGATGAAGTCCAAGCCGAATGCGAAGACCAGAGTACCTCCAGGGAAGTGGAACGTTGATTCAGTTTGCAGCCCCTTTATATGGTCTCTCTGTACTGAGTCACACTGGGGCTGGCCCGTTGTGCCCTAGGGCGGAACCAAGGCACCCCAGGGCCCTATCCACCCTGCAGGGAGGGTCCCCCAGCGAGTCAATCCAGCCAAGTGGACACAATGTATCAACCACTACAATCCACCCCTTATCAATTTGGCATTTTTTTAAAACCAGTCTCCAGACATAGAGGTATGCATATAATAACACCTAACATTGTTGTAACTGTCCTGCATCCAAATAGAAATGCATTAATACCCTTACCAGAAGACAAGGTAAGTTTGTTTTTGCTTGCTGCTTACGCTTTAACATTAACACAAGTTTGATAATCCTAAAATCTAGTGCTAAATCTATATTATAACGGAACCATATATAGGGGTGAAATAGTACAGTTATAATCCCCTTTTCGTAGCTGATCATGGGTTTGTAGCTATTCTGTATTAGTCAGGATTTTACTTAGAGAAACAGATGTAATATAAAAAACATTAACACAAGATGTACAAATATATAAAAAATTACAAGATTGGCTTATGGCAGTCAGCTGCAGAGTTGGAGGAGGGCGCATGCAGAGGGCGTCTGCACACCCGAGACTAAAAGATTCAGTTCCAAGGTCAAACGCTCACTGCAGTGCTCCATGCAAGTCTCTATCAGTCGGCCAATGGGTCTGCCACAAAAGGCTAAAGAGTCTGCAATAAAAGCTAGAGTCTGTGACAAAAGCTGGAGGATCCAAGTTAAAGGCCGAAGAGTCTGCGCTGCAAGCCAGGTGATAAAGTCCAAGCCAAATGTAAAGAGCAAAGCTCCCCCAAAAAAGTAAAACTAGGACTCCTTCCTCAGCTCCTTTATATGGTCTTTTTATGCTGAGTCACTGGGCCTGGCAGAACCAATCGTGCCCCAGGGTGAGCCTTCAGGCCCCCAGGGGCCCCAAACCGCTGGGAATCAATCCAGCCAAGTTGACACAATGTATCAACCACTGCAAGGGCTCCCTCCTGTGTACTGAAGCCCTGGCTGGAGCACAGACCCTGTTAAAATAAGGACTACCTTTGCTGCTCCTGTAAACCCTCTCGCCTGTGATTCATTTCTCAGGTAGCGTGAGGTGCAAAAGTCCTGTCAGAACTTTTTATCCTAAGAAGTGTGGACAGAGTGGTCATTTCAAAAGATAGCAATAAACAATCAGAACTGTTAGCAAATCAAAGAGCTCCAGAGACTGCAGCCAGCGAAGACCAGGGCACAAACATGGTGCTCATTGACCTACGGTTGGTAGCATGAGGTGGCATCAGAAAGTAACAGCTGGCATTGGCAGTGACCAGCGGCTGGCTGTGTCAGCTGTGGGCGTCCAGCATTACCTGGTGTTCTTTGGTGACAGACTGCTAACCGAGCTGCACTTTGCCATTTCAGGCTTTCCATCTGAATGGAGCAAAAGGACCCTCCGCGGCTAGCTCTCTCCTTTCGAAGCTATAGGTGTTGAATGTTGTGTCTGGCCATGAGGAAAGTTAGAAGAGAGTTTGGAAGAGTGAGTTTGAGCTTACAAGTGTTGGTGAGGGTGTGGAGAAATCAGCCCCTAGTGCTATGCTGGTGGGAAAATAAAACGGCACCCCTGCTGCAGAAAACGTGACACTGCCTTAAAAACTGAACATGATGAGGAGACGAGGGGTTGAAGTGAAGGGAGAGGAATGGGGAGAAAACGAAGCACGATGTATCACGTACAGCTACAAATCCCCATGATGAATGTGATCATTGTAGATCTCTAAAATGCACCAATAAAATTTTTTAAAAAGTTAAACACGAAACTGCCCTCTGACCCAGTAATGCCACTTCTGGCGACAGACGTGAAAGGAATGAGTGTGGGGAGTCACACAGCCTGTATCAGAGAGGAAGGAAGTGTGGGCACCCACACGGCACGGGAGAACTCCGGGGACACTGTCCTGCCAGAGATAACCAGACAGAGAAGCACAGGTCCTGTGGGATCGCACTCACATTTGATGTCTGGAGCAGTCAGGTTCATAGAGAATAGTGTGGGTGCCGGAGCTGGGCAGGGAAACGGGGCTAAGCCTCCATGGAGACAGAATTGGGGCTTTGCAAAATGAGAAAAGATCTAGAGCTGGGTGGTGAGTGTGCTCAGCACCTGGGAAGCATCGCCTTGAGGTCCTGTGCATCACCCACCGCATGTAAGATCCTTGGGGGTGGGGAGGGTCTGCTTAAGGAACATAGAGTCTCATTAGTTAGGAGGGGTGAGGTCCAGGGCTCTGAGGCCCAATGGGGTGCTGACAACAATGTGTCCTAGGTTCACAGAAGACCTCTAATGTTCTTGCATCAAGGCAGTGATGAGCGGTCGAGGCTGCACTATGCTAATTGCTCTGGTTTGACCACAGCACAATGTTTATACATGGATGAAAACAGCACCCTACCCCATAAATATGCAAAATTATTCCTTGTCAATAAAAAACACACTTTTTTTTTTAATTGCCAGAGATCAAACTAATGGCCTTTCTGTTCTGAGTTACAACCCCAGCCTTTTTCATTTTACTTGTTAACTTGGAAGTCAGGGTCTAGGTTGCCCGAGCTGGAGAACTTGTGACCCTCCTGCCTCCAAGACTGTAGGGATTATAGGATATACCATGGAGGCCCACCTGGGTGACTCTCCTTGAGGGCGGAGCAGTGAACTTCTTTTCGGCTGAGCCTGACCCTCTTTCTATGTCTGGATCTGTACAGAACTGGCTAGTTTTCCTTATCCCTTCAGCTGGCTTTAAGCAATGCATATGGGTCTAGTCAAGGTGCTGGTGGTAAGTCCGCATCCACCAATCCTGGGTGGAGGCTGGGCCTTTCGAGGCGGCTCGGGATGCCTGGAGCACAACCTCTTGCTTTTCTTCATCTTGGTGATGCCATGGCAGGGCGGGACCTCGAAGGAGCCCTGGAGCAGCCCTCTTAGGATTATCTCGCTGCATGGCTTCGGCGACGCATCTGTTTCCACAGAGCTGCTGGGTACCAGCTCTGCAAGCCCAGCCAGGCTGACGGAAGGGGCTGGGCACATCATTGGGGTCACAGCCCCAGGCTGCACAAGGTCGCTGGCCAATCCCATCTGTCCCCAGCCTCTACTAGAACCTCGAACCCAGCTCCCACCCCACCTGCCCGCCCAGGGGAGCCTGTGCTCAGCAGAGAAGTGCCTACTTTCTGTTGGCTGAGACACAGCTTTCATTAGTTTCCAGGGGACAAGTGCCATGTTGTTATCTCACTAACAAGATGAACACCCAGGCATCGAGCTGCCCTCTGCCAGCTCCTCCCCGTGTCACCACGTGTGAGTCCTTGGACAACAAGCTTGGCCACAGCCCAGTCCCTCTGCCTTAGAACGGCTCATGTTGCAGAAACCAGGTCACACATCCCAAGACACCGGCATGGAGTGTGACACACTCCTTTGTCCCATTCACCGAAAGCTCATAGTTGGATCTGGAAGCTGGGCCAGACCCGTGTTCTGTCCTCTGCCAGGCAGGAACCATGCTCCCCCGCTTCGATGGGCTTCCCAGCTACCTGCTCACCAGGCGTGAGTCTTTTGTCCACCCTGAATAAACAATTCAGAAGGAAAACTTTACAGCCCAAGTGGGTAATACTCAGGGTCACTTGATCCAAATAGGAGGTAAAAGTAAATACAACAAAGGTGAGAGGGTCAGTCAGTCCTGGCAACAGGGTGTTGCTCACAACAGTCTCTGATGAAGCCAGGCCCAGCACACAGTCTCTTCCTGATGGCCTGGGGTCTCAGCCCACTCCCCCTGCCACTCTCCCTGGGTACTACTGGCTGGGGCCCAGGCAGGCCCCAGGTGTCCTGTTCCCTGCACTGGCTGCCCTCTCAGAGTGGGAGTCCCTGGGGCCACCTGCTTGGCTGGCCTTGAGCCATAACAGACTTCCTCCATGCCCTGACACATCTGTCTCAATGGCCCTGCTTTCCTGGAGAATCCCAGGTATCCCCTGGTGCCCTGTCTGGGTGCTACCTGAAGCACTTAGGTCCCACCCACAGTGCCTGAGGAACCCTTCTGTCTGGCCTATGCTAGTCCCATGTCGCTGCTTGGTAGGGCCCAGTGCTGGCTCCATGCTCCTGGCCAAGTGCCCTTCCTGGGCCTCTGGGGTACTCTGCATTCTGGACCTCATCCCTCACGGCTTGGCCTTGCATGGTGGAACATCGCCATCATTAGGCGCTCCTGGCAGGGCCTAAATGGCAGAGAAGCACGGTGGGCAGAAGCAGTTGTGGGCTGAGCCTTTTTCTCACTGAGCTGCATCCTCAGACCCTTTTATATTTTTAAAGTTTTTGAGACAAGATCTTGATAAATGGCCCAGGCTAGGCTCAAACTTGTGATTCTCCTGCCTTAGCCTCAAAGAGTGCTGGGATTACAGGCATGGGATACCACACTCAGCTCAAAAGTAGGTTTTAGTCTAAGAGCCAAGACTCCTCATTCCTTTTACCAGAACAGATAGCTTTAAAACAAGATTTTAGTTTTAATTTTTATTTTGGATTTTTGGAGGGTCTTTGTAGCCTAGGCTGACCTTGAGCTCTTGGTGATCCTCCTGCCTCAGCCTCCAGAGTGCTGAGATTATAGGTGTGCACCATCACAGGTGGGGAGAGGGATTTCTAACTCTCTTTTGCTGCCTCACAGGCCAAAAGCAAGAGTTCCCAAGGCACAGACTCAGTTACCCCTGACACAGAGCAGGTCAGGAGTCATGGAAGGAGACTCCCCCTCTCCTGCTGGAACTGAGAAGGCAGATATGAAGGGGAAGCCTGATTCCTCCCTCCTGACAGACAACAGCCCTTGTTACCAGTGGGTAAGGAGCCACTGGGAACTTCTCTGCAGCCTTTTGAAGAGTACAGAGGTACTAGGGGTCCACAGACTGCTGCGGGCAGAGGATACACCATGTGTCTGCACAAAAGGCTCAGCCTACGTGGCCGGGCCGGGCCGGGCAGGCTTTCCACAGAAGGCTGATGAGGGAACTGATCTGCCCTTCCTAAGGACCAGGAAGACCCTAAGCTTTGCCGTAGGCCTCAAAGCCATCTTGTGAAGAAGGAAGGAAAGGCAGGGAGCAACCTGTTGGGAAACTGAACTGGGACCAGGACTTAAGTTTTTAACAAAGAGAATTCATTGAAAAGAGAGTTCATTAAAAAGAAAAGAGAGAGAGAGAAAGAGAGACAGAGAGAGACAGAAAGACAGAGAGAGAGAGAGAGTTCATTGCACTAGTACTAGATTGAGTTAAAATTTAAGGATATTGAACTGCCCAAGTAGGTGATTTTTTTTTTTTTTTTTTTTTTTTTCTAATTTGGACCAGGTGCCAGAACGGTATCAAGAAGTACATGGTATGGAG
>NW_004524830.1:1799605-1804983 GCF_000260255.1 Octodon degus | reverse complement strand
TCTTGTTTTCATGATGCTGTGGTTCAGAGTCAAGCAGCTCTGGCCGTTCTCCTTTGTGAGTGTTTTCAACTGTGCTGCTGTGGCTGACTCAGTCTCCCAATTTGCTCTAAAATGTTTCCCTTTCATGGTCAATTTGACTTTGGGGAGGAGCCTAAATTCATCTGGGCAAGATCTGGTGGATAAGTGGATGGGGCATCACATTTTTATGGCCTGCCAGCCATATTCATTGTATTTTTGACCATGTGTTATAAAGAAACTCAGGAAAGAAGACTTCCAGAACTGCTTCAGAAAATGACAGGAGCAATGGGTGCCCATGTTTTGCCTTGCTTGCTGTGGCAATGCCAGTTCCACCCTAACAGTGAATTGCCATCGCTGAGGTGGCCACTGCCTCTGGAGGCAGGGGATGCTAGGCCTGGTTGTCCTATTAGGGGGAGCAGCTTGCTTTGTCCCCAGGTATCCCAAAGCCCAGAGGTGTAGGCTGGGCTGGGGCTGCAGTGCCAAAGGCAGCTGTGACATCCCTCTTGGCACAGGGGTGCTCTCTGTCACATGTACCATTGTCTTCTCTTAGATCTTCCCATCATCCCTCAGGGCCAGGTGTACACATTCCTAGGCTCATGTGTTGGTGTCCAGGAGACCACATAGCCATGTTATTGCCATAGGAGTTGCCTATGACTGAGACCAGCCCCTTCTGCCACTGTCACAGTTCTCCTGGCCTTTCTGAAGCCACCACTGCAGCCAACTGTTTTTGGTCACTCAAATTTGGGGTGGTGCTTCCACATGTGCATTCTTACGGGTTCTTTTTTTTTTTTTTTAAATGTATTTAGCACAGGGTCTACAGGGACTCACCACACAGATAGGACTTGTAGCAATCCTCTTGTTTTCAGCCTCCCAAGTACTGGGATTACAGGCACGCACCACCACGCCCAGTCTCAGTCACAGTCTCAGAGCACCCCTGGAGTGGGGCTGACGTGGCACACTAGGTATTGAACTGTCCAAGCAGATGCTTTAGTCTGCTGAGCTATTTGGCTGGCCATTCTTGTGGATTCTTACACCTTGGCTATGGGCCCCTGGGCCAGGCCATTGTCCTCCCTGGAACGCGACACAGTGACAAATCTCAGGCCTCTTCCCAGGAGTTGGAGACAAGCAGCACTGTGATAGGTTCTTCAGGTGTCTGAAATGCTCATTGTGCTAATTGTCTATGATAGAGTGACAGCTGCCCTTCACCCAGGTGACACTGACAGCACACTCCTGAAGGGTGGGAAGACCCCTGGAGAATGCCTGGTCTCAATGTCTTATAGAAGCCTTATGTTGGTCAAGATGTTGGCCAAGATGTAGTCACATGAGAATCTGATGTCATGAGGGAGTGTCCCCAAGATGACACATGCGCTGTCTGGCAACATGGGGCTGGCATTGGCAGGAGGCCTCTGTTCTCATCACAGGGAGTCTTCTTGGGCCAGCTCAGGTGTTCTCAGAAGGGCAGCAGTCGCTCCCAGGGTAGATGCTCCAAGGGGAGCCCTGGAGGAAGCCTAGGGTCTGTGGTGGTCTAGCTTTGAAGGTCATGGGTATCATTGTAAAGATTGGCCACATGCAGCCCTGAAGAGACTTTCAGGAGGTGGTGACAACAGATGGGGCCATTACAGTTGGAGAAGCCAGGCCTAAACCTGGCTCCCTCCAGGGCGTCACCCTAGGGTCTCTGCTCATGGTCCACCTGGACAGTCTGATGGAATGACGAGGACCATTTTATTCTTTCCTTCTCACTCTTAAGCTACAAGTTTCACCCAATTATTTCCATCACTTTTTGTTTATTAAGATAAATATTTAAGACTACGCATTTTTCTCTGAGGAGCACCATCTCTGCCACGGCATTTTTATTACTTCTGAATATTGTAAGCTCGGTTATTGCTTTCTTCCTTGATCCAAATGATGCTTAAGAGAGAGCATTAGCATTTCTATGAAAAGGGCCTTCATCTTAGTTCTGTCTAGTTTTACTGTACTGGGAGTAGAGAATTCTTTTCTGTACTTATTTTTTTTTTCCTTGAGACACCTTCTGGCTATGCAGTTGAGGCTGGCCTTGAACTCACTATGTAGCCCAGGCTGGCTCAAATTGACTGTTTTGCTTGTGTCTAGATATGCTCCCGAAGCCTCATGTGGTCGTAGGGGGGCAGACTGTCCAGAGGTGTGTAGATCTGAGGAATGTGAGGCTGGGATCAAGGGTGTGTGATGGTTGAATCAGTCCACTGGATGATTTGGCATCGTTCTGGGTGGGTTAAGGGCATGAATGCTTCACCCACCCCAGGGCTGGTAGTGGGAATAAAATGCAAGGTACAGCAAGGGGGCTAGTGGTCTCTTACTGCCCACTTGTCCTAGATAATTTCTCCTCCATGATGCCCCTCTGCCATGGAGCCAGCTCACCATGGACTGACACCTTTTACAAACCGTGAGCCGAACAAATCTTTACCCCTTTAACTTTGGATGTCAGGTATTTTGTCTCAGCAAGAGAAAAGTAACTAAGACACTCATGGTAATCCTCATGCCTCAGGCTCCCAAGTGCTGGGATTACAGGTGTGTGCCACTGTGCCAATTGTAGTGTTACTGTGCGTAAGAAAAAAAAATACTGTTCTGGGTTCGGGCTGGAGCTCAGCGGTGAGTGCTTGCCTGGTGTGCACGGCCCCTGGTTCCACCTCCAACACTGCACAGACAAACAAAAAAGTAGGCAAGAATCTCTTTGTCCCCCATCCTGCCTGGGCACGCCACATCTCCCTCTGGACAGGTATTTGCAACCCTGCTGATGGCTTTTCTGTTAAGCGCTGTACATCTTCCCCACAGACTACTGATTCTGGACATTCAACTGCTAGGTAGCCTCCTCTGGCACCTTCAGTCTGTTCTGTTAAGTTCTCTGGACATCCTATTGGGATTTGTGGTTGAATCTTTGGCCTGATTTCTGGTGGTCTATGTGAATATTGTTCACAGCCAAGCCATTGAGAGTACCTTATGAGTATGTTTTTTTCCTGTGCAATTTCTGCTTTGTAATTGCCCTTTTCAGGAGTTATTATTATTATTAAAATATATTAGGAACACCCTTGCCCATTTAAACTTTTTCTTGACAGTGCCTCCTGGATCCCCAATGTCTGAACTGGCTACTGGCTACTTGGTTCTTTCTGTCCTCATTCCTCCCCAAATGTCTTCTCTGCCCTTGTGTTCTGGCCTGAGTCTGGGGCCCTACGACCCCTTTCCCAACTTGTGCCCTCAGATACCAAGTACATATTCCAGTAGGCATCTTAGTAAATGTACACCATACTTTTGAAGACTTGTACTTTTAAAAATATTTTATTTTACATTTAACTTTTAAAATACGTATTTTCCATGAATTTAATCCACCCCCTATTTCTGTGGGTTTCCTACGGATGGATTCCACCAACCACAGATCAAAAATCTTACTAAAAATTGAACGCTTATAGATTTATTCCCTAGATGATATGATATAACAAGTACTTACAGAACTTTATATTGTGTTAGGTGAGATGAGAAACCCAGAGATGCTTTAAAGTGCAAAAGAGGACGCCCGCTGGTTATTCGCAAGCATTGCCATTTAATATGGGACTTGAGCATCTGAGGGTCTTGGGGGTAAAGCACAGCCCTATGGATATTGCTTAGCCACTGTCCTTGTCACTGGGGCACAGGAGTCCTCCTCACTCACAATTTAAAGTAGAGGTTTATCTTGGGTCACATTTCAATCCATGGTCAGCAACTCCAAAAGAGAAAAGCTAAGGGCTTGGCAGAGTAGGGGTGCTCACCTTATGGTGGCCAGGAAGCAGGGTGGGGAGGGAGGAGCCAAAAGGGACGTATCTTCTGGGGTTGCACTCCCGGTGACCACCTGACCAGGCTCCACTTCCAGCAGCAAGTCAGTTAGGAGCCCCATCGCCCACTTACCTCCCCAAAGGCCCACCCCGATCATGTAAGGCTTTGCAAGAGGTCTAGTATAAACTATCACAGGTACGAAGGAACACTCATCTGGCTGGGGGTGGAGTTCTAGGTAAGAGGATGTTTTCCATGTTGTATGAAAGGAGAGAACGTTAAGACTCCCCTTGACTAGGATGGAAGAGGCCCTCGGGCTTGGAAACACGCAGACAGTTAAGGCATTGCCACCTGCTTCATGGCATCTAACCACTGTTTTTCTAAGCAGGATGGTTTGGACAACCATACTGTGCATTTCTGCTGGTCTATGGAAAGGGGAAGTTAATGCTTAATTTGTTTTGTCTCCTTTCTTCAATTCTTTGACCTTTTCCTTTTCTTAATATCTTACATATTTCTTTCTATTTCCAATTTTACATGCATACATCTGGTAATATGAACAGCTAGTTTGAAGACAACACTATGCATTACAAGAAATACTGTGAAAGTAATATTTTGTTAAGTGAAATTCTGTATCACTTGTAAATTTTCTGTTTTAATGCTATTCTGTATTTTCTTTAAAAAATAAAAAAAGAAGAGGATGTTTTCCTCCAGCACTTGGAGCCACTGTGTCATTGGACCCTCCCCTTGAGCACTGCTGGTCAGCGGACTACGGAGTTAGAGGGCTGCGCCTTTCCGGTGACCTGTTTTGATTTCTTGGAAGGTGTGTGACTGTCTCTTTTTTGTGATGCTCTGGCACTTCGTGGTAATGTGCCTTGTGGGTCTTTTCATGGAGCACTTCAATGTTGTTATGATTTGTGTCTAGTTGTCCCCCCCAGAGCCTCATGCAGTCTTGGGGTTTCTGGAGTTTGTGATTGATTACTGTGGGTGTGGATGCTATGCCTGCCCTGGGGCAGGTAATTTGCATTATAACATAAGGTAGGAAGAGAAGCTAGCGCTCTGAGCTGCTGCTACCACTCCCTTGTGCTCTTGCTCTTTGCTGCCACCATGAAAGTTTGCTTTCTGCTATGTGCTGCTCTGCCTTGGACCCAGCTGAATATGGACTGAAACCTCCACTAACTGTGAGCTAAATAAACCTTTCCTTCCTTTGGTTTGGGTGTTGGGTATTTGTTCCAGCAATGAGAGAAGAGTAACTAAGACAAGTGTGGAGATGAATATCCTCCTGTGTAGCAGAGTTCTCTTTGTTACTTCATGGCTGATCTTCTCTTTACTTTTCTCTGCTCTCTCTTGATTCCTTGGGCATCCTGGACTAGCCAGGTGATCTTTGTTATAGTCTCTTTTCTTTTTGGACTTGATCTACTCTCTAGAGGAATTCTTTAGTTGGATCTTTTAATCATCCTATTGAATTTTCAAACTTATGCTGTACATATTTCATTTCTCAGAGTACATTCCAGGCCTGAGAATCTCTGTTATGGTTCCCCCTTTTTTTTCCCCCTCTTGTGGACCTTTCCTATTTTTCTGAAAGT
>NW_004524830.1:1791909-1793182 GCF_000260255.1 Octodon degus | reverse complement strand
TGAGCTGAGTCTGAATGGGAGAATGTGGAGTAGAGGGGAGAGGAAGCTCTCCCACACACTCACTGGGCCTGGGCTAGGGCTGGATCTGGGGGTCCCCAGAATGTGGCAGAAATTCTTATTTGGTGGGTCAAGTTGTGGGGGGGTGTGGCAGAGTGGTGGTGGGGGACCCAAGGGTGTGGAAGAGGGTCTCACCCATGCTGCGCCTGGGCTTGGATCAGACAGGTCCTGCCGGCGCAGGGTGGCGCAGGGTAACTGGACTATTATTATTATTATTTATTGGATACAGGGCTCACTATGTGCTTCAGACTCATAATGATCCTCGTTTCTCAGCCTCCCCAGCCCTGGGATTACAGGTGTGTGCCACCACACCTGGTTTTGGGACTGGCACAGCATGAGGCACTGGGGATCAAACCTGGGTCCTTGCACTTTCCAGGCAGGCACTTAGACCACCAAGCTATCTTTCTAGTCCAGAATCTGAGCTTTAGAAGCCACATCCTGTTAGCTTTGCCAGAGTGGTAGCTGCAAGGAATGGAGGGGACCCTGGAGTGCTGGTATATCCTACTCTGAGCTGGGCACTGGTCTGTGTTGCTGGTGAAAACACAGCCATCTGGCCGTACCAGCTTTGTCTTGCAGAGCAACTAAAAACACACCAGGGAAGGTCAGCTTGCCTACTGGGTGGGACTTGTGCACTGGCAGTAACCGGGGCCACCTGTTCTGTGGAGGAATTATCCATGCTCCTGCTGGGTTAGCCCTTTCATGAGTATACAGTGAAGTGGCTGGGGTCTCACAGCCTCCTGTGCAGACTTCATCGTGCGCTCTCTGGGTTGTAGTCTGGAGCCTTACTCTGTCCCAGCATGGCTGCCTTCCAGCTCCACAGGGACTGTGGTTCCCTTCTTCAGAGAAATGGCCCCTCTCCTCTACTGGCTGGGGAGGAGCCAGGGTACCATGGACAGGCCGGTTCCTGAGTCCCTGCTGTCTCCAGTTCCACTGTCTTTCTGAATTCCCAGTTTGGTTTGGTTTGTCTGGCTTCCTCACTCCTGCATTCAGATGGCTTCTTGGCTCTCTAGTTCCTCTTTTGTCTTCCTGGACCTCATTTTAGGGACTTAGGTACCATTTGTACAGATTCACGGAGACTTCTCTTTTTGCTGTCATGTTTTCTGTCTCCTTTTCATTTTGTACTATTTTCTAGTAGTTTTCTGCAACTTTATGTCCCAATGCTATGCATATTTCAATGAATTGCTAACATCTCTATCTATATTGTGTGTGTTATGGG
>NW_004524830.1:1785539-1791024 GCF_000260255.1 Octodon degus | reverse complement strand
TGTGCTTCAGTGATCACTAAGCTTTTACTGTCTTTATAATTTTGCCTTTCCAAGGATGACCTACATTTGGGATCCTCAGTAGGCAGTCTTTTCACACTGGCCTTCCCCACTTCGTAACACACATCTAAAGTCTTCTCATGTATTTTGGGGGGCTTGATGGATGATTTATCTTTTTGAGAAATCGCTGAATAACATTTTATCATATGCATGTCTCATTTGTTCATCCGTTCCATTGCTGACAGACATTTTGATTGCTTCCAGTTTGGGCAATTATGAATAAAGTTGCTCTACACACAGCAGTAGGTTTTTGTGTGTATATTGATTCATTCACTAGCAATGACTGAATCTCTGTTGTTCCTCATCCGTACAGAATCTGGTCATTTTTTAATTAGCAAACTGTCTTTGTTTTATGGATACAGCATTTCTGTATCCTCAGTAAGAGAACTAATTAGCATTTGGGGTAAAGTTTCCTACCTTATTGCTGATTTTCCCAATTTTCTTTTCCATGCTTCTTTTGTCTTATGTCTTTTATGTTGGGGCTTTCTGTACATGTCTGGTTATTTTTGCTTCCTTATTCATAATCAAGAACTAACTGGATGTCCCTAGGTGGGACTTTTAGATGAGTCGGTATGTTTTTTGGCTAATTGCAAGGCAAAGAAGCTGTCTTCTTGGAAAACCACCAAGTATCCCATGAACTCTCTGATCCTCCCCTTTGTGGAGGAGGAGGTACACAGCTTCCTCTGTCTGGAGGCCTATGTGCAAACTTAACATTCACTGAAGGAAAATAGCTCATTTAAAAAATGATGTTGGGAAAGCTGGCTATCTGCACGCAGAAGGCTGTATCTACACACCTATGTGTATAGCCAGTTTGTCCATCACCATTTATTAAAGGGGTCATCTTTCCTCTTGTGAAAGCTTTTGGTTTCTTTATCAAAGAATAAATAGTTGAATGTGCTTGGAGTTGTTTCTGCATCCTCTGTTCTGTTCCACTGATCCTCACATCCGTTTTCTGTGCCAGTGTCATGCTGTTTTTATCACTGTAGCTTTAAGTCTGGGATGGTGAGGCCTCCCAGTTTGCTCTTGTTGTTCAGGATTGCTTTTGTTATTCTAGGTATCTTCTGGTTCCATATGAATTTTAGGATTTTTTTCTCTAGTTCTGTTAAGATGTTAGTTTGATTGGGATTGGGATTGCATTAAATCTATGTATCAGTTTTGGAGTTGTGGCCATTTTAAAACTATATTGGTCCTGCCTATCCAGGAATAGGCAATATTTTTCCATTTTCTGATGTCTTTCTCAATTTCTTTTTCAGAGTGCTGTAGTTTTGGTTATAGAGGTCTCTCACCTCCTTTGTTATGCTAATTACTAAGTTATTTTTCTTGGTGCTATTGTGCATGGTATTTTTTCTGATTTCTTTCTCAGTGGATTCATTGTTAGTGTGTAGAAATGCTATTGATTTATGTGTGTTGATTTTGTATCTTGTTACATTGTTCAATTTGGTTATTATAAGAGTCTTTTGGGTAAATTTTTTCTTCTGTGGGAAGATCATATCATTTTCAAATGATCATAATTTTTTTTAACAATGTTGGTTTTTTTTTTAAATTTTATTTTATTTATGTGTGTATGTGTATGTGTGTGCGCGGCCAGCTCAGCCCACCAGGGGGCGGGCTGGCTGGCATGTGGTGCTGGGGGATTGAACCGCGGTCCCTGTGCTTTGCTAAGCTTGTTCTAAGTAGGTGCTTTAGACCACTGAGCCATCTCACCAGCCCTCAAATGATCATAATTTGACTCTTTTCTTACACATATTCTCTGTCTCTGTCTCTCTCTGTCTGTCTCTCTCTCTCTTTTCCTCCTCTTTCTTATTTCCCTAATTTCTCTTGCTAATATTTTGAGTACTATTTTGAATAGGAGTAGTAATAGTGGACATCTTTATCTTGTTCCTGATTTTAGAAAGAAAAGTTTCACCTTTCCCCATTTAATATGATGTTGGTAGTAGGTTTGTCATAAATGGCTATATCACACTGAGATAAGCTCCTTCTATACCTATTTTATTATTTTTAAATCATGAATGGATGCTAAATTTTATTAAAGGCTTTTTCTGCATGTATGGAGATGTTTGGGTGATTTTTGTCCTTGCATCTGTTTATTTGATGAACTTCACGTATTGATTTACATATGTTGAACCATCCTTGCATCCCTGGAATAAATCCTTGTCAGTCATGATGATCTTTTCGATGATTTGTTGCTTTCTGTTTGCCAGTATCTTTTGGGAGGTTTTTGCATCTATATTCATTAAAGAGATGAGCGTCTAGTTCTCATTTTTGGTTGGATCCTTGTCTTTTTTTGGAATCAGGGTAATGCTAGCTTTCAGAAATGACTTGCTAGGGCCGGGGAGATGGCTCAGTGGAATAAGCACTTCCCTGGCAAGCGCAAGGACCTGAGTTCAATCCCTGGTTCCACCACCACCAACAACAAAAAGAAATGACTTGCTAATTTCCAGAAATGTACTCCTTCCCTCTCCATTTCATTAAAAAGTCTGCAAAGTATTGGCATTAAATCTTCACTGAAGTTATTGTAGAATTTGGCAGTGAGTGTAACAGGACCTGAGATTTTCTTAGTTGGTAAGTTTTTAAAATTGATGCTTCATTCTCATTACCTGTTATTGGATAATTCAGGAGTTTTATATCTTCTTGGTTCAGTTTTATGAATTCATATGTATGTAGGAATCTAACCATTTCTTTTGGATTCTCTAATTTGTTAGTGTATAGGTTTGCAAGAGTTACTAATAATGGATTTCAGGAGTCTGTTGTGATTGCATCTCTTTCCTTTCTATTTGCATTCATTTGGGTCTTTGCTTTCTTTCTTGCTTGCTTTCCTTCCTTCCTTCCCTCCCTCTTTCTCTTTTCTTTTTTGCTAAGTCTTGCTAAGGGTTTATTTTATTAATTCTTTTGAAGAACCAGCTCTTTGATTCACTGATTCTTTGTATTGTCATTTAGACTCAATTTCATTGATTTATGCTCTGATCTTTATAATTTTCTAGCTTGTACCAACTTTGTATTTGAATTGTGTTTGTTTCTCTAGCTCCTTAAGGTGCATGCAGTATAGGTTATTCACTCAGGATTGCTCTATTTTTCTGATGTGAGCATTTACAGCTATAAAAATTCCTTCTTAGGACTGCTTTCATTGCATCCTGTGAGTTCTGGTGTGCTATTCTGGCATTATTCCTTAATTCTACAAACTATAATATTTCTTCTGTGACCCATTGATTACCCAAGAGTGTATTGTGTAATGTCCATGGTTTCTCTTGCCATTGGGCCATAGTTACATTCTACTATGATCTGATAATACTGATAGTATAATATTGATTCTTTTGCATTTACTAAGCATGTTTTATTGGCTAATGTGTGGTGTATCTGGAGAATTTTCATGTACTGCTGAGAAGAATGTGTATTCTGTTGGGTGAAACATTTGGGAAGTGTCTAATAAATCCATTTGTTCAAAAGTTTTGTTCAGCTGTAATATCGCTTTGTTGGTTTTTTGTCTAGTTGATTTATTTATGGCAGGATATTGAAGTCCTCCAGTCTAATTGTGCTTACATTTATTTGATTTTTTAAAAAATTAAATACCTTATTTATTTATATATTTGGTACAGGGTTTCGCCGAACAGCTTGGACCCATAATGATTCTCCTGTTTCAGCCTCCCCAGTGCAGAGATCATAGGCATGTGCTGCCACACCTGGTTTCACACTGTGTGCCCAGAGAAGGCTTGACATGACATGTGGTACCAGGGATTGAACCCAGGACTTTGTGCTTGCCAGGCAGGCCCTTAGACCACTGAGCTATCTCCCCTGCCCCTATCTGATTTTTTTTTTTTTTTATAACCAGTAGTACTGGTCTTATAAAGTTGGGTTTGCCATTGTTCAGTGGATCTGTTACTAATTGTTATTTCTTCCCATTCTGTTGTTCTTTTATCCAATTTGTAGTGGACTTCTTTGCCTCTCCTGACCAGTTTTGGCTGAAGTTCACTTTGTCTGAAAATAGCTATCACTGTTTGGTTTCAGGTTCCCATTTGTAGTATTTGACATGTTGTGTCAACTTGGCTGAATCCGCTCCTGCAGTTTCCTGCTGCGGAGGACCTGCCCTGGGGTGCGATTTGTTCCACCTTGAGGCATGATTGGTTCCACCCTGGGACACAATTGGTTCCACTCTGAGTTGCTATTGGGCTGGTCCTGGGGCATAATTCGTTCCATTCTAGGGTGCAAAGGGCCGTCCCAGAGTAACTCAGCACAAAATGTGTATATAAAAGAGTTGAGGAAGGCTCCAGCTGGCTGCCTTGCCCTGCTTCCTTGGAGAAGTCCCAGTCTTTGGAGGCGCTTGATCTTTGCCATGGACCACAGCTGCTGCTTCTCCTCTGCTCTTCATTGATTTCTGCCACCATGAACTGGCTGTTGTTTGCCTTGGAGCCAGTGGAGTATGGACTGAAACCTCCACAAACTGTGAGCTAAATAAACCCTTTCTTCCCTCATTTTGAGTGTAGGGTATTTGTCCCAGCAACAAGTAAAAAGTAACTAAGGCACCATTGCATAGAATATTGTTTTCTATTCTTTGATTTTTAGTTCGTTAATTTCTTTTTTTAAATTTAATTTAATTTTACATTGAATAGTAAAAACAAAGGCAAAAACAGATGGCAGAAACAAGGACAGAACCAGGGTAATATACAATAATACGTATGTTACAGATTTTCAAAACAAGAATAGCTAATTAACAATGGTTGTTCTATTATCTATTTTTTAAATTATAATTTTCTTTTATTTTGAGGAGTGAAAACAAGAACAAGAAAAACAAAAGCAAAGACAGAAACAGTATAACAAGTAACATTTTTTTCCCCTATATTTTAGTGAAGGGTCTACAGGGTATTCAGGGTCTCACTACTAGATCAGACTCGTAGTGATTCTCCTGTTTACAGCCTCCCAAGTGCTGGGATTACAGGTGCATGCCATCACACCCAGTCTCAATCTCCGTCTCAGCACTTCTTGGGGGCAGGACCAGCACTGCTGGCCTGGGGATTGAACTCCTGGCCCTGTGCCTACTTGCAGGAGCTTTAATTTGCTGAGCCATTTGACCAGCCTGGTAACAAATAACAATATGAAGATCTGTAACACTAACTTCTTTTTGGCTTAAGAGTGTTTCTTATACACAGCGTACCACTGACTTTTTCAAATTTATTCTGCCAGTGTCTTTTGACTGGTGAATTGAGACCATTCATGATGCAAGTTATTATCAGAATATATTGATCTCTTCTTGTTGTTGCATGGCTTTCCTTTGCTGATTTCCTACCTTGCCCTGGCGTAGAACTGCTCAGCCCACCTAGTGTCTTCATTCTATTGGATTTTTGGGCACTGTTAGTTTCATTGCCTCTTTCTGTGATATCCTTGAGAATTTTCTTGTAGAGCTGATTTGGTGACCATGAACAACTTCAACAACTAC
>NW_004524830.1:1716423-1785434 GCF_000260255.1 Octodon degus | reverse complement strand
CTTCTTCTTCTTCTTCTTCTTCTTCTTCTTCTTCTTCTTCTTCTTCTTCTTCTTCTTCTTCTTCTTCTCCTTCTCCTCCTCCTCCTCCTCCTTCTTGCTTCTCCTCCTCCTCCTCCTCCCCCTCCTTCTCCTCCTCCTCCTCCTTCTCTCAGGCCCTTGTGCTTGCCAGGGAAGCGCTTATTCCATGGAGCCATCTCCCCAGTCCCATGAACTTCTTTAGCTACTCTTTATCATAAAAATGTCTTATGATATAAGATCTCCATAAGTTAGAAAGATCATTTTGAGGATATGTCAGCCTGGATTGGTATTTTTTTTTCTTTTTCTGGGGATTGAAACATTTCACTTCAGGCTCTTCTGATCTTCAAGTTTTATTTTGGGAAGCTTCCTGCAATTGCAATGAGTTTACCTTTGTTTTTCACTAACAGCTTTTAAGATTCTTTCCTGAGCTGGGCTTTAAGTATTTTTGTGCATGATGTGCTGTGAAAAGATTCCCTTCTGATCCTGGCTATCTGGGGTTTGATATGCCTCACTTTTCTGTATGTTAAGTTCTTTCCCCTTATTTGTAGTTCTCTGCTATCATTTCAGTAAACAAGTTTTATACCATTTGTGCTATCTCCTGAGTTTTCATTAGCTACAGCTAATCTTAGATTAGTCTTCTTTGTACCATCTAGGAACTGATGGACCTCTTTTTCATGTTCTCTTACTGCTTTTAAGGTGTGTCTCATTGGTTGGTCTCTAACAGCATCCCTGTCTTCTCCTTCTGGTTCTCTGCCTTCGTACTCATTGCTTCTCCTGCTCATACTTTTGATTAAATTTTAACCTCCTGAATTTCTATTTGGTGCTTTTTATGGACTCTACTTTCTGTGCTGGTCATTCGTGTTTTCCATCATTTTGTTTAGCTCTGCTAACTTTTTATTAGTATCTGCTGTAGACTCACTGATAATTTTGTTTATTTGGTCCAGTATTTGTTAACATGACTTCTGTGAACTTGCCAAATGCCATTTTGATCTGTTTTGTTATCTCTCCTGATATGATCTCTGATAATTCATGTACGTTGCTTTTTGTTCCCTCCTCTTTAATGCCCCAAGGATCATTTTGTGGGTGTTGAGAGTTTTTGGGGACATTATGCTGGCTTGTTTTCTTGTCTTGTATTTTTTATTTGTTGGATTTTTGAGGCTTGAGGGTTTATTGTGGTGGAAAGCTTTGTTTCTAGCATGGAGATCTCTTTGCCTAATGTCTACTTTTCAGTGTTGTCCTCTGGTTATGGTGAGCTATTGACTTTTGCTTCTGTCCCAAGATCCATCTGCCTCCACTTAGGTGCAGGACCCAGTTTTCTAGGAATGTGAAGTATTATTAACAAACCCAAGGCAACACAGATATTCGCATCTCAAGTAAACCAACTAATATTTGCATCTCAAGTAAACCAAGGGATGGTTATATGACCTTGGCTATGGTAGTAGCATCTGCACCAATTATAGCATCAGACACATATTGAATATTGACACTCTCTGAAGAATGCACCACCCTTTGCATAGAAAGGAGACCTCTAACTATAATATAGATATTGGTCAACCACATGTTGACCTACTATTGACTTGTAGTAAACATCTACTAAGTAGAACAACTTTACCTCTACTAACAGTAGTCTATATTCTATAGCAAGAGTGTGAAGTTAACTAGCTATCCAGAGATTCATAAAGCTTAGTTATATTAGTAAAGAGAGAGGGGATGGGGAATCAGAGAATGAAAAAAAACAAAGTTTGAAAAATTAATTGATGGGATATAAGAAAGAGGAGAGGAAAGTTAAGTGGGTGATCCTAGTGAGGAGTTAAAGGAAATTAATAGAGAATTGTTGCAGAAAAAAATAAACAAAAACTGAAAAAAGCAAACTGCAAGAAATAAAGATAAGAGGAAGAGAGAACAGTTAAAAGGAGAAAAAAGAAAAGGAGAGGAAAAAAAAACTAAGAGGAAAAAAATGGGAGGAAAACCTCCACCCTCCCCAAAAACCCTAGTAATAGAAATATGAAAATAACAAAAAAAGGAAAAATGTAAAAAAGATTGAGTAAAAGAAAAATAAATATATTTTAATGTATTTACTATAGGGTCTCACTCTGCTGCTTGGACCCGTAGTGCTCCTCCTGCTTTCAGCCTTCCCCGTGGTGATGGAATTGCAGCCCCCACAACCCGTCTGATGGCCCACTCTGCACGCCCAGGGGTGGGGCTGCAGTGGCATGTGGTACCCAGGATAGAACCTCGTCCCTGCACTTGCCTAAGCAGGTGCTTAGTCTGCTAAGCTATCCTGCCTACCCAAACTCATATGTTTTGGAATGATTGGTTTGTTTTGAAGATCTGCAGTCCTGGGATCCAGCAAGTCATGATTTTCTCCACCTATTCACAGGGCAGGGTTTTGAGGTCCCTTCCCAACTTCAGCCTTCTGTGTTCTTTCAGCCCACACTGTCCCTTTGTCCTGTTAGTAGATGGGAAACATGATCGGCTATCTGGACTCTGCTGGATCAGGTCGTAAGACACGCATTCCAGTGGGCTGTTGGACTTAACGTCCATACTTGTGGTATCTGGTTGCTCCCTTCTCTCCCTAGACATTGTTCTTGTCTGCGATCAGGTGGATTGTTCCTCCCGGCCTCTGCTGCTCCACTGCACAGGAAAGAAAAATGTTGGGCCAGCTTGGAGTTGGTGGAGACTCCCAGCCCTGCACATGGTGAGTGCATGTCTGTGTGTGCACATGCCACGCGTCTGAGGCACGTGTGCTTACTGGCTCTCATTAATTTATAATGATAAGGTTAGCTGATACAGTAACTTACACAACACAGAAGCATGTAGAGTCAATAAATAAGGACATCATCTCACTGTTTTCTGCCACTTTCTACTTCCCGTATCACACATCAGCATTCAGTAGGTATCGCATCAGGTGGCTTTCTATGTGTGCAGACAGTTACATTCACAGAGTGCACATCTGTGTGCCCACACTTCCCCAGCGTGTTGCTGTGGCAGTGCTACTGTGGGCACCATAGGGTCATGCTTCTTGCATCTAGAACAGACTGGTTCCAGTCTTGGCCTAGGAACAGGACCACAATGCAGGAGGTGAGCAGCAGGTGAGGGAGCAATCATTCACCTGTATTTCCTGCTGTTCCTATCATGTATATCAGATCTGAGCTCCATCTCCTGTCAATCAGTGGCAGTGTTAGAGTCTTGTAGGAGCATGGACCCTACTGTGACTTGCACAGGCAAGGGACCCAGCTTGTGTGCTCCATGTGAGAGTCTAATAGGGTCACATCCCTCACCCTAGTCCATGGAAAGCCTGTCTTTCATGAAAGCAGTTCCTGGTGCCTATCTTGGTTACTGTCCTCATTACTGAGACAAAATACCCAACACCCACAACTTAAAGGAGAAGAGGTTTATTTGGTTCATGTTTCAGTCCATGGTTGGCTGGCTCCAAGGCACAAAGTTATGGCAGAAAGGCCTGTGGAGGAAAAGCTGTTCATGTGATGCTGACCAGGAAGTAAAGAAGGTAGGAAGGGGACAGAAGGGAGATGAGCACTTCCAGGTCACAAAAAGCAGCCAGTGACCACCTCTCCTGGCCAGGCTCTGCCTCCTAACAGCAGCAGCCATTGTGCTCAATAATTCAATCACCTTCCAAACACATAAGGCCTCGAGGGCCGTTTTAGATCTGGACCACTACAGAGCCAAAGGCTGGGACCACTGATCTGATTCCCCTCTAAAGAGACTTGTGCCCCACTCAGCATGGGTGGTGTGCATCTGTGGGCTTGTTGAAGGTCCAAAGGCGAGGCTGTGGTCTTCTTGGGCAGCCCCAGTAGGACAGGTTCTGCACAATATCTGTTTATCAGCTGTCTTTGCTCCAGGGCTTCTAGGGGTGACAGAGACAGGTGACTGTGTGTTAGGGACAAGGGGCCCTGCCCTTTGTGGACCTGGTCCTGTGCTAGGTGTCCCTCAGCTGTCTTCATGCTGCCCTGGCCTCTGCCCCTTAGAATACCCCACATGCCCCCATTTAGAACCTGGTGCCTAAGGTTGCCATTTATCGGGGACATATTCTAGGGCGGCATACATGTTTCTGCCTCATTTTTTCACAGCCGTGTAGCATTCCACAAGGATGGGCCACTATTTACTTCACCATTTTTTTTGTGTGTGTGTGTGATACTGGGGTTGAACTCAGGACCCTGTGCTTGCCAGGCAAGCACTTATTCTACTGAGCTATACCCCCCTGCCCTACCACTCTCTTATTGATAAAACCTTGAGAGATCTATATTTTTACTGCTAAAACCCTTGTGATATTTTAAATAGGTATTTCATATTGTGTATATAATTAATATCACATGTCATAATACATAGCATGTAACGTATGTCATATATCATAATAGAAATATGTGACACATGATATATGTATTATATAATGTGGATTATATTATATATAAATTATATATTTTATAGTATTATGGACATCATATATATCATAGAATAGTACTATTTTATATATATCTTATTCATGCTATAAGATTACATGTGACATATGCTATGTATAGTGTTTGATATAACATGTATCATGTCATATAGGTATTTTATAGCATATGCATACAATCAGGAGTGACATAGTAAATGTGTATTTCACAAGGACAGGTGCGTTTCAAAGCACCATGTGCATTCTGTTTTCTCTCCCACCTCCTCTCAGTGCCAGGTGCACAATGGACTCCTCCTGGCTCCTGCTTCGACCTAACAAGTAGCGCTTTCCTTCAGCAGGCAGAGGGAGTGAGGAGGTGCCGAGGCGTTGGTGGTATAGTGGTTAGCATAGCTGCCTTCCAGAGGGAGTGAGGAGCGGAGCCTGTGTTTAAGGTCCGGGGTCCTCCATCTGCTCTCCTTCCCCATCTGAGCTGAGGCGGCTGTGTGAGCTGTCTGCACACGGACTCCAGGCAGGATAATTGTATGCCCTCCTGCCCACCCAGTAAGGCTACCCCCAGGGGCCTCTGGGGGACACTGATCTTTGGGCTCTGTGTGAATTTCAACATGAATCAGAGACGTACAGAATAGGAGTTGATTTTCTGTTGTCTCTGTAGGATCCTGACAGTTCTTTCTTGCATTTTGACCTAGAATTACATTCCTTTTCTTATTCTTGCCTTATCAGAATTAAAATGATGATGGTCTCCTTTGAGGCCACACTCTGAGTCTTTCTCACGCTTCCTTCCCCAGGGCCTTTGGGAGCTCCTCCTGTTCACTCACCCTTAGGCTGAGGTGTGTCCCGTAACCCTGTCACAGGTTCTCCCCAACATGTGCGTAAGTGATGCTGGGATTTGGTTCTTTTAGCAACCCAGCAACCTCCCTGTAACACCCTCTCCCCATGTTTAACTTGACCCATGTCTCGTGGGGCTTGACTGTGGGGTTGCTGTGTCTTCAGGACACAGTGTGCTTCCCGGGTCTCCCAACAGAGGATTATGGACCACCCAAGATTCTCAGCATACACAACTCAGTGAAAAATTAAACAGAGAGAGAGAGAGAGAGAGAGAGAGAGAGAGAGAGAGAGAGAGAGACAGGGCCAGAAGCCTGCATCCCTGTGCCCTGGTGTACAGCGTCCCCATGTCCAGACTTGATTCTGGCTGGTGGTGCATTTCAAGGACAGAGATGAGGATAAGTCTAAGCAACAGAGTGTCAGGGACACATGCTTCCTTTGCTGCTGTCCCAGGGACAGGAGGGTCTGTCCAAGGCTGCAGCACCCCAGGGGAGACCTACAGTGTTTATCTGGAAGAGGACATGGGAGGAACAGGTGTCACCAGCCAGTGCCCAATTTAAGAGTTCACAAGTATGAAGTAACTCCTGGGTCTCTGGAACGAACGATCAGTGTTGCAGTGAGCTCATGCATATTTAGCTCACCATGAATATTTAGTGCTTACTTGGTCCTTCTGTGGCTTTTATCCATGTTCAGCACACAAGTGCTGTTATGCTCTTGAACACGACTCACAGGGCACTGGCTGAGTTAATGATGCTTCACTGTCGAATTCCACCTGCCTGCCTGCCTGCTTGCTTTCTCTGTAAGAGTTGAGAAGGACCGTTTGGGGGTTATTCACATATTCTTATTCTCAAACAATATAGAGAAGCCACTTGACTTGTGATGAGGTTGTATCCTGATACATTTACAGGACACGGAGAACATTGTAGGTCAGATATATTTGGAGCTGGGCACTCTGGTCCTTGCCCGAAATCCCAGCATTGAAAGGATTGCAAGTCTGAGTCTTGCCTGGGTAACTTAATGAGATGCATCTCAAAATAAAAAATAAAACGTTCTAAGAACATAGCTTAGAGGTGGTACACTCTAGTACTGCCTCCAATTAAAATGCATTTGGGCTAGAGGTACAGCTCAGCAGTAGAACAGTTGGCTGGCATGCTCAAGACCTCCAATTCCATCCTCAGCCATGAAAAACCAAAGCCAAAGCCAAGTCAAAGCATTTGACGCACCATGAACATCACAGTTTAGCAACATAGCACACTGTAGAGTCTTGGTGTCCTGCTTCTGCACCATGGTAAAGGCAAAAGTTGAAGATTGTTGTTACAGTAAATACACATGGCAATCAACCTTTAAGTTAATTTTATAAATCTGCAATATATTGCACAAAGTATATATAAAATGTGTATAAGTGGTGTTAAGGTTTTGCTCTAAAATGTCCCCACAGGGTCGGTCAGATAGCTCAGCAGATTAAAGTTCCTGCTTAGGCAGATGCAGGGACCAGGGTTTGATCCCTCCTGTGCTGTGTTGGTCCCACCCCTGGGGCACATCAAGGTGGCGATTGAGACTGGGCATGGTGGCACACGCCTGTAAGCCCAGCTCTTGGGAGGCTGAAAACAAGAGGATCACTACGAGTCCATTTTATTTATAAAATAAGATAAAATGTTCCCTCAAGCCTCATCTGTTTGGAAGGTGTTTGGACCACAGGGGTGAGCTCGGTGCTCACCCACTGCTGAGTTCCCAGCTGGCAGGCTGTTGGGAGGTGGAGCTTTGTCTGAAGATGAGGGACATGGGGGCAGGACCTGGAAGACTGTGTCTCACTTCCCAGCTCCTTCTCAAGTCTCTGCTTCCTGGCTACAGGAGCTGAGCACCTTTCCATCTGTTATGACCAACGCCATTCTGTTCCTGCCCTGGAGCCAGCCAACCTAGAGCCAGCCAACAGTGGACTGAAACCAGGAGCCTAAAAAACCTCTCCTCCTTTATACTATGGGTGCTGGGTTATTTTGTTTCAGCTACGAGAAAGTGACTAAGATGCAGGGCTTTAGAATAATAAAAAAGTAATACCTATGTATCACCTCTCAGTTAATAAAGGTGACACTAATGATCGCTAAAAGCCCCTGTAAGCACCCCCTCCACCCATAGTAGTTCTCTCTTCTGCATTTTGTGCTAAACGCTTTGTGGCTTTTATTGACAGCCTCAGCCCCAACCAACCTACTGCTTGGTCTCATTATTTCTGGATTTATGTAAATGGATTATGCCATATGCACAGTCTATGATTTGCTTATTTTCTCAACAGCATGCTTTTGAGACTGTTAATGATGTCACTGGGGCTCCTTGGAGGGACAGAAAATCTTAGTTTTAATAAAACTGACTTTGCTTTTTCCCCTTCATCCGTTTAAGCAATCCCTTTTAGTTCTAAGGTCCAGGAAGATATCCTACGTCTTCTGCAAGGTTCAGAGTTTTCCTTTCTCCTTTTAGCCTTCATTTACTTAGAGTTGGCTTTTTAAGAATATGTTTTTATCAGTGCCTGTTAATGTTATAAAATATTGGGTTTCAGTGTGGTATTTTCCTGCATGTATGTAACGTGCTTTGGTCGTATCCATTCCCCTGTTACCTTCTCTTTTCTACCGCTCTGCCTCCTCACCCTTACCCCCCTCCTCTTGGCTAACAGTCAGTTCCCCATTCCTCTCATGGCATCTTCTGAAAAGTCTGCATACCAGGAGACAATGGGATACTTCTCTCCGGGCGTGGCATGATAATCTCCAGTTGCATCCATCTTCCTGTGCAAGATAAAATTTTATTCCTCTTTATGGCTAAATGATACTCCATTGTACATATGTCCCATTGTCTTTATCTAGCTATTGATGGGCACCTAGGCTGGTTCCATGTCTTAGCTATTGTGAATTATATTCAGTAAGCACGGGTATTGCAGGTATCACTATAGTATACTGCCTTTTCTTTGGGTGTACACAAGGCCTTCTATAGCTGGGTCAAGTGGGAGTTTTACTTTTAAAGCTCCATATGCATTTCCACATGCCTGTATTAATTAATATCCCCACCAGCAGTGTAGAAACGCTCCTTTCTTCCCATATCCTACCTGCATTTTTTCTTCTTTTTTTTAAAGTTTTATTTATTTGGTTCAGGGTCTTGCTACACAGCTTGGACTCATATTGATCCTCCTGTTTCAGTCTACCTAGAGCTAGGATTAGAGGCATGTGCCACTGCACCTGGTTTCAATGGCTGGCATGGTGCATCCTTCCAGGGCTGGAATGGCATACGGTACCAGGGATCGAACCCTGGTCCTTGGTCTTGCCAGGCAGGTGCTTTGACCACTGAGCTATCTCCCCAGCCCCCTGCGTTTATTCTTTTCTGTATTTTTGATCATAGTAGTTCTGATTGGAGTGAGATGGGCTCTCAGTGCAGTTTTAATTTGTCTTTCCCTAACAACTAAGGAAGCTAAAGATTTTTTTCTCACATACTTACTGGCCATTTATATTTCTTTGGAGAATTGTCTGTTTAATTTGTTTTCCTATAGAGTGATTGAGTGATTAGATTTTTTTTGTGAGTCTTTGTATATTCTAGACGTTAATTCTCTGTCAGAAGAGGACCTGGCAAAGATTCTTCTCCCATTCTATAGTCTTTCTCTCCACTCTGTTGGTTATTTTATCTTATTTTATTTTTGCTGTGAAGAAACTTAATTCATGGTCTTGTCTGCTGGGGTTCTTCCTAAGCTGTAAGAGTCCTTTTGGAAAGTCCAGCTGTGCCTATGCCTTTAAGTGTTGTCTATGTTTTCTTTCAGTAGCTTTAACATTTCAGGTCTTATACTTCAGTCTGAGATTCATTTTGACTATATTTCTGTACAGAGTGGGCGACAGGGATCTAGTCTCAATCCTCTATGTATGGACATACAGTTTTCCCAGCACCTACTCCTGTCTTTTCCCCAACTTATGTCCTTGGCTCCTCTGCCAAGAATCTGATGGCTGTGTGGGTTTGCGTCTGTTCCATTGGTCCACGTCTATTTCTGTGCCAGTCCCATGCCAGTTTTGTTATTATGGTGTTGTGGGACAGCTTGCAATTGGGGATTGTACTTCCAGCCTCTCTCTTTTGGTTCAGGATTGCTTTGGCTATTCTGGATCTTTTGTGTTTCCATATGAATTTTTGGATTGTTTTTCCTAGCTCTGTGAAGTACATCCTTGGAATTGATGGGAATTGCATTGAATATGTAGATTGCTCTCAGTACAGCCCTTTAACAGTACTGGCTGTGCTTCTTGGTGAGCGTGGGAGGCCTTCTGTCCTCTGTGTCTGCTTCAGTTTCCTTCTTCAGTGTTCTGTAATTTTCCTTGTAGAAATCTTTTATCTCTTTTGTGAGCTTGATTCGTAGGAATATTTTGAAGCTATTGCAAATGGACTCACTTTCCTGATTTTTTTCTTAGCTAGTTCATTATTTGTATATAGAAAAGCTATTGAATTTTTAAATGTTGATTTTATATCTTGCTACTTTGCTGTACTTATTGACTCTAAAAGCCCTTTGATGGAGTTTTTAAGGCCCTCAAAATTTAGGACCATTTAATTTGCAAATAAAGATAATTTGATTTCTTCCTTTTCTATTTGTATTCTTTTTATTTCTTTTTCTTTTTTGAAAATGACAAGCTGTGATAACTATTGATTTTGTACCTTAAACCATAAATGCAGAATCTACAGTTACATAAAAGAACCAATCATAAAGTGGGAGCTTGTATGCAAAGCGTTTGCCCTGGGTAGAGTAGTTTTACACTGAGTAAAGTTTAAGAAGCATGGTGGATAAAACAGAGACTTAAACAAAAAAAGAAAAAAAGTAGAAGTAAGGCTTGAGGACAAAGGATGATTACACAGCTCTGGGAAGCTAGACAAGAGGACAGAAGAGAAATAATGAAGGTGTAAGCAAGGGGTTAACAAGTTAACCAGAAAAAGCAGAGTGAATATTCACTCACAGGAAGATATGATGAAGCTTAAAGAGGTAAGTAGAGGAAAGGGTGATAGATGACAACTAGATTGGGACAAAATATATATAAAAGACAAAAAAGGAAGTAAACCAGCAAAAAATAAAATACAATATGAAAACATAGTTCCTTTGGTGTTCACCAAGTTATCTCCTTTTCTTGTCTTATAGCTCTGGCTAAAACTTGAAGTACTCTATTGAAGTATCTTGTCTCAAAGGAATTGGACATCCTTATCTCATTTCTGATTTTAGAGGAAATGCTCTCAATTTTCATTCAGCATGATGCTATGAGTTGATATTTTACAGGGTATGAAGCAGCAGTCTCTCCTGATTCTTGACTCAATCAACAATGAGTGGTTGTCACAATGCTTTGTTTTAACTATTTCATTCATTTTCTGTGTTTCCATAGATGTTCTGTTCTCAGTGATCAGCTTTCCTCTTACACTCTACGCTACACTTCAGATCTGGAAGAGCCCCCAGTGTCTCTTGTGTTAAAGACTTAGGTCCTCATCCTGGTGCTCTTGGGAGATGGTGGAGCCTTTACCAGGTGGGGCCTGAGGGTTAGAACCTAGGTCATTGGATGTGTGCCCTTGAAGGGAATAGGGACACCAGTCTTTTCTCTCCTTTTATGTCCAGAACATGTGATCCCTGCCTATAATGTGTCACCTCACTACAGCTCTGAAACAATCAGGCCAACTGGTTATGAAATGAAATTTTCAAAACTGTGAGCCAAAGGAAAACTTTCATCTTCATAAGTTGAATATCTCAGATATGTTGTCACAGGAATGGACAGCCAGCTAAAACTCCCTGTTTAGTGAAACACTTTATGGGGGTGTGTAGTCTTGGTGGGAAGAGGTGACTCTTTCCTTGACATCAAAGGCAAGCAGAAGTGCCCAGGTCTCTGTCCCTGATCAGCTGGGGATAGATGTCTATAAACAGAACTGGGAAGAGTTGTACTAAGTTCCTGGGTCTTTAGCTGAGATGTGGGGACATAATGGTCACCCCATAGCCAGGGAATGCAGTGGGGTGCACAGAGATACACAGCTTGTAGAGACTACTTAGGCTGTTTGTGGTATGTGGTTTGGAGAGAACTGGGGTGGTGGGGTGGACTGTGAGGGTGCCACCTCACACGCACAAACAGGCTGTCTGCCAGCTCCTGTGACCTACTGCAAAGAAGCATTTGTCTTCACCTGGGATCATGTCACCCCAGGAACCCCACCCCCATGCTTGCATAATTTTCTCCCTTCCTTCCTTTTGGTCTTTATTCAAAGCTCCTTGCTTTAGCAAGAGCTCCTCTGGCCCCTCTATATAAAATTATAACCCCCTACCCCTAGCAATTCCCTGCCCCTCTCCTGGCCTGTTAATCTCCATGGAGCTTTCTCTGTTAGGTGCTGTATACAACAGCTCATCTACTGGGCTCCTGCTTCCCCTTCCAGCCTGTATCTGTGCCTCAGCACCCAATTGCAGCAAGTGAATAGTAGAGATCCAGCTAAAAAATGGAGAGTAAAGGATAGGGAAAGATCCCTTTGGGTATTGGGATGTGAAGGTGGCAAACCAGAGGCTGAGAGAAGGCTGATGAAGGAACATGCACAAAAATTGGGGGTGCTTGTGCCCTTGGTTCCATGCAGTGAACACCCTCAAAGCTTCTCCCACTCACAACCCCTGCATTGCAAGGCCCAGAAACCTCACACACTACCCTCATCTTGCCTTCTCTGCATCCTTTCAGGGACAATGGCTCAGACATGGTCACTGATTGACAGATGTGAACCTAATGCCCTGGGAGGTGATGTAACATTCTCAGGGTCCCCCAATATGTCATAGGACTGAACAGATGGCTCTATACTTGTCTGGCCTGGACAGAGGAAGCCCCACATATTGGTCAAGACCTCTCTCTGCTGACCTATATTTTCTCATCCCCAAATTTATCATGTTTCTGTCTGAAGGTTGTTGCTTGGCAATGGTTGCTAGGCAAAATTCACAAGTAATGAAGAGTCAGGGCTCTTGATTGGAGGCCCTCAGGAATTCTGAGGCATCTACAGCCTGTGACAGACATGATTCTGATGTGTTCTCCCAGATTCTTGTCCTGGGCAAGCCTGGGAGGAGGATGGGTGTTTATGGGAGGATGGGGCCACTGCGGTTGGTACATTCTGTGACAGTAGTGGTCAGGGAGAAGTCTGCGGCCAATTCTCTATATAGATCCCTCCTGCTGGTATTGGTAAGGGATCTGTCATGTGTGAGAGTGTGTTGTGGCTAGGACTTAGTGGTTACTCCCTCTGTGGAGACATGGGTCCTGGTAACTTCAAGGATCTGAAACCTGTCAACAGTCCATGGGCTTGCAGGAAGATTTAGGGAGCTGGCCCTGGCTGTGACACCTTGATCTCATCCTGGGGAGACCCTGAGTGAATTAATCATGGCTAGATACCTGACATGCAGAACAGTCTCATGATATGTGAGGGACAGAAGGAGTCGCTAAATGTGTGGCCATTTGCCATGTAACATAGAGACTAACATACAGACTGGCGTTGGGGCTGGGAATCAATCTTCAGGATGGACTTGGTCTTGATGTTGGCTGCTAGGACTGAGGAAGAGGATAATGAAGGAACCTAGATTGTATCCTCACCCTGATCCTAGGCTCTTAAACACAGTTCCTTGACAATCTCTGTGAAGTAGAGGCCAACCTCATTCACAAAAGGAAAAATGAGGCCCAGAGAGACTATGTACTGCCAAAGCTCACATAACCAGGAAGCAATAAAGTTGGGACTCAAACCAGAGTGATTTGAAGGCTTGAAGTTCCCCCATGATTGGTAAATGAAACTTCTAGACTATTCCAGAGCATTCATGATCAAGCTTTTTTAGTGGGTACTTCCTCAGGAGGTTCTGAGCTTTCCTGTTTCATGTGTGTTCTTCACAAAGAGAAAGGATATTTGACCTTGAATGTTTAGGGCTCCAACTGGCCTTGTGCTTCTGAAGTGTAAGCCCCATCTGGCTTTAGCAGCATGGGGCCGTCTGTAGTGTTTACATGCTACTTATTCCTTCCTCTGGACATTATTTCTATCGACATGTAGTTGGGTAGGGTTCCCAACCAACATCCCACATCAGTGAACTCATGACCAAGCGAGGCATGATCAAATTCTCTGAAATGGGACTCTTGAACAAAGGACAAGTATTAAGTAGGAAGTTTTAACCTCCACTCTCTGTGGTTACATGTGGAACTTAGTATTCTACCTCTTCTTTTCCCCATTTGCTATCATTAATCTTGCCTGATTTGTCAAATTCACTGAATTATGAAACACTAATACATTAATAAATCATATTCCCGGGTGTGTCTTGGTGAATCTTGGTGGTGTGACCTTGGGGTCTATATCTTATTCCTAGTTCCTTCCTTTCTTGAGGGTACCCTTTATGCTTCTTGGTTGCCATAAGCTAAAGAGTTTTTCTCTGTTATATCCTTCTACCATGATGCTTATAGCTCTGAACCAGCTGACCATGAATCCCCCAAAACCATGAGTGAAATTGTGCCTCTTCTCCTTTGAGTTATGGGCATTGAATATTATGTCTCAGCAATGGGAAAGTTAATATACCACCCTTAGAGAGGGTGTCAGGTCTGTGTCTGGTGGACATCAACCAAGAGTCCAAGGACCCTGGTTCCAGACTTCATTGGCAGGCTGCTTGTATTGTTATCCTCCCAGGCAGAGAACTGCCCTTCTGGGTAGCTAGGGTGACTCTGCAGATCCACAATACCTTCAAGGTGGCTGTCCCATAATCTGGATTAGGAAGGAGGACTGCAGATAAAAAATACTGAGAAATCATGTCTCCACCCTAGCTGACATTCATACCCTATCCTGCCCCTTCTCAGATGGGTAAGGACATTATTTATTTTCTGCTTTGGCCCCATGGTGATCTGGGAGCTGATTCATCTTGGATCATCGGTCTTACCAGACCCCCCACCACCAGAACTGACAAGGTCTGGTCCTGGTTGGCTCTTCCCTTTTTGTTGGCTTAGGTCTGTAATTATCCTTCCATAACTGGTCTATGAAGACGTCTTCGTCAATATGGGTGGTGACTTCCTTGTCTGGATCACTGGTCTTCCATCCTCAGTGCAGTGGAGTGGGTGGTGGCTGTCTTGCCCATTGCATCACTGCTAATGGGAAATAGACTGACAGCCTCGACACAGGCATTTGTTTGTTCTACTGAAGCCTGACTGTGTGTCCTTGGATAAGTGATGTCTTACTGGGGTAAACAAAGCAGTGGGTCAGAGGGTCTGCTTTGGTGTCAACACCAGCCAGACTCCAGCTTCTGGTTGTTACTTAGGATCTGAGGGCTCTGATTCAGCTCTGGGGCCCTCAGGGAAGTAACAAGCCTGTGGGAAATGCTTAGTGGCCTTTACTGTGTGCTCCCTTCTCAGAGTGGGGTTGTCACCACCCTGGTTACCAGAAGAAGCAGCTGAGGTATAGAGAAAGCAACATGCCTCAAATCACATAGCTAGGAAATACAGGAGCTGGGATTTGGACCCAGCAGCTGACCTGTTCAGACTTTTCCCTGCACACCACGTTGGGTCTGCACCCTGTCTGTAATACTTGCTCTGGTGGCCCATGTCCTTGTTCCTCCATTCCACCCATAGCTCGGTCTTGCAATCTACCCCTCCAGTGCTCTTTTCACTCAGGCGTCTCTGGTCTAGGTACGGAGCCTGACCAAACATGGCCTCAGGAGGAAGCAGAGCAACAAGGAAGGTGCCTACTTGAGAGGAGGCACTCACATTCACGACTGGGAAGGAATGTGGCTATTTACATAAGAAGGAGTTGCAGCTGTCAAGGACTCGCAAAGCCTCAGGATGCTTCTGCCTGGTGGCAGAGGAAATGCTCTTGCCTTTGTTAACTCCTGGAGCTTTCTAAGGGGCAAAGTGTGTTTATTCCCAAGCCACAGAGCTCTGTAAACTGTAAAGTGTTTTGTGAACAGTCAAGAGGTATACTCAGCTGGTATAGCCACTGGGGACTGGCCACCAGGTATTTCCTTCTGTCCTCATCAACAGAAGAACCTCACATTATTTGAGTAGAAGAATGCTAGTTCAAGGCCTTTGTGGTGGGCCAGTGTGAGTCATCTGTGACCTTTGGCCAGTGGGTGGGTGTCACAGAATCTCTGGCTTCAAGGATGCTTCTGCCATGGTTTCCCTGGAGGTGTAACAAGAATGATGCCTTTGTGGCCAGGGTCATGTAGGGGATGCAGGCTCTATGTCTGACACCAGGCTGAAGGGATGGCAGGTGGGTTGGGGATTGGGTTACCTGGTTCTGCAACTTGGGAATCTTCAGCATCCTGAAAAGTGGGGGCACACTGTGGCTAGGATCCCACCTTCCTTTTCTGAGCTCTACTCACATCTATGTGCCAGGACCTTTTATGTCACTGTGTTCAACCCAGAAACGATTGGGTTTAGATGGCATCCATCTGAAAGCAGGATGAATGTAAGAGCTACCCAGGGCCACCCTTTTCTCTTGGTCCACCTTCCTGGTAAGTCGGGAAAGCCTTAAGCTTTCCAGCCCGGGCTCTGTGAAAACTATTTTGGAAGACCTTTATTTTAGATATTTCCTTTCATGTATCACATGTTAGTCTTCTGTAACAGTGACAAAAACCTAAGAAAAACAACTTAAGAAAGGTTTGCTTTCACTCATCCTTTCAATCCATGGTCCCTGAGCCCCATTGTTCCTGGGCCTGTGCCAAGGGCAAACCTCAGGGCCGAAACTGCTCACCTCATGCATCCAGGAAGGGAACTTGGAGGCCGACAAGACACACTCTCCAGGCCACACCCTGTGACCCCAGCCATGCCCTTCGACCCCAGCCACACCCTCGTGACCCTGGCCACACCTCCCTGACTTAACTTCCTCCAACAGTACCCTGCTTTCTTGAGTTTTCACCCCTAATAGTCCATTCAATTGTGAACCAGTCCGTGGATTAGTCCATGAGACCAGAGTCCCCCTGAACCAATCACCTCCTCTAAGCCCTTCCCCCAACCTTCAACATTCGAGGCTTTGGGAGATGGTTAAGATCCAAACTATAGCACATTGTTTAAAATCAAAATTCCAGTTATGAAAGCTCAGTGTATACATGCTCACTGGGGAGTGTTCAGGGAGATGTGTAGGGTAAAACTCTGAAGTGCGCCCCTTCAACACTTCTATGAGTACCAGTGGGTGTTCACAGTGTCATGTGACTCCCTCCTGTCCACTTCACACACACACACACACACACCCCAATTTCCTTTTTCTGTTTCTTTTAAACTTAAAGGGACCATGCCATGCAAACACTGTGCAACTTGCTTCAGTGATGCAGCCCAGCCCAGCCCAAGTTCCTTGTAAGGCAGCATTTCCCTGCCTTAGAACAGGTAGAACTGCTTATGTTTTTCCTGGATGTATTGACCTTTGGAAGCAGGCACCTGGTAATGGGTTTGGATCTCCTCTGTGTCTGTTTGACTTTTCCCGATGCCTAAAAATGAGAGCTAGGGATACTTCATTTGGAGACATGTTGCTCTAAACCTTGAAGGAAGAGCTGCACATTGACTGGGGCCTGGGCTGAGATCCCTTTCTTTGGGATTCCAGCATCTTCTGTATTCCTCCTGCCCATGGCTACGTCTGGACTGCAGGAGCAGGGCCTGGCAGCCATGTGCTCCAGGACCCCTGCCCCTCTGTGCCCTGTGTGTGATGGTGAGGACATCTCACTCCTAGAAACCATGGGGAACTGCTAGGGAGGGTCTCAGAGTAGACTCTGGGAAGCTGTGACCTGGCCCTCCTACGCTGCCACCCCAGCCCCCATCCCTCCCACTGTGAAAAGCAGCTGGCCCTGTGATAATAGGTGAGAGAGATGCAACGGGGGAGGAATCATAAAGGAGTGAGCAGAGATGCAAATACAGAAGCATGCAAAGCAAGAAAAGAATTGATATTGTTATCATGCATGACATATGACTTAGAAACAAGAGGTTTAAAGAAAGCTGATAAAGAGGAGAACCTTATAGTGTCAAAAATAGTAAAATAAAACAGAAAAAAAAGAGATTTAGGATAAAGAGATAAAAAGGCAAGAAACCAATGGGCTGCCAAGCAGAAGGCACAGGCACAAAGAACAAAGATTAGGAACAAGGACGGAGTTAATATCCAGGAAATAACTGTTTATGTAGATGAAACCTGATATTGGAAATGAGACTCAAGGGCTGAGACATTATGAGTGTAAATGGGTTTAAAACTAAAGAGAAAATACCATTAAAGAACAGCTCTTTAAATGACCCCCTCCCCTCCCAAGAACACAAAGGAACTCAATCGCCTTCAGAATAAATAAACCCAGGAGGGAAAGATGAAAGATGGAGAACAAAAGTTAGACTGCAAGAAAGATCGATTGAAGCAATAGGAATCAGTGAAATAAAAGGAAGGTAATGAGCTGGAGTCACAAATAAGACCTCAGCATCTCCCTTCTTCAGCAGGAAGACCCCACATGTAAGGGGAGCACCCAGACAGGCCCTGGCCTGCCACGCCGGACTCCCAGGAATAGTGTCTCTCCGTATCTGCACAGGGGACTGGGCAACCTGTTCCCAGCACTGCTGCGTGCCGCCCTGCCTGTGACCCTCACCATTTTCAGAACTTTGCAGCTTCTGCATCTGTCTCACTTAAGAGTACAAGTTGAGAAAGTTCCCAGCCACAGGTGACCTCAGGCTGTCCTGGTCACGGGACCAGGAGATGGTGTGCAGGAGGCTGTCCTATGCCAGCCTGTGTCAGAGAAAGGTGCAAGTGAATTAAGATGGGTCCTGACTAACCCATAGCAAGGACCTAGATATGCTGGGCAGGTGGCTCTGACAAGCCTGCAAAGGCCCAGGTAACATTTGATGTGGCAGGGGCTGCTGCTCAGCAGAGACCTTAAAATAGACCTGGAGATGAGACCACAACATATATCATGTATCCTACACCCTCACTGCCCCTGCCCTGCTGAAGGCCGCTCATGCCCACCAGGGGTTTCCTCAGCCCCTTGTCCTGCATGCCCCTGCTCCACAGGGCACCTTTATCCCAGGAAGCCAGAAGGCCTGGCTTGTCCTTTGGCAACTCACTGATGCAGCCAAGGGCTTCCTCAGCTCACCACCTGTCTGTACCTGCTCTGAAGGCAGGATACATCCCCTGGGCCAGCTGGAATATGTGGGACACGCGGGCTCCATCACTGTGCAATAGCTTCTGTGACCCATCTCAGGGATGTCAGATGTTCAGATTCCAAGCTTTTGATTTGCAAAGGGCTCAGCAGGTAGCGGAAGTTGCCTATGCAGGGCTGGCTGGCTGGAGGGGGGAGCTGGTCTGGGGCTGGGGCTGGGAAGGTTGGGACTAGGATGGGTGAGTTTAGGTGACCCTAGCATGAGGCTTCCACTGCCCCATAGCCTGGGGAGGTGGGACTTCACAAAGCCATGGTGCCAGAGTTTCAGCGACTGCTGCACACAGGCAGCGCAGTCATCAGGGCCTCATCTGGGGCCACATAGGTCTGTTGGGAGCCCAGCAGCATGTGCTTGGAGTGGTACATGTGGTGTTCCCTTCCTGGAATGTCTCCGCTGCCCTCCTTGTGCCCTGGCTCAGCTTAAACCAATCTCAGAGGAACCCACCATGGTGAGACCACCTTGGAAAGGGAGTGTCCTCTGCTCTGGCTCAGGCCAGTTGGGCACTGTGGGTATTCCCTGTTGTCCCTGAGCAGTCCATAGGTCACTGGGTCTGCAGGGCTCAGGCACTGGGGATCATCCTCCTGTTGGATCACACATCTCTTATGGGCTCTGACCTCTCCTTAGTGAAGGGAGTGGAAAGCACAGTGCCTCTTAATCCAGGAAAGGGAGCAGACATGGGTAGAGAAGAGAGAGAAAAGAGAGGAGAGCCAGACAGGGTGGCACAGCACTTTGGGAAACTAAGGCAGGAGAATCTCAAGTTCAAACCCAGCCTAGGTAACTTAGCAACTTAGTGAGACTCTATCTCAAAATACAAAAGGGCTGGCAATGTAACTCGGTGCAAAGTCCCTGGGTTCAACCTCTAGTGCCAGGGCAGGGGTAAAAGGTAAGCCTCCAACATGTCCTCAGCCAGCTGCTATGGGTGAGTGTACTGTCCCCTTCCCAGCCTGAGGCAGGTGTCTTCCCAGGTCTGTATAGTCAGGAGGGGTTGGAGCCTAACTCTGACTCCTAGGAGCAGAGTGCTGGTACAGGGGTGGGCAGGGAGGCCAGCAGGCCACAGGCAGCAGGCAGCAGGCACATGATCAGTGCTGTGGAGGGGGCTGGGCAGGCTCCTCCACCTTGACTTGCAGGTTCCCACCCCCAGCCCAGGGGCCCTGTGAGGAAGGCATCCAGGGAGTGCCATCTCTGCTGCTGCCCTGGCCTCCGCCTGAAAGATGCATGGAGCCTGAAAATTTCATCAAAGCAGCTTACATCTTCAACTTGTGGCTGGCAACCCAGGCCTCTGCTGCACTGCTGGGTTAGCACAAGTGCTGCAGGGCAGGGGTGAGGAGCTGGGCACTGAGGTAGCTCTGCAGGGGTGAGGCAGAGGGGCCAGGCTGGCTCAGGATGGTGTGGGGAGCACCAGGCTGCAGGAGGGGAAGGGAGCCCCTGTCCCAGGGACCCTGACTTTCTTCTTGTTCAACCAACACACTTTCTCTGCAGCTACCATTATTGTTGTTTTAAGAGGCAGGTGGTGCTAAGCATGGTGGTGCCTGCCTGTAAGCCCCAGCTACTCTTGAGGCTGGGACAGGAGGACCACAGGTTCAAGCTCTGCTTGGGCAACTTAGTGAGACTCTGTCACAATGAAAGGAAAAGGTGCCATTGAGTGCTCATCTAACATGTGCAGGACCCCGGGCTCCATCCCCAGCACTGCCTCGCAAGACAGAACAGAGCCAGGCAGTGCTCTTCCGTGCTTGGAACATAGGGCCGCTCACGCTTTCCTAGCTGCCAGACTTGGGGATGGCCTCGCCCAAAGGCGCAGGCCTCCCTGGGCCCTCCCCACACGGGCACTAGCTTGCTGCCTAAGGCCTCGCCAGACCCAGAGTCTCTGAAACACCCGAAGTCTGGCTGGGCTGAAGGGGAGGTCATATCCCTGTAAATAGAAAGAGCCTGCTTTTCTTGTGCTCGGGGAGTGGTTTTCTCAGCAAACTGCAGGGCAAGTTGTCCCTTGTGTAGCGCCCAATCATTTTCTCTGCTTTTGTTTTCTATGTCAGAAATTTATTGGTGTACAGCAATTGCACAGAAAAGTGGGTCTTTTTTGGCATATCTGAGTGTGTGTTAATGGACTTCAGCTGCTTTAGCCCTCCATCACTCACTCTCTCTGCTTCCTGCCCTTCCTTCTCTCTGATAGTCTCCCTTCTGCTTTCCAGTCATCTCTCTTTCCTTTTTGTTTCTGTTTTTTTAGCTCCCACATATGTGAGAAACTGTGTGATGTCTGTCTCTCTGAGCCTGGCTCAGTAAATTTAACATGATGGTCTTTAGTAGCAGCCACCTTCCTGCAAATGACAAGATACTGTTCCTTTTTATGGCTGCATAATACTCCATTATGCACATATACTAGCTGTTCTTTATCCATATGTCTGCCAACCGGCCCTTGCCTGACTCCATAGCTAAGCTATTGTGAATCACTCTACTAAAACTCGAGGGGGCTGCTGTCTCCACTTCATTCTTTTGGGAACGCACTGAGGAATGGCACGACAGGGTCAGCTGGGATGTTCGGTTTAACTCTTGGGTGATACTTCCGTGGTGGTTTTGGTAGTGACTGTTCTAGTTCGTATTCCAGCCTCAGCTTAAGTGTATCCTTCCCTGCACACTTGCCAGCAAGTACCATTTTTGTGCTGGTGCTGATGTATGTGCACCTATCTGTCGGTGCTTGTGTGAGCACACACATGTGTGCCTGTATTTGTGTTTGTGAGTGTGTATGTGTGTGTCCATAGCTTACTCATAGGATCCAATCTACCCCAGATCTGGGGAGGAAGTGGCTGAACGTGAGCACTGGGCCCATTGCCTTGTGGGAGGGATGACTGAGCCTGTGGGCCGGCACTGCTGACCAGTCCAGGGCCGGACTGGTGGTCTGAGGACAAGGGGCCAGTGTAGACAGGGCCATGGGGAGCTGGGGTATGACCCCCACCAGAGTTGGGGGTACCAGGCTGGCTGAGACCTCAGAGGCCAAAGGCAGTGGCTGCAGCTCTGCAGAGGCCTAGGCCCCAAAGCTGCAGGTGCCAGTGGCTTCGGTCAGTTCTGTGAAGGCTCAGCAAGCAGGTTGGCAGCCTAGGATGGCCTCCTTGTGCCCTCCTGGTGCTGGTCTCGGGCTCTCCCAATCTTCCGCAGGCAGCTCCAGGTTCTCTTCCAGCAGGGTCCCCGGGTTGTTCCTGCAAGGCCACCTCTGCAAAGCTGGCAGCATCAGTGTTCCACAAGCACCATCTAAGCTGGGTTGTGGCTCAGGGTGGCCTGGAAGGGCTGCTGCCCCTTGAATACCTACTCTAGTCAGAGGGAACAAGTAAGGACACAAATGTAGATACCAGCAGCAGGAGCACAGTAGAGCTAGGATGGAAAATCTGGGGTTTGGAGGAGAGGCTTTGGTTGGGGTTTGAAGGGTGCATAGGAGTTCACCAATAGGCAGCAGAGACAAGACTGGTCATCTTCGTCAGGCCTCAAGGCAGAAGGCAGAGGGCAGAGGAGACTCAGCTCCAGAGCTGAGGATGCAGCAGGCACTCTGGAGCCCACAGCCTGCATGGCCACCCCTACTCAGGCAGCCTGCGGATTAAACCGACTTTGCTGGGATTACTGCTGCCAATCAAGTTCAAGTGCATTTTTAAGAGCTTAATTTGCGGCCCTAGGTTTCGAATAAAATCATCAAGTTCAGTCAATTAAACTCATTAAGGCGGGTGGACTGGCTGGCATTCACACCGCCATCAGATTCAGAGAATTAATTAGGGGCCTGTTATCCTTTGTCCAGATTAGCAGAGCCAGCCCAGAGGCCCCGGGTTTCTGTGAGAAGACAACCCCGTAATCTCTTTAGTGCGGCCTGGGAGGCAGAGATCGGGCAGCTTCTGCGGGGCCTTTGGTTCTATGGTGTGCACGTACAGAGCTGGGCAGGTGCACCAGGCTCTGGGCCTTGACGACACCACTGTGTCCCTGCCCTCATCCGGGGATCTCACAGCAATGTAGGAGGAGGAGGAGGAGGAGACCTATGTGGAGGACATCAGTGAGCTCTCTTGTCTCTCAGAAATGTCCCAACCCCAACTGGTGGGATCCCAAGGCTGTCTCCCCATCAGCCAGGGCTCTAGGCAAGCTGGACCACCTGTCAGGGGCCTCCTATCAGAGTCAGAAGACTGTGATTGGTCCTGGGGTGGACACGTGGAACAGCCAAGTAAGACCCCTGGACCTGATCTAGTGCAGCATGAAAATGTGAGCCTGAAGTTCAGCCACAGGGACTCTGTCACCAGCAAGCCAGGGGTTGCCTCAAGACGTCGGTTGAGTGTCTGAATCCAGTCACCCTGAAGCCCACCCCAAATCTTCAGTCACATGAGCCAGCCCATTTCTCTTCACTGGCATCCTGCCACTTATACCTGAGGGATGGGTCAACCCACATCTCAGACCACCTGCTTTCCAGCACTGGGGAGGAGCGGGAGGGTCTTTTTTTATTTTCCTTCTCATTTTATATGTGGGGAGACTGAGTACCAAAGAGAGAAAGTGATTTGTCTGGCTGGCATGACTATTAATGGGGTTTTCTGGTCACCTGATGTCTGCAGACATGAAGGGGAAATTGGGCCCACATTCTTGGATGAGTTTGTCCAGGCCAGAGTAGAGTGAGATTTATGGGTAAGGTAATGCAGAGGGCAGGATGCTGATGCCTGTCTTGGAAGGATGTGAAGGCAGGATCTGTGCCCGCCTCCCCACCCTGTGCCTCTCTCGCGCCCTGTCCCTCACTTCTTTCCCAGCACAGGGCTGTACTACAGGGAGTGAGCCTGGACCTGGGCTTGGGCACTCGGACCTGCCAGGATCTTTTATTTTCTGTGGAGACTAAACTCTGGCCCACAGGCTCTGCTCCAAGGCTCCACCCAGCCCTCCCTCACCCACACCAGGGCAGCAGCATCCCTGTTGGTCCTTTGGGTAAGTGGGTGACACTGATGTGGCTTCTGTCATGGTGAACCCACAGGGAGCCTGAGTCCTAAGGCTTGGGCTCAGACACATTTGTGGGATCACCAACTACAGTTGACCTTCTCTTGGAGGCCATGACATGGATATGTTCTCAAGGGACAACCCCCATGTCACTAGGGCACAGGGTGGCCAAAACAGGAGCCAGTTTTCAGGAGGCATGGGTTGGCAGTAACTCCCAGGAGTGGGGGCCTCTTGTGACCATTGTAGAAAAAGAGCCATGTGGGGAACGCATGGCACAGGCAGGCAGGACTGGAAAAGAGCCTGGCTGAGTTTGAACACAAAGCCAGGACCTCCTGGAGCATGACACTGAAGTTGGTGGCCCAAGGGTTCCTGTAGAAGTGGGGTTAGGGACAAACTTGGGGTTCTGGGAGCCTGGTTGAAGGAGACACTGGCAACCAGTGAGGGAGGCTAATGCCGACAGGGTGTGGGGCTCTGGAGAATACCTGGGAGCCCAGTGACCCTCTCATGTCTGAAGGGACCCCAGCACTCAGGGACAAGGGAAGACATGGATGTGTTCCAAACCCTGTAAGCGAAGGGCATGCTATCCGGCTGCTGACAACTACTCCCAGACCCAACCTTTCCAGACCCACTTCCTGTGGCCCACGCAGGCTTGGCCACTTCCTCACTTGGTACAGCTCCGGAGCCACCCCCGCCCAGCACTGAGGAGTTCCCTGACTGATCTGGTGACCACAGTGCAGCTCAAAGTCAAGGCCACCTGGTTCTGCTCCCTCCCTGCCACAGGCCCTGCTGGGTGTCCCTGGTGAGACTTGCACCCTCCCTCTGTGGCTGTGCAGCGCCACACTTCTTGCTCCTGGGATCCAGGAGCTGAGGGTCCCTTCATGCTGCATCCTGGGCCCTCATCCTCTACACTCCCATTGCGAGGTCCAGGAATGTGGCCAGCTGGGCATGGCCAGCACAGAGCTCTAGGGTGGGTGCGACAGTGAGGGCCTCCACTGCTCCTGAGAAGCCAGCTCCTTGCTGGTGAGTATGGGGCCCGGCACGTGGACAGTGTGACCTCAAGGAAGTCTGTGGGGCTTTGGGGAAGACAGAGTTCCCCATGCAGCCCCTCTTCCTGATGGAGTGGGCAGCATGAGTAGAGGGTATCCAGCAGACAGCTGCACCACAGCTGGAACAGGGCAAATGGTTTGGCCTCTCTGGGGCTCAGTCAGTTAGTGACCAACACCTTCAATTGCTCACAGCTTTAGGTCCAGAAATTCTCCATCTGAGGATCAGTAAAAAGCCTTGGCTTTAATACAAAACCCGAATAAAACCAAATAGATGGTCAGTGCAACACAGCAAGCTCATTCTTGCTAACTATTCAGGAACATTTGCCAATCACATGTCAGAGTGCTGGTAGCGTGGCCACTGCCGGGGGATTTACACCACTGAAATCAGCACTTGCCACAGCCCAGAGCGAGAGCTGGCCGGGCAGCTTGCTGCTGGCTCATTGTCTGGAGTACTCTGGGTTTACCACATCTTAGTTACTTTCCTCTCTCCCAACACCCACCCTGTGCTCTTTGCCCCTTTCTGCAGCAGCTCTGAAGTTCCCTTTTCTGATTGTCTTTACCTGTCGAAGCTGCCTTGGTGTCCTGACGTGATTCAAAATATTGCTTTTCATGGTCATTGTAACTCTGGGGAAGATCCAGCAGTCACAGAGTTCCAGGCTTGGTGAATAAGGTGCACAAGGATGGATTGTCATGTTTTTACCAGCTTGTCTTTCTGTTGGATGGTGCCAAACAACAGCATTGGCTGTGCTGATGATCAGATCTAGTAAACCTCAAGAAAGAGGGCCGCCAAGGGCTCAGTGGCCTAAGCGCCTGCTTTGACAAGCACATGGATGAGGGTTCAATCCCTGGTCCTGTATGCTGCATGGGCCCCACCCCTGGGGCGTGCTGAGCTGGCTACTGAGTCCAGTGTGGTGGCACATGCCTATAATCCCAGCACGGGGGAGGCTGAAAATAAAAGGAGAAAGAAGACCTCCAGAATTACTTCAGAAAGTGTCAGGAATGATGGGATAAATATGCTTGAAGCTAGGGGGAAGACTTTAAGGGACATTCATGGCAAGGTGCCTTACTTATTCCTGGTTTTGAGTTTACTGTGTGATCCTTCCACTCAGCCTTCAGAGTGCTCAGATTAAGGGTGTGCACTGCCACTCCTGGTTGGGAGCCAGAAGAGTTTCACATCATGAGGGTGGACACTGCTCCCTACTCTTAGAGGTGGCAGGAAAACTTTCATGTCCCTTGGGCAGTGGCTCATGGGTCTGTGCCGCAGTTTCCTCATGCATGAAGGTCACCCCCAAACCAGACTCACATAATAACTGGATCGGATTCCTTGTGTCTTCTGAAGCCAGGCTCTCATCTGGAGCAAGGACGGCAGTCTGCTTCAAGTCTGTGCTTGGTGGGGGTCTTGGAGCTGGGGGAGGGTTTAGGGCTGCAAGCCCCAATGTAGGGCTTCTCCATGTGACCTGGGCATCCTGTGAGAGTGCAGCTGCAATCTAAGGGTGGGTGTTAAGAGCCGGTCAGGGGAGCCATACCACCATTTAGAACCTGGCTCTGGAAGACATCAATGTCACTTGTGCCACATTTTGTCATTTGATGGCTCAAGGCTGACTGTGCTGTTGCTCCCCTTGCTCCTCAAGGGAAGGCTCTTCCTGGCACTGCTCCAGGACTCTCTCTGCACTTTACAGAGCCTGGCGTGCCAGCAGGGCAGAGATTTAATTGCAGCCTGGTTGGTGCCTGTGGCACCCTGACCCTTCACTATCCACCCCCGCCTGGGCCCTCTGTGTTCACAGTCAGGTGTGATCAGAGGCCGGGCATCTGCATCCTGCTTGCCATCCTCCTGGGGCCTGCAGGACCTGTGCCTTTGCAGGAATCCTCCAGAGAGCAGTCACCACCTGGGATGGGTTTGTCTCTAATCTCATCACTGCAAAACCAGCAAGACAGAACCAGGGAGTCATTTCTTTAAAAACTTATTTGGATTGAACTCAGGGCCTTTGCACCATGCTGCATTTCCAGCTTTCTAAATTTTATTTTGAAACAGTGCTTTGCTAAGTTACCCAGGCTGGTCTTGAACTTGGGCTCCTCCCGCCTTTGCCTCCTGAGTAGCTGGATGACAGGTGTGTGTCAGCATGCCCAGCTTGAGTGCTCTTTCTTTAGAAACCCTCCTCTTTGTGAGTGATCTACCTCCCTTTCATGACTCCCATGCCTGTGAACAATGCCCAGGGACTCCTTTGAAGCTAGACCAAGAATCTGGAGCTCAAATGGTGGCAGAGGCCGTGCAGGGCATCTCTTGATCCTTTGCCCTAAAGCCAGAGTCTTCCTCTGGGAGCCATGCCCTGTGGAGGTGGAGGGGCCAGACTCCAGTCCTCAACCTCGCTGAGCATGAACGGCAGGGAGATGCATGGGAGCCTCTTGAAAGGACTGAGGGGTGTGGATGGGCCCTGTGGATGTCCCTGAGTGCTGACTCTGGTGTGGCCCTCAGTCCCTGCCCTTCTCCTGGACCAGCCTCCAGCATGGCCCTGGAGTAGCAGGAGACAGGAGTGGCTGATAAATACTCCTCACGGCAGTAAGTCTTTCTTTGAAAATTTGATTTGTTGGTAGCATTTGTATTGTGCTCTGGACAGTGCTATTTTGTGACTGTAGCTCATGAAGGATGGCTGTCCCATCTGATTACTACTTTACACATTTCAGAGTTGTGATGAAATGAACACACTGTGTGTCCCCTGAGTCGTTTTGAAGTGTGCGGTTCAGCAGTGATGAGCACATCCACCCCAGGATGCTCTTTCTCCTGCCCTTTGAACAACTCTGCTCCTTCCTCCTGCACTCCTGATGACCGCCCTCCACTCCTGCCTCCTCAAATTCCACGGCTCTGGGCATCTCAGATCAGTGCGGTCATGTGACATGCATCTTTCGGTGGCTGGGCTATTCTTCTTAGCATGGTGTCCTCAAGGTTCATCCACACCGCAGCCTGTGTCAGAATTCCTTTCCTCTTTTAGACTGACAAGTGTTCTGTGGTGGGCACGGTCCACCTTTGGTTCATCTTCAAGGAGACTGGGCTGGACTGAGGCCATCTGTGAGGGCTGAAGCTGCTCCCTGCTGACTGTGGTGAAAGCCCAGCTATGAAACACCCCACTTTGAACCGAGTTCCTGCTTTCAGGATTCTTTTCATTATCCACCCAGAATGGAGCCTTCTGGATCCCGCCGCAATTCTACTTTTAATGTTTTGTTCCACGAGGGTTGTGCTATTTTCTATTTCCAGCCACAGTGCACAGAAGTTCTAATGTCCTGCCTTTGTGAAGACCCTTCTACCTGCTTTTAGCATTTCCTGGGCACTGACCATCCTGCCGGGGAGGAGGCAGCATCCCCCTGTGGCTTACTTTCCCTTAGCCGTTCGTAGCACTGAGTGACACTTTATGTGCCACTGGCCACTTGTTCAGCTTCTCTGGAGCAGTGTCTGTTCTCACCCCTTGCCCATTTCAGAAGGAGCTCACTTGTTCTTTGGTTATTGTATAGAGTTCCTGACAAGTTTTGTACCTTAATCTCTCCCCAGACACATAATTCGTGAACACTTTCCCCATTCCACATCTTGCCTTCACACTCTGCTGTGGCCTTTGACCCACAGTCATTTTGAATTTTAATGTCATCTAGTTGCTCTAATCTTACTTTTGCAGTCTGCGCCTTTGGCATCAGACCCAAGAAACCATTGCCAATTCTTGCGCCTTTATTTTCCCCATGTGAGACTTACACTCGCTATTTTCTTCTAAGAGTTTTAGCTCTTCATTTCTTTAATCTACTTGCCATTAGTTTTTGTATATAGCATAAGGGAAGCACCAACTTCATTATTTTCCATGTGGATATTCAGTTCTCCTTGCACAATTTATTTTAAAAATTGTCATTTCTCCATTGAGTGGTCTTGACACCCTTGTTGAAAGGCACTTGGCTGCATGTGTGAGGGTTTGTTCTTAGAGTGGGTGATTCTGAGTTCTGCACTCCACGGCACTCGGAGAGGCCCAGCAGGATGGAGTGCCAGCTGCCCACACGGCAACCTGCTCGTCAAGCCTCCCTGGATTGCCTCTTCTTCCTGGTCTCACTTCCTCCTCCTCTACTTATGTTTCCTGGATCATTTCCCAAAAAACAACCCTGCTCATAAGCTCTTGTCTTAGGGTCTGCTGTGAGGGGAACCGGTGCAGAGTGAGTGTTAAGAGATTTTTAAATTCCTCTGTCTAGAACAGGTATCCTTGCGATTTTTAAAGAATCTGGTATTTGTAAGGCCTCCAAGCAGCTGCTTTAGTTCTCACATCTGCCCTGAAAGATATCTGTAAGCATCCACGTCTGATGACAGAGAAGAGAGAAACCCCAGAGGTCAAATCCCTTGCTCAAGGTCGCAGGTGTAAGTAGCCGAGCCAGGACTGGACCCAGGACATCTGGCACCAGGTCTGGGTCTCCTCCCTGCCTTGTACCAGCATCACAGAGCTCAGTGCCCAGCTGCCCTGGTCTCTAGACCCACCAGGAACTGGACAGAGTTCTTGGGCCACCCACTCATTCCAGGGAAGACTGCAGGACATAGGTGGGTTTTCTGCAGGGGAGCAGGGTATGGAGAAGATCCAAGACAGGGGACACATGCATTTTACCGTGACCATCCGCACCAGGCACTGTTGTTGCCCATTCGAGTGCATGTCACTCTTGCCTTCTCTGTCTCACATTGTCCTGCCTTCCAGTTTCCAAGACTAGCCTGGAGCTTAGGGCTTTCCCAAGCGACATGGTGTGTGGATGCAGTCCCTGCCTGGTGTGTGCAGTCATACCCAGCTAGCTGATGGTGTTTCTGTCCTTTTGTTACAGCTGACCATCCATGTGAATTTGGTTTGTATTTGCATGCATAGGTTGGTGTGATGAGTCATAAGTGAGGGGTGTGTGGGGTGTCTCTGGCCAGTGGGTAGCTGTAGGAGGGCTCCTAGGGTAGCCAACCGTTGGCTTGTCCTGCCACTGCCTACAGAACTGCAGGGCTCAGGCCAGGCAGAACTGGGAGAAACACTCAGATCGAATGTCTCTGCGACAGGGTCTCTGTGAGGCCGCACTTTGGGGTGGGATGTCAGTTACTCTCTCATTGCTGGGGCAAGATACTCAATACCCAAAGTGAAGGAAGGGAAGGTTTATTTAGCTTACAGTTTGTGGAGGTTTCAGTCCATATTCAGCTGGCTCCAAAGCAGAGTGGTGCATGGCAGAGAGCAACCTCTCATGGCAACAGCAGAGAGTGGACAACAAAAGGAGTGGTGGCAACAACAGCAACAAATAACAAGTCTGTCTCCCTTATGTTGCATTCAGGCTATCTGCCCCAGGCCAGATTATCATACCCATAATCCCAGCAGCACATACACCTATAATCCAAGCAGCACTCATACCCATAATCCCAGTGCTGGAACATGAATTAATCACAAAGTCTAGAATCCACCCTGTGACTGCATGAGGCTTTGGGGGGGATGACTAGACGCAAATCATAAGAGGTGGGCCAAGTGTAAGACAGCCATGAGCTTATAAACTCTGAGGCAGCCATGAGGAAGGAGTGGCCACTTCTAGATGTCCTGTTTCCAGCATGACATGGGTGACAGAGTCCCCAAATTAATGAGCCGTGGTCAATATATACAGGGAATGTTCAAATTAAAAAATCATTACAGTAAAAGATGTGCCGTGGATCCCCTGCAAAAGACTCTCCTTGGTGGGAACACACTGTTCCCACCGTTCTTGCCATTTTCGGAGGCAGTTCTGGAGTCCTCCTTTGTGACTGTCTTTACAAGCTGTGATCACAAGTGTGGTGAAGACTGCTTCTGGGGACCTTTCCGCTGCGTGACACTATTCCCTTATCTGCTTTATTCACTGGGTCTGGCACTGTGCAACTCCTAGCTCTTCCCCCAAAACAAAATGACCACAAAAGGGTGACATTTTAAATTAATTCACAACATTGAGGCAGCCAGAACAATGCAACTAAGATACCCAGGAAAGGAGGACTTCCAGAGCTGCTGCAGAAACTGAGAAGGGTGATAGGGGAAGGCTGCTGTCCCAGGAAGTATTTAGAGGGGGATTAATGGCAACATGTGTTTTGTTGTAGTAATTTTTAAAAATTTAAACATTCACCACATTTTTTTTTTTTTTATTATGCTCTGACAGCCAAGCCATTCTCTTGTCTGCTACTGTACTGAAAGAGGGGCTCAGTCCAGACCTGGGATCAGGAAGAAAAAGAGGAGGAGCAAAAGGAGCAGGAACAGGAGGAAGAGGAGGAGAAGGAGGAGGAGAGGAGGAGGTGAAGAGAAGCGGCCTTAAGACTCTGCAATCCTCCTCATGAGGCCACTTATCTTCCCATGGCCACAGGAACTCCATAGGAGCCAGGCTCAGACTTAGGTGTCCAGGGTGCCAGCAGGGAGTGCCCAGTCACAGTGGGGTGCAGTGTGAGGGACCTGCAGTGGCCTCTCCTGGGTCAGGTGCTGGGCTACTTGCTGAGGGCTCTGTCTTCCTGGGTTGTGTGAGGGTTTAAGTCTAGAATGTTCCTCAATTCCCATGTGTTTGGAAGGTGACTGAATCAGGGGGGCTATACTGATGGGCTAATAGCAGAAGGTGCTGCTAGGAGGCAGGGCCTGGTTGGCAGAGGTGGTCACCAAGGGTGCAGCCTGCAAGGGTCACTTTCCCTCCCTGGCTCTGCCTTTCTGGCTCTGCTTCCTGGCCCCCATGGTGTGAGCGCTCTCTCCTCCGCTGGGCCCCTCACCCATCCTGTGTCTGCCTGGGGGCCGGCTGACCATGGACTGAAGTCCTAGGCCAAATGAACCTCCACCTTTAAGTTGTGGGTGGTGGGTATAGTGTCACAGTGAGGGGCTAGGGGGAGGGAAAGTACGACAGGGGCAAGCACCCAGCCTTAATCCCTGCCGAGTTGGCCTTTGCCGGCTAGGGGCGGGGTCTGAGACGCACAACACATGCTGCTGTCACGCACGGCACACTCAGCCCATGGAGTTGCCAGGACTGTGCCTGTATTTATTTGATTTTCTTTTCTTTTGCAGTGCTAGGTATGGAACCCTGGGTCTCCTCCATGCTAGACAATGCTCCCCCTGAGCCAGCCACACCCCACCCAGGGCAGTGCCTTTCACCACAAGCCCTTGCACTAGAAGCCTCATCTTGGCCCAGGGAACATTCTCCAGTCCTGACTCTTTCCCCATATTTTGCTGTCTCATGAGACAGAAAAAAGGGACCGAAGTGACCTGGTGGTCTGTGCTGTGTGAGTGACACCTTCCCAGCATGGTGTCCTGCAAGGACACTCTCCACTTTCCTGGCTCAGGAGTAGGGTGGGCAGCATAGAGGGTCTCTCGCCCCTGGTACAGATGCACACAGGTCTCACTGTGCACAGCTGAGGCTGTGTGGTCGGGGTGCCCCAGGGGTGGCTCCTTGGGTGCAGTGCCTGGGGAAGTGACAGCTGCAGAGCTGCGGACGCAGAGTGCCTGTGTGGCCCAGCCATCCATGCATGGGCTTCCTGGCAGCATGGCCAGCCTAAGTGCCTCCTAACTGGAGCCTGTGGCCCTGGGGACTGAGATCAGGGCTCTCTCTGTGCATTGGGGTTGGGCTTGCTTCTCCTTAGAGGACGGGGAAAGACAGCCCCAAAAGAATCACCCACTTACCACCAAACCTTTAGTTAAGATTATAGCATGCATTCAAGTCTTTTTAAAAACCCACATGGTGTTCATATTCTGCTTTTTTAACAACACCAATTTTGTAGGATTTCCTAGACCACTAAAATGTCTGCATTGGTTTCATCTTTGACTTCCAGAGTGGACATCAGGGGTCTTGTGGGTGAGGGGGCTTGTGGGTTAGCTCAGTTGTTTAGAGCATCTGCTTGGGCAAACTCAGGCAGGTGCAGGGGACTGTGGTTTGATCCCCAGCTCCATAAGCTGAACCAGATCCACCTGTAAGGCAGTTTGAGCTACTCAAAAAAAAAAAAAAAAAAAAAAAAAAAATCTCCAGAGTGGCCATCAGGGGCGTCACCTTCCCCAGCAGGGAGGCTCCTGGGCACCTCCTCTCTCCTTTGGCTGTGGAGCAGCTGCTGCTGTGCTCATCTTTTTCTGTGAGGCCCCACTTCACTCTGCTTGCTGGATGGGCATCCTACTGGGGATGCGTCTGCTTAGAGCCCTGCCCCCCTTCCCTCCTTACCTGGCTGGGTCAGGCTGAGCTCTGGGCCTGTGCTTTTGGTTTTATCACATGTATACTCCTTGCCTGGGCACTTTGTACCACACCATCTTTTTGGGGAGGGAACCAAGCCATGCTCACAGCCCAAAGCATCATGGAGCTGATGGTGGAGTCTGTCCTGCCTCTGGGGAGGTGGGGTTGGAGCTGGGGATACAGCAATGGCAGAAGCATGGTATGGGGTAACATAGGAGAATGGCAATGTGTTCTGTTCTTGGCTGCTCTGACCCTGGACTGGGCTCGGGGATGGAGAAGAAGGGGGTCCTCCATGTCCTGACCTCCCAAAGAGGAAAGTCATCTCTACCCAGGGTCAGCTCATCACACAGGTCCAGGACAGGGAGGGCAGATGTCATGATTGTTCCTTTTCTGAGTCCCTGAATGCCCTCTGCAGGTGCTTTCTTGGTGCTTCTGAAGGGTGAGGATAGGTGCTTATACTACTGAGCTATCTCCCCAATCAGGACTGGATTTTAAGAGAAAGAATCCCAGTTGAAACTCATGGAAATGGAAAGCTATGGGCTCACATTCCTAGAAGTCCAGGATGGTTTTGGGCTTGGCTGAGTGTAGGTGGGCAAATAATGCCTCTGCCCCCTTTGCTCTGTCAACTTCAGTCTCCAGAGGACTTTTGCTGTGTGGTAGCCAAGAAGCTCATCAGTGATTGCAGGTGGTTGCCTTCTTTTAAGTATCTTGTACCGTATGTATTTGTAGAAGTCCCAAGGAGGGTTGGTGGAGCCTAAATCTGACCCTGTCACTGGCCCTGAGAAGTGTATCTGAGCAGGTCTGGCCCAGACCTGGGAATAGCAAAATTCATTTGGTCACAGCATCCACAATAGGGTTGAGTGGAAGCCATCTGTTGGTAGAAGGACAGGTCCTGGCTGGCACAGACCCTAGCTACCTCCCCATGCCCCATGGGGCCTGGTCTTCTTCCTGGGACACCATTCCTGGGCTACATGAGAGCTGTGGCCACTTGGCCTGCTGTCCAGTTCTGGATGCTAATATTGGCTGAGGGCAGTGGCAGGTGCAGGTTGGCATGGCTGAATGTGCAGGGAGGTCCTGAGCAGGTGTGGGCAAGTGTCACCTTGGCAGGTAGCTGAATATGTCCACATCAGGTGGCAGATAGCTGATTGGCTAAGACCTCAGCTGGCCAAAAGGGATAGAGGGAGGCCACTGAGTCTGCTGAGAAGACCTGCAGCCCTGTTCTTAAAGGCTCCATATTGGACCTGGGATCTTAGAGATGCTCAGAGCTGCCTGGACCTCCATAAGGACCCTACTGGGGAAGTAAGCCAGGTAACTGGGCCAGATTCTCAAAGGAAGGTCTCCCCAAGAAGTCCCTGAGAGGTAGTTAGAATGGGAAGAGCGGGGTTGATGACCCTGTTACTCCACATGATTGGAGAACCTCTGGGGTCCCCAGGAGAAATCACAGAGCCTTACGGTCAGGCTTTGGATGGGAGGTCAGGGCTGCCTGGCTCTGTGACTTCCTCCTGCCCAGGCCCAGGCTATCCAGACTGGCTGTAATGACAAGAAGTGTGGCCCAAGCCAAGTTCTTACCTCCATCCTGTTTTGTACCCCAGTGTGCCCTCTCTGAAAAATCAGAATAAATCAGCAATAATACACTTTGCAAACTGTCTGGAGCTCATCAGAGTGCCCTGGTGTATGTGATCTTGGCCAGAAATCTGGTTCTGGGTGGGCCGTCCAGTCTGCTGTGGTTTGGGCTGCCTTCCACACGGCAGATTCTAAAGTACCTATTAAGTTAGATTCCCCCAGAGCCATCATGGATTCTGGGGACATTTCAGAGATGGATGGCTCACCTTTGGAGAAGTGAGGTTCTGCTGTGCTTTTATACATAGGGAAACTGAGGCCAGAGGAGAAAAAGTTTGCTCACAGTCTGGAGCTTGGAAGGCAGGACGGTAAGGGTAGCTGTCTGGGAGCTTACCTTAGGGGCCACTGTCACACAAGAGGCAGGAGATTAAGGGTCCTGACTGGGTGCTAGGCAGTGGGAGGCCACGTTAGTGAGTTCTGAATCCTCTTTCAGGGTAACCTTCATGAAATATCACCATGCAGAAAAAAGTCCCTGGCTCACACCGGCTACTGCTGCCTCCAGGACTTTTGCTCTCCCTCAGTACCACGTCCAAGCCCTCAGAGTCTGGTTGTCGGGGCAGTACCATGTCAAGGTGGAAAATGGAATCATAAATCCTATTACACTAGGGTGCTTGGGGGGGGGGGAGTCACATTTTGATGAGTGATTTCTACACACATGCACATGAATTCCTACCAAGAGGTGTGCTGTCTGCACTCCACACCCTTGGGGTGTAGCCCTACCATGGGCTGTATGTAGGTTGAGGAACAGCTCAGTAGAGGTCATATCTTTGCATCCACTGCAGCCCCTGCCCTGGCTCCCTCACCCCATCATCTCTGGCCTCCCCAAAGCCATGTCTACCTGGGTCCCTCCTGGGGCTCTGTGTCTGGGAAGCCTGGGTAGGCCTGAGTGAGGAAGGAAAGCAGAGTTCAATAGCCAGGATCCAAAGCGCCTCCCAACACAGGGGTGTGACCTTGGGACCATATCCATTCCTGGTACCTTCCCTGAGGACTCTGTGTTTGTCTCTGCTTCCTAGCTGCCATCAAGTGACAGTTTTCCTCCATTATGCCCTCTGCCATGGTGGTTCTGCCATACAGCTGTCATGGACTGAACCCCTGAGATTAGGAACCCAAAGGAAACTCACCTCCTCTAAGTAGTCTTTCTCAGGTATTTGCTTAAGAAATGAAAAGCTGACTAGCACATGCAATGAACAAGAAGCAAAGTTAAGAGTTCTAAATTTGACAGGAGCTAGGTCTGGAGGGCATTGGGGTTGGTGGGTGAGCTGGAGCTGGGGAAGCCTGGGGTTGGAGACAACAGTGTCTGGCAGCTCCTGGAACCCTCTGCCCCTATTTCCTGGCTCCTATGAGCTGCCTTGGCAGTATAGAATGCCACTCTCCTGTGCAACTCTCAGAGACTGTGGGTGGTTTTAGGTGGACACTGAGCCACATGTTCCATTTCAGGAGGATGCACTGAAGTTCTAAGATTATAGCAAACAACAATCAACAAAATGAAGTTGACGTTTCTAGGCAATTATTTCCTAGAAGTATTTCATCAACAAGGAAAAAGGAAGAACCATTACTGATTGGTACCTGGCTTTACTTCAGTGATAGTGGAAATTACAACTGAGGCATTGGGCATGAATGTACAGGAAAAGGCTTTCAGTGAAAAGTAAGAGAAAATTGGGGTGAGCACAGCTCTGACAACGATTAAGCTGTCCTCTACCAGGAAGCAAGAAAAGGTAGGAAAATGGCTTCTGTTGGAGAAATGGAAGAGGACACAGCTCAGAAAAGGGAAACCTGACTGGCCTTTTCATGAAAGAGTGGGCCCTGATTTTGTGGGGTGCTGGTATGGATTGGGGTGCAGCCAGTGGTTCTCTCAGTCCTGGTTTAGTAGCTCATGACTCCTGGAACTATTTTATTCCATGAGATGATCATTCTTGTGATCTCAAGGAAGAGTGGTCCATGAGGCTCTGATTTCCTGGAACCTAGGTGACTGCATGTTTGGGACAGTGGCTGGAGACTTGTAGATGTCACTGGAGTGGGGAACCTAGAACTGGACATTGTAAAAGCTGGTGATTGGATGTCCCTGAAAATCCTGAGAATAGCTTATTGGGTTGGTGTCCCTCAATCTTAGTGAGATGAGATAAGTGAGGCAAATTTAGGGCTAGTGAACTGGGAAAGCTAACTTTCCCTGAACAACAGATACATCTATATCCAAAGTTTTAAGGTAATAAAGGATAGGCAGTGAAGCTCAAGTTTTGCTTGACTTTTATTTAGTTGCTTACTGGGCATCTGGATGCCCAAGAGAAGATTAAGGAGTTTTAGATAAATCCATTTTTAATCCTTGACTGCCTCTGAAGGAAATTATGTTTCAGTAACAGGGAGTTTCTTTGTCCACTGTTCCTATGGTGGTATCTAACTATGTCAGCACATTGACAGTGGTCTGTGGAGGTGACATACAGCTGAAAGACACAGTGTGAGAAACCTGTGGTAAGAGCATTCTGAGATGTCCTAAGCTTAGTTGGAAGGATGGAGGTGGAGGGAAGTGTGCAGGGGCGGGGAATCAGTCAATAACTTTGCCCAAGACACAGTTGAGCAGTCTACTTTCCTGAATGCACACTGCAACCCTCACTTGAATCCCATCATGACCGCCTGGGCACCACCAGGTCCAGCTCACCCTCCAGACACGCAGATGCAGCTAGGCCTTCTCCTGTCCCCTGTCATCTACAGCAGGTCCTGGCTTCAAGGTGTCTGCTACAGGTCTCTTGTCATCTACAGCGGATGCAACATTGATATGAATAGCTTGTGCCTTCCTTGCCTGGATTTTCCTTGTAAAAATGCTCTTAGATCTGTCTGCCCAACCTTGTTGCTGGAGGTGGTGGGAACTTTTTCAGATTGGCATCTAGAATGGCTCCGGAAGCTCTTTAATGTACCAGACCACTTTGGTTTAGCAGTGGGTTTAGGGCTGACTGGGGTTCGACCGAGGAGTCTGCAGTCAGGGCTTTTGTCAGCACCACCCCTGCCACTTGTGGAGATGAAGCTGCCTCTCTTTCCTTCCAGACTATAGTCCTTTGAGGCCTGGCTGCTTCCTTTGCTTTAATTCACAGGCCTGACTTCCGGTGGGCATTCTGGGGTGTGCATGGTGGTTGCCCTGGGTGGGACTCTATGTTTACAGACCTAGCAGGACCTTCCCACTGGAGGTGCAACCAGGTACCTCCCTGTGTTCATAGAGAAGTCAAGAACAAAAGACCAGGACTAGCCCAGGTCCCACTTAGAACCACTCCATGCTCCTAAGGAAATGCACCTTCATCTTTTTGCCAAAAGCAGCTTCCCCATAGTTTCAAGTGCTCAGAAGGAAGAAATTTGCATTGCTCCTTTAAGAAAAGGGAACTGCTCCCATCAGCAGAAAGCAAGCAGGAAGAGCTGAAAACCAGGTAGGTAAGCAGCTCCATTGTATGCAAATTCTGTACCTGCCAGGAGGGGGATGGGCACTCCCTGAGGAAACAGGAAATGCAGCTGGTGTAGCCCTAGAAATGTGGGGGATGGGACACAGAAGAACACTAGGAAGGGAATAAAGGTGGGAGTAGCAGTTCAGCGGTAGAACCTTCCTTGCGTGGCATGCTTGAGGCTTTAAATCTGACCCCTGACCCCATCGCCATTTTTTAAAAAGTAATGAAAGGGCAAAAGTGAGAAACCCTCCTTGTGGAGGGCCACTGTGTCCCCAGTGGATGGGGCTTGGGAATTGATTGGCAGCTTACAGTATCCTTTATGAGCAGTTTTATCCAAGGCCTGCTGAGCACAAGGTGGGCTCTGGCTGTGTCCCTTGCTACATAGAGTCCCGGAAATGCAATGAGTCAGAGACGCAATATGCTCGCTGTGGGCCAATTTCTAAGACACAATGCCACGGAAAATACTTTGCATTCTTTTTCTGTTGATTACATAGTGAAGCAATGACATTTTAGATCTATTTAATAAACTGCAGAATGAAAATTAATTTCACCTATACCTTTCTTACTTTTCAAAAGTGTGGCTACCAGAAAATTCAAAGTCAAGCCAGCAGCTCTCATGATGTTCCCTTAAGCTGAGGTAGGTGAATACACAATTCCGCAGGTTAGATTGCTTATTGGAAAAGAGGTTTATTTCTCACAGTTCTGGAAGTTGGGCCATGCAGGATGGGCCTTCTTTCCATACTGGTGGTTAAAGTGTGTATGAGAGAGTCAGAGAGCGGAAGAGGGTGCAGGGGGCTCAGAGAGGAAAGGTGGGACCACACTCTCCCCTTTTATACCCAACCCACTTCATCTAATGAGGGCCTGAATCCATTCCTGAGCTTGGAGCCACAAGACCTAAACACCTTCCATTAGGCCCCGCCTCTTAATATTGCTACCATGGCAACCTGGGTATAGTGGAGAATGAACAGTCTAGCTATTACCCACATGGCAAGATAGAACTTGGAAAGTCAGACATTTTCTTCTTTGGAGACAAGAGGCTTTTTCTAAATGTCCTCAGGGCTATGGCATACATGCCTGACATCTCCTCAGTCTGGGTGGAGTGACAGATGACACAGAGCTGGCCCAGGATGTCGGGCCAGTGTCCCTTCCAGAGGAGCAATAAGATGAAGCAAGCCTGAAGATGTATCTTCTCTCGTTATACCCTCCCTCTGTCCAATGCTGTGAAAGACCCTCATGGGGAAGATGGCGATTTGAGCTGAATAAGGCCCCTCCATCTCCTCACAGCCAACTCGGAATGAATCTTTTTTCCTGTTCACCAAAATAAATGATTTCTTTGATTCAGAGGCAAGCAAATGAACCTGAGCATTTGAGATTAAGTGGCTGATAGCAAAGCCAAGGAGCGTAGAAAACAGAACACACGAATCTTCCTGAGCTCTCAGGGATTGGCCTCTGGCCCTGTGGGCGCAACATCCCTGGTGTCCGCTACCTCCTAGGTTGAGGCTGCTGACTCAGTAATGGTAGCACTTGGCCTCTGCAGCTGTTGTGAGGTTCAGTGAGGTCCTGGTCATTGCCAAGGCTGAGGAGTAACGAGATTTGTCGTGTGCAGGCATCTGGTGCTGAGGATGAAAGTGGATGGGTGCAAAGTAGAACCAGACAGGCGTCAATGGCACATGCAACCTGGTGCTGACAGCCCCCACCATCAGGGAGCGATCCCACATCTCCACCTGCTTAGGGCTTCGAGCCAACAGCCAGCTGTGGGGGAAAGTAGGGCTGGCTCCATAGGAAGACAGGCACAGAGCTTTGGAGAAGTGACAGCTGGGTGGCTGAGGCAGCTTTGAGGAGTGATGTGGCTGGTGGAGGCCTCATTTCCTCTGATGCACCTGAGCCTCCATTTCTGCTCTGGGGGAGACAGAGAAGCAGTGGCCTTCCACAGGGAAAGGATGAGACAAGGGGACCCTCCCCTCCTGCAGGGGATGACCTGGCCTTGGGCCCTGAGGTGGGCCATGGTGGTCCCAAGAGAGGGGGCCCAGTAGGGGGCAGGGGGATTAGGCCTGGGCCACACTGGCTCCTGAGCCTCTTCTTGGTGTCCTTGACCCTGGGTTCTAGACTAGTGCTCCCTTCTGTGATTTTAGCTTGTGTCTCATTATGCTTCTCCTGGCTCTGCATGTATTTTGTGTTGGGAAAAGGGGCATCTCCCAGCAGAGGGTGAAGTGACGAGGTAAAAGCAGTCACTGGGTCCCTCACTCATCTTTTGATTTCAGCAGGAGACACTGTCTTGCATGCTCACAGGACCTGGGAGGTTCCACTGAAATCACTGATTCCCAGACAGCAGGGGCAGCAGGTCTGGGCTCAAGGGGGAAGTGGGTACAACCACGGGTCAGCTGCCCATCCTGGGAAAATGAGGGCTGTGATCACCCAGGCCTGCTGAGCTTTTGAGAAGAAAGACATCCACGAGGGGTTAACATCTAATTTCAAATATTAACAATAGTTGAATAACAATGATGACAGCAGAATTATGTAACATTTGTGGGTTGTATCCATTATGACCTTGCTCTACAGGTTCCGTTGTACCAAATACATTTTTCTCAGTTTCTCCGAGTCAATAAATTGTTTATAGGGTACTACCTGGTCCCGGGGACCCTGCACCTCACAACAGGCTCTCAGCTGGGTGGAAGAGGCTTTAGTTTGGTCTAGTTTGCTTGGTCTGATCTGTTTTGTGCTAGTCTTGATGGTGTTTTCTGGTCTAGTCTGGTATGATCTGGTTTGACTAAGCTGGGTTTTGTCCAGACTGTTGCAGTCTAGTCTGGTCTGATCTGGTGTGCATTTGATCTGTTTTGGGCCAGTATGGTCTTACCTGATTTGGTCTCTTCTATTCTAATATGAGTCTGGTCCATCCTGGACTGGTGAGTTCTTGTCTGGTCAGGGATGGTCTAGTCTAGTATGGACTGGTCTCACCTGCTCACTATTCACCAATTACTTCCTCTGGGAGGAACTGGGCTGGGCAAAGGGTCTCATAGAAGATCAGCAATTCTATACATGAAACAAGTTTCCTATCTTATGGGCACTGGGAAAAGGAAGAAATTATGATCAATAAAATATCATATAATGAATCATAGAGGAATGACAACACATTGGATCATGTTCTCTTGCTATTTCCTGTCTAGGATGACTTGGCCTGTTTTCTTGGTCATGGCACCTTTAGCAAGAATCATCATCTCTCAGTTCTGTCCTTGTGGTATGAGGGGGGAATGTCTTCATTCTGTTTTGGACAGTCAGAATGTTATTTTCCTTCTGATCCCATGGTGATAGGTTCAGGGATGGCCAGATGACTTGAGCTAGGCTGATGAGAAGAAATTCTGGAACATGTGTTGGCAATGTTAGAGAGAAAGGTCTTCACTAGTAAGAGTGTAAGGCTAAGGAAAGCCATGTCTGCGACCATGGTAGACATGGAACACAGCCCATTCGGAGAAGGCTAGCACTGCTCCTTATGACGTCCAAACATGTGGATTAGGTCACGTCTAGAACTTTGCATTTCTTAGGCCAGTACATTTCCTGTTCTGCCAAAGCCAGGTTGAACAAAGATTTGATTATTTATATCCTAAATAATCTTGTCCAAAACCAACATCATAGAGGTTAAGGTGGAAGTAGGTTCCTCAAATGCGAGACTGGAAAAACCTCCTAGGAAAGGCAGAGTTGGGCTAGGAAGATGGGCAATATTTCATAGCCAGCAGAAGAAAGGACAGCTTTCCAAGTGGGTGAGGTGCATTGTCCAAGCCCAAGGTTAATTGAGATCAAGTTCCAGGGTTATTTTGGGGTTTGCATGGGAGAACTGTAGTGAATAAAGTTGGATGCAGAGCATGGGTTTGCTATTCCACGCTACGAGTCAGCATCTGGTAGTTGAGACAGGTGGCCCTTTAGAAGGATGGCTAGAGCTGCATCTGTCTGTGAAAGCCAATGTCATGTCAAGAGGGAGTGTGGAAAGGGAACATGGGCGATCAGGGTGTACTAGTGGGTGCTGGACTGCTGTTGACATTCCTGGGTCCAAGGGCCAGGGATATAGCTCAGCGGCACAAGTGCCTGCCTGGCAAGTGCAGGGTCCTGAGTTCAATTCCCAGTACCAAAAACCAACCAACCAAACACAAACAAATAAAAGGATATTGCTTGGGCCATTGTCCTTAGAATAGAAACACAGAGAGGTCTAGGAGAAAAGCAGGAGGGTGAATTGAATGCCCAATCCATCCAGGATCATGGGTGCATGGGTGCAGAGCAAGATGAGCAGGTAACGCTGTTTCCCTGTTATCTAGTTCTTCTATATTGATCAGTGCTTACTAGTGAAACATTTAATACAAGATATACAAATACAGAAGAATTTATAAGATTGTTTACAGTGGCTGCCCACAGAGACAAATGTAGAAGAAGGCGAAAGGTCTGTGGGCTGGAGAGCCGAAGGAGCCAGTCAAAGGCCTGGGGCTCGTTGTAGTGTCTTGTGTGAGTCCACGCCAGGAGGCTGAAAGGCCCACACTGGAAGGCAGAAGGAAGGGTCCGTGCTGAGGCTGAAGACTGTGTAGGAAGCCAGGAGGCTAGGTCCAGGGTGAAGGTGAAAACTAGAGCACCTTTAAACAGCAAAAGTGAGTCTTCCTTCTTCCTTTCCCTTTTACACCATTCTGGAGGCAGCCAGTCTTCCCTGTGGTGGATGACACACACCCAGAACCACGCGGATCCCGTTCAGCTGGGCGTTTCTTACTCAAGTGACATAATCAGTTAGCTGGCACTTGTTCCAATGTTATTTGCCCAGTCATTTGTTCTCTGCTCAGTTAGAGAGTCACCTTGGAGAACAGTAAATTTACATTTACAGATATACTCATTATATTTAATTAGGCCCATTTTAGACTTTCGATTTCATCCCTTTTGTCTTTTCCTATGTCATGCTCTTCAACGTCCTTTCAGAACAAGTATCTCTCATTATAATTTTTATGAAAAATATTTTGGCTATTCTGACTCACTCTCTTAAATAAGCCTGAAAATCACTTTGTCAAAAAGTGATTATGTGAGGAGTGGAATTTTATCACAAATTAATTTGTGGAAGCCACAGCGTGGAGGTTTTCTCCCCAGAGATTCACGCATTGGAGGCTTGGCCCTGTGTGAGAAGTCGGGTCTGGATGGAGGCCCGCAGGGCTCTGGGAGCAGAACTGTGGTGAGCACTGTGGAATTCCAGTCTCTCTGACTCCCGGCTCTGAGATATGATCTTTCCTTCAGGAGTGCTCTGCCTGGGATCCTCACCAGAACTGGCCCTATGCTGCTTAGACTTTCAGTCTCCAAAATGATGAGCTACATAAACCTCTTTTCTTTATAAAGTTATCCTGCCTCAGATATCTTATTGTGATAATGTAAGGCAGGCTGGTAAATGAGGGCCCTGACAGCCATAGAATCTACCTTTTTCATCCTGAGATATCATATAACCTATTTTGTATGAAACTGCTGGTCTTGTTTTCTATTTAACTTATAGCTCACGTATATTTCATGAACGAGTTAGTCCTAGATATTTTATAGTTTGAGGAATTCTTTTCAAATGTACCTTGTAACTTTATTATATGTTTGCTTACAGTAATATCATGCTTCCAGTGTTTATTTACTTGTTTCTATCAAAAGAATGTTCATTTATTTTCCAGTTGTTAAAATTTATACTTGTTTATATTATTGTACGGGCTAGAACTTCCAGAGCAATTTAAGATATAGTACCATCAGACATCTTTGCCTCATTTCTGAACACAGTGGAAACACTAGAGCAAATTTTATCTTTAATTAAGGTCAGTTTATCATGTTAAGGAAGATATTTTTCCTATTTTTAATATGTCAACAGCATTTTAAATTTTTTTAAAAAATTATTTATTTATTTATTTATTTAGTACAGGGATGCCTGGTTTCAGTGACCAGCACACCATGTAGTACTGGGGATTGAACCCATGTCTTGGCACTTGACAGGCAGGTGCTTAGACCACTGAGCTATCTCTCCAGCCCTCAACAGCTTTATTAGGAATGTTTAAAAAAATTTATAAATGCCCTTTGCACACCTATCAAGACAGGGGTTGACAAACTATAGTCCGAAGCCCTAATATGGTATGGCCTGTTTCTGGGCATTGAAAGTGATTCTTTTACTTCTGAAAAATTATTAAAAAGAAACAATGCACAAAAATTTGTAACAAAGGTGGTATGTGGCTGTAATTATGCCTGCAATATTTATTTTCTGATCCTTTATAGACAAGTTTTCCATCTCTGGAGCTAGAAGAAGGTGCAGATTCTATATTCTTTGAATTACTGATGTGCTTTTAGTATTTCTATTGAACCATTCTTGAATTCCTGGGTCAGACTTGAAAGTTGATCAAAGTTGTTCTGATTTCCATCCTTGACAGGATGGTGAGGGCCACAGGAAACCTCTAACCCTCAAGGGAAGGATGGTGGGGTACCTATGTCCCAAGAAGGACAATCTGGGGAAAGGGAAACATTGCATTTCGGGGGGGGGGGTTGCCGTTGGATTCTGTGGTTGAATTTTTGGTGTCATTAGCCCTTGGGTAAATGGTACCAATGCCTATTTGCAAGCCTTATTGACAATGTGGTCACTGTCCCAGATGTCATTCATTAGCTTCCTGAAAAGGAAGCTGCATTCAGTAAGAATTTGGCTAGTAGACACACATCAGGACCTTTGTTTTATGTGTTCTGGGTGAGAAAGTTGTCACAAGTCTTATTGCAATGGGTCAAGAGACAATGTGAAAGCCCAAGACAGCCAGGATGGCTTCAATCATCACCAAATAGAATAAGACACAGATAGTGATTGAGACAATGACCATCTTCTGTCCTCCATGTCTCTATCTTAGAAAAGGACTCAAACATTTAATTAAAACTGTGTTTCTGTGCTATAGGCATTTGTCCTCTACTCCAGTGAGAGACACAATGCATATATGGGGTCTGTGGTTGCAGAATTCTTTCTCTCTCTCTCTCTTTTTCTTTGGCCAGTTAATGTGTGGACAGAGGTTTCCTAAATTCTAGGAACCAATATGTCTCCCACCCTTTGCAGAAGGTGTTCAAGGAACATCATTCAACCTGTACCACACAAGTCACAACTCTACCTTAGCTTTCTCTTCCTGCTTGTGCAGATTCTCACTGTTAGCAGGAGGAAGCACTTAGGGCCTCCTCAGGCCTTTTCATGTTACGGTCCCCCACCCCCGCCACACCCTGCTCTTTCCTCTGGATTCCCTGTGACTGTGGGCTGTTCATCTGACCCAGTGTCCCAGGCCCATCGGTGTCTCGCGCCCAGCTTTTCCTTGCTTTTTGGGTTAACCTACTGTTTACCTCAGCTATTATCTGTTGTCATGGGCATCTGCAATGTACAACACTCACTTCTGATGGCTTTTGACAAATAATTCCAGGAAACAAGCAATTTGCCCCAAGTGAACCACAAGTCAGTTTTGATAAAGGTAGCTTTGCAAGTGGGGTGTGTCGGGGTAGACCCAGGCAGCCCAATCAAGACAATCCTCTGGGGATGGGATTTGGAGGTGTTCCAACTCCATGCTGCTTGTCCAGTGGCTTCCTGACTACTGGCTTCCCTGTAACTGTGGGCTGTTCAACTCTGAGGTCTCTTGGAGCTGCGGGGTGAGGGAAGGATAGACTGGGGCAGGTTACCATGCCACTAAGTCGTCTATTTTTCCTGAGAGACAACCTTTTATCTTGATTAAACACTCTTCAGAGTGCTGCAGGCCCTTGATTAATTTTCAGAGTTCTAAAATGTTGATTCTGACCATTTTGGCAGAGTTCTCCCTGGCTGTGTAGAATAGAGAATTTTTGGAGGTCCTTACTCAGCCATGGTTGCTGATGGCACCTAGTTTTGACTCTTACTTTATATACCATCATAACGAGCTTGGTTTCCCGTGTACAGGGACCATGTGGCAGCCAGCTGGAGGAGCAAGGGGAGGTGTGGTTGGGCATTCTCACCACAGTGATTGTTCCTTCTCCTTGTTTCTTTTTCAGGCCAGAGAGATCTGTTTCAGAATCAGAACAGACATAACTGTAGGGAGCAGGGAGCTTCTCAGCTCTCGTTTTCTGTACCTGCTCCATTTAATGAGGCTGGAGCTCTGAGGACCTCCTTCTGCTGGCCTGGGCCCTGTTCCATTTGGAGGTTTGAAGAGTCTGTGGCTTTGGCAATTAGCTGGCTCAGTTTTCTGTCCCCGCTCTGGAGACCTCCCAGCGTAAGCTCCCCGTGCCTCCCTGTCATCCTCCCGTCCTGCACAGCTGGGTAGCAGAATAATGACTTTATTAAGCGCATCCTGCACTTAATTCCCCAAGGATGTCAGTCCATTAGGAAAGACTAAATCTGCCACCAGCAGCCACACAGCTGGATTAGGCTCATCTGTCCAGACCTGGGTAGGGGCCAGGGAAAGACAAACGTTACCTGCCATTCAGAGTGGCTCAATTCTGGGTACGTGGGCTGACCTGAGTGGGAGGAAGCCCAAGTCCTGCCAATCCACTGAGAGCTCAAGCACTACCTCCAGGCCCCTCTTCTTCATCTCCTTTGAGACAGGGGAGCCGGGTTTGGGTGTCAGTTGGCATCAGAGACTAGGGAAGGGTCTAGGATTCAGGTTCACATACCCCAAAGCCTTCTTGATGGGGCAGGAGCTGTGCGGCATTGTGGGGCCACTCCTGAGTTGTCCTTGTAGGAAGGGCAGAGGGGCGCTCACAGTCAAGAAGGGAGGTAGGGTCAGAGATGGGGACAGGTGGAGCCTGGAGAAAAAATCTCAGAAGAGGGTGTGGAAGAGCTTCTTCAGGGGCACCCACCAGCCCGGATATAAGGCTGTTCACATCCCTAAGGCCAAGTGTGTTCTTTTCTTGGTGACCTTCACTGAGGCGGGGGTGGTGACTCTTTATCTTGGTGAAGCTTCTAATAGAGAGGGCAGATGTGGGTGGGATACTGCATGGAGCCTGGCCTGTAGCTCCAAGGGCAGAAATTCCCCATTCCTTTCTGGTTTGAGGGCCCCATGTTGACCAGGCTGTGAGGGAGAGATGCCTGATTTTACCTAAGCAAAGGGCTGACATGACTGGCATATGGAACTGAGAAGCTTCAGGAGGTCTGGCCAGTGTAGCTGGTCCAGGATGGACACCTGTCTCTCTGTCCCTAGGTGCTGTTTTCATACCTCCCCAGGGAAGCACTTTTCCATCCCAGCCTACTCTCCCTGGGTCTCTTTGGTGCCCACCACTGCACCAGTCAGCGATCCTCAAAGCTCAGGGATGGGGTTGCTCTTGGAGAGGAAGTGGGGGAAGGGGAGAAATGGGTAGGGAGGTATCTTGGCCTCTTTTACACCATGTGAAATGTAATCAGGTGCACAACTCTCCAAAAGATTGGGATGCTCTTACCAGAAGGGTGCTGGGCAGGCAAAACCATCTGATGTCAGTTATGGCTTGAACTAAAATGCCTGCACTCAAAGACTCATATGGAACTTTGGGAATGTGGCTGGATCACGGGCATTTGGCTCACCAGGGGATTCAGCTGTGGATGAATTCATGGCTGAATCTGCAGTTAGGAGGTGGGGCCTGGCTGGAGCTGGGCGGGCTGGACATGAGCTCTCTGGCTTCCTGCTTCCTGGCTGGACAAGCTGAGCAGCTTTCCCCTGTCACACCCTTCTGCCACGCTGTTTATGCCTCAGAGCCAGCTGACATGGACTGAAAGCTCTAAATCTGTGAGCCCAAATACATTTTTCCTTGATGTTGTGTATGTCAGGAAAGGTGACTAACACAGATGCCCACTATATAGCTGACGGCAGAGTCCCACACTGGCATATGGAACTATGCCAGCTCTGTGCCTTGTCTCTAGACTTTGGTTTTGGCTTGGCTTTTGCCATGTGCTCATCCACTGTCTCAGTTACTCCTTTCTGACTGCTGGGACAAACACCTGACACTCAAAATGAAGGAAGGAAAAGTTTATTTAGCTCACAGTTACTGGAGGTTTCAGTCCATACTCAGCTGGCTCCAAGGCAGAGCGGCACATGGCAGAGAGCAGCAGTTCATGGGGGTGGAAGGCAGTAAAACAGCAAGAGCCAAAAGGAGGAGCAGCGGCAACAATGGCAGCAGAGAGCAAGTCTGGCTCCCTTGTGCTGCATTCAGGCTCTCCGCCCCTGGGTGGGAGTGGCACTCACCCCCATAATCCCAGCTGCGCTCACACCCATAATCCCACTGGATCATGAGTTAATCACAAACTCTTGGAAGTCCGCCACATGACTGCATGAGGCTTTTGGGAGCAACTAGACACAAACCGTAACATCCACCATTCTCCAGGACACTCTAGGCCCAGAGGACCACGCCTCCCTTGACACTGTCTCCTATAAACCCAGATTGGGATCAGCTGAGTCTACTGTTTCTTGTTAGGTCCTGGCTAATCCATTGATATATCCACATATTTCTTACCTTGTTTATCCCGTCATTCATTTAGCAAATTCTGACTGAGTGATAAGGCTAAGGCACCATCCCACAAAAAGGGAAAACTTAGACATACTGGTCCCTAGCAGTCCGAAGCCAAGGAGGTTCCCAACCTGTTCCCTCTTCTTTTTTAGCACAAACCACTGCCCCAGGCCACATCTTTCATTGCTTTACTACACATTTTTTTTTGCAGTATCATCTTGCATATCTTAAAATCCCTTGAATGATGATGGACTGTATATAAAATTTTGTGACTGCTTCTTTATTGTTTCAGCTCAATGTGTTTTTAGATCTAACTATGATTCTTTTATTTGAAGCACTGCGTATTATTTCATTGAACACATAGAGCACAAATTGTGCTTGCTGGTAGATGGTTAAGTTGACTTGCTGGTAGATGGTTAAGTTGCTTCTCATTTTTCTCTAGTTCCAATAGAGAATTTAAAGAGCATGACCAGCTAATCTTGAAATTTATGGTAATGAATAAAGGGCTAAAAAACAAAAAAGGTATGAGACTCCTGAACACACTGCAGTGATAATTTTTGTCTGTGTCTTCATGTCACATATGTGAAGGTTGGGAAGGAAATTGCTGGGATAAGGGTAGCAGTAACAACTTAGCTGTTACCCAGAGGGGGCACCAAGTGATATGCTCCCCTACAGTTTCTATGTTATCACCAGCACTTGGTATCAGGAAGTGCCTAGTCTATGGTGGGCACTCAATAAGTCTGCACTGGATGAAGTCAGATGTGTTTACATCTTCCTTGGTAGCTACCCGTTATGAGTGTCTTTTCATACGCCAACTGGACATCCGCTCCCCTCTCCTGGGAATTTCTCATTTGAGTCTTTTGCTCACTTCTTTGTTGTGTTGTTTGGCATTTTCATTTGGATTTGTGGCAGTTTGTTACATCTTTTGAATTATAATCTTTTGCCAGTTGTGTGCAGACCAAATACCTCTCTCAGTTTGCAGCTTGTTTTTCTCGGTTTGATTGTTGTGTCTTTTGTCTTATAGAAGGTTTACATTTTAACGCTCTCACGTTCTCAAACTTTTCATTATATTTTGTGATTTTCTTTCTTATTCAATAAATGTTTCCCACTTGAAGTCATAAAGATATTTTTGTAGTTGTTGCATAAGCCTCACAGTTTTTCTTTACCATTTAGTTCTACAACATACATGGGTTTTTAACATATCATATGATTTGAATTAAGGATTTTATTTTCTTTTTCTGCGGAATACACATTCTTGTTTTCTAGCCAGTTTTTCTACTGATCTGGAATGACAATTCTTTCCTTTTGTGTCTCAGTCAGTGTCTTGGCTCTTTCTGTTCTGTTCCTTTATTTTATTTTTCTTACTGTGCTCATACCTCCTGGTTTTCACTTCTAATATTTGTGGTCAATCTTAACGGCTATTTTGATGAGTCCCCTGCCTTCTTGTTCAGAAGTGTTATGGCCTTTTTTTTAGTACTTTATTCAGTCACATAAATTTCGGGATTAGCTGGTCATGTTCTTTAAATTCTCTATTGGGATTAAATTAAATTTATAGATCAATTTGCCAGAATTGTCATTTTTATGATATCAAGTCTTCTAACCATGAGCATGGCATACCTGGCTAATTTACTTTGGTCTTTTTTATGCTTTTCAATAAGGTTTTATAATTTTCAGTGCAAAGTCATGCTCATCCTTTGTTAGATTTCTCTCAAATCCTACAAGTATATTGTTATGATTTCTGGTGTTTTCTTGGAAGTAAAATTCTGATTCTCTGAAGCAGTAGTATAGGGAACACCACTTGGTTTTGCATTTGGATTTGTTGTGTCCAGTAACTCTGCTCTGCTCTTGAATGAACTGCACGAGGTTTTGTACAACTTCTCTAGGGCTTTCAGTGTAGAGTCAGAGTTTGTGAATAATGAATGCTTTTTGTTTCTTCTTTTCCAGCCCTTGTGCATTCAATTTTTTCTTGTCTTACTGCATGAGCTAGAACTTTTCCTATTGCGCTGAGCGGCTGTAGCAGCAGCGAGTACCCTTGATGTGGTCACAGTATTTACTGGGTGCTTGTACTAGTTAATCGCAAATCATTGCTCGGTTTCTCATTCACATTTTGTATCATGCCAAGCATTCCCTATTTTGTTAAGTTCTAGTTGTGAATGGATTTAAGTAATATTATGTGATTATTCTGCAACCATGTGGATGATCTTTTGGTCTTTCCTTCCATTTATTCTACTGAGATTAAATCTGTCAATACTTTTTCCTAGTGTGAACACCCTTGCATTACTAAACAGGGCTATTTTGGTCACATGTTTAGAGATAAACATCTGGAATTAGTCAAATCTTTATGGGGGTTTCCCCCACGGAAATAAATGAAGATCACCCAAGTGAGAAGAAGCCAATGCTATTTACACAGAGCTGCTAGAGAGGGAGTCATCTAACGTGACTTGCATTTTGACAGAGACTCAGAGGAGGGTGGAAGAGGGGGAGGGTGTTACAGTGAAGAAAGACAAGGTGTGCCTGGGTTGCAGCCAGCGGCACAGAGCCAGACAGACACAGGGCATCCTGGGTGACTACTTAGGAGTGTGTATTGTCTCTCTCTCTGGTTAGTCCTACATCGGAAACAGGGACAACATTAGCGAAGCTGCCCACTATCAATCAAGTCCTGGCCACTTGGGGCCGATTGTTACAAAGGTTGTTTGGATTCCTGGTTGTTGAGGAAAGAAGTCTGTCTTCTTTCAGAAGTGTGGCCCAGAGGATGGGCTGGCCATGCACGACACGTTGACATCTTGGGATGGCTTCTGTGAACTGTGGGTCTGAGATCTAGCATCATACCTGGTCTGGCCACTGTCTGCTTGTACACGCACTCTCACCTGGGAAGAGTCTCATTTCAAGCCTGTGTGCTCCTTACAAAGCCAAGCCCCTGCCCCATCCCACACGCTGTGGTGGTGTCTCCTCTGCTCTCGTGGTCATGCTGCTTTCTAGGTTTCTTTTGATTTCTGTATCTTGGTTCTCACCTCACCTCCATTTTTATATATGTATTTATTTTAACCTGTGTTCTGCCTTTAAAGGGATTTTTTTTTTTTGGCCTACTATTTCTGTGTTTCCAGCAGGGAAATGTTCAGGTTCAAGTCTGCCACATTGCCAGTAACCAGAAGTCTCCTAGCATCTTTGAAAGTGGGAAGAGCTTTCATTCACTTTCCAAAAAAAAAAAAAAGCAAAACCATTCATTAACTGTGTCTTGCAGAGGGCTCTAGCTGGCAGCTCTGAGCAGGATCTGGCCCTCAATTGCATTTTTGTTCAAAATGAAACTGGAAACGGTTTGTTAAAGTTCTGATGTAAATGCCTTCTATAGAGAATCCTCTGTGTCTCTTAGATATTTAGAATTGATGGTAGATTGCTTGCAAAAATACCCACAATTGTTCTACTCCCTGAACTCTTACACCTTTGCCCAAAATATCCAAAATTATTTCCATCTCTGCACCTTCCTGCAGCGTCCAAAATATCCCCCATTGTTTCCCTCCTCCTACTTCAAGTGCCCCCCACCCCACCCCCTGTGCCCCAGGGGATGAGGGTTGGGTGGGAGTGGGCTGGACCCATCTCCCCAGGCTCTGGCTGCAGGCTGGCCTGTAGCGGACTCCCAAAGACCTGGTCCTTTTCCGCCCTTGCTCTTGGAACTGCCCAGCTGCTGTGGGAAGCAGCCTGGGCCAGCAGCTGGAAGATGAGTGACTTGAGCTGCAGATGGCTCTGGTGCTGGCCGAGGTCACAAGGTCACCCTGCATCACATAGCACTCAGCTGCCTGGGAGAGGGAGCAGGCTCAGCTGGGCCCAGCCCAGCCCAAAGGCCATGGCCAAGGCCCTGTTTAAATTGCTGACCCAGAAAAGCAGGAGTGAAATCAGTAGTTATTGTTGGAAGCTACTACATCTTGGGGACATCAACTGCACAGCAAAAGCTAACTGGTAGGGGATACTTGACTGTCTGGCCTCTCTGTGGCATCTTAGTTTGCCATCTAGGGCCTCTTGTCTCCTATACCTTGTGCCCTGAGTGCCCAGGTGGGTGAGAGAAAGGAGGCCCCCAAGGTAGGCTCAGTGTGGTGTGGAGAGGTCCTGGGTGGCTGGAAAGGTTGCTGAGGCCTCCTGGCTCTGAGCAGTTGTGGTGGAAAGACGAGCCTTCAATCCCACGGACCAGGAGCCAGAGGGGCCATAGCGCAAGCTGGGCTGGTCTTGGTGGGGTTTTGGAAGGGAGCCTGGCCTCAACACAGGCCTGATGCTCCTTTACCCTGTGCCCAGAAGTGTGGTCTGCTCGCAGAGCTCAATCCCCTCATCTTACCGCAGAGGGCTGGGTTGCAGCCATGTGCGTCCATCCGGGGTCCTTGCTGTCTCCCACGGGGTGAAGCCCATGGGCAAAGAGAAGGGAAGACCTTGAATCAAGCACATCCATATCCCAGTCCTGCCCTGCACTGGTCTGACCTGACTATGGTCACTGTGGTGTGACGACACTGAGGACAGACACAGGTCCAGGCCTGCTATGTAAGGGTAGTGTCTGCTCCTCTGTGGCTTCTCACTTTGCAGTTTCAGTGACCCACGGTGAGCCAGGGCCTGAAAATATTAAATGAAAATTTCTAGGATGAACAGCTCATATGTGAAAACCACACACGTTTCTTAGTGTGATGAGCTTGTGCCCCTGCACACTGTGCTGCCACCCCTTACTCCAATGTGTCCTAACCGTCTACACTGTCTGCCCATTTGCTACTTCACAGCGGTCTCAGTCCCCCCTTCTGAGCCCCCACCTGATCTACTGCTGTGGGATGGCTCTGTTTATGCCCATCTCAGCCTTATTTTACATACTAGTGGCCCCAAAGCCAGAGACTAAAGATGCTGGCAATTCGCATATGACAAAGGGAAGTCAGAAGGTGCTTCCTTTCTGTGAAAAGGTGAAAGTTCTGTTTAATAAAGAAAGAAACATATTGTAGGTAGGGGTTGATAAGAATGCATAATGAGAACGAATCTTCTATTCCTGAAATTGTGAGAAAGGGAAAAGACATTTGTGCTGCTTTTGTGATCACATTGCAAAAGTCGCAGCCATGGTGGGTAAAGTTTCGTAAGATGGAGGGGACCCTGGATTCTTGAGTTGGTGCTGTCCATGGTTTCACCTTCTGCTAGGGGCTCTGCAGCGAGTGAGCCGGCATATCAAGTCACCTGGCTGTAGAAGCAGTCTTGGGGGCCAGCACTGAGCAAGGAAGCTGAGTGGATTCCAGAGGCCCCAGCCAGCGCGGAGTAGGGCTGAATCTCTGCTGCCTGGGAGTCCCCACAGACAAGGATGGCTCAAGGCCGAGTTCCTGCCCCTGCTCTCTGGAGTCAGGAAAGTGAGTTCTCCTTCACAGGGACACAAATCTCTCAGCAAACACTGCAATGAACATGGGTGCCAGGAACAGCGAAGACCACGGGACAAGGTGGTATGAGGGCCAGAAGGGTGTGCGTGGGGTTGGCGGGGGACAGTTGGCAGGCCAGGGGGAGCGGCCCTGTCAGCAGAGACTTGATGGGCAGGATGAGGATAGCTTGGGGATGAGTCCCAGGAGGCTCTGTGGCTGCAGCAGGTCAGAAAGAAGTACAGCTCCCTCAAGGCCTTGTTCTCTTCCCTCCCGACCCTGGGGCAGGTGGGCTGCATCCTGTGGCCTCTCCTTGATGTGCAGGTGGAAGCCATCTGTCCTGGGTCTCCATGCAACCCATTTCTGGGCTGCAGAAGGTTCAGGCCTCCCTCCTGGGCCCTTTCTTGAGGGTGAGGCTTCCTGTCTGAGCCCCCTTGCATTGCATCGGGGAAGGGAAGCCTGGGCTCCCCAAAAGGCTTTTCTCCCTGGCCCAGAGATCTGGGGGTGGGCACAACTCAGAGGCTGTGCCAGGCAAAAGCCACAGTCCTGTCTTATGATTATTGATTTCAAGAGCCAGAAAAAAAGGCCCAATTGTCTACTTTCAAAAGGAAGAACAATGAAGCCAGACCACTGGGTGGTCAGCTTGGTGACAGAGGTAATATACTGCTGTGCCCTCCTGACAGGATACTGGGGTGGGTGGGTGGGTTATGGGGATGGGGGTGGGCAGAGGCATGGGAGGACCACCATGGGGGTGAGGGGGCATTCAGCCTCCTGCCTGGAGATGCTTCATGTTTGAAAACAATACCTGGGTCCTTGCTCACTGCTCCAAAGCAAGCAGCAGAGGAGCTAGGGAGAAAAACCAGAAGTCCTGACGTTGCACTTCCTGCCCCTCCCTCCGCAAGTGGGTGTTTCTTTTTCTTTTTTAAAAAAAGATCTGTTTTTGTCCTGACCTTTTAAAAAATGCACATATATACATATATAATTGATGTTTAAAACAATAAATGGGAGCATATTATACCATTATTCTATGATCTGATTTCTTTCTGTTGATGAAATGCTTCTGAGATATTTCTCCCTTGCAACATATCTATCCTGAGTTTCCTAATAATATCCTGTAATTCCTTCGCTGTTCCTAATTGACTGAGGTAAACTGTCTCCAGTGCTTTCCAGAAGAAGGTACACTCCTTTGTATATATATGCCCATGTTATGCATATGTGTTGTGCACATGTGTGTTGCATGCATATGTTGTGTGTGTGTTGTGCACATATGTGTGTTCAGCACCTCCTCTTCTCTATACTTAATCAAGCAAAGGCTCCACCTGTGTGTGTATGTATTCATATGTGTCCATTTTATGGACACATATGATACGTGTATGGTGTGTGTGTACTCAGTATCTCCTCTTCTCTCCCAGTGAAGCAGGAGCCCCTTCTTGGGGTCTGCCCATATGGGGGCCAGGAGGAAGGCTACATGTGTGTGTGCTGTGACACCAAATATCTTACAAGGATGCAGTTGTATGCATGTGTGTCATGTGCACCCGTGTGTTGTATGTATGGATGCTATAGGTGTGGGATGTGTATATGTGTGTTCTATGCATGCATGTTATGCATGCTTACATGTTGTAGGCATGTGATAGGTGCTGTGTGTACATCCATGTTATGGACACACATGGTGCTTGTGGGGTGTGTGTGTGTGTGTGCGTGTGCACTCACTACTTCCTCTTCTCTCACAATGGAACAGGAGCTCCATTTTGGGGTATATGTATATGTGTATGCATGTGTGTTGTGTGCATATGTTGTGGACATGTGAATTGTATTGTGTGCATGCCACACACGTGACACACACATGTATAACATGTGCCATGCATGTTGTGGGTGTGTGATGAATGTGTAATATGTGTCATGCATGTTGTGGGCATGTGTGGTACACGTGTGTAATGTGTGTGTGCTCTACAGGTCTTCTTTTAGAACTCTCGAGGAAATGGGATTCCACATGGGCTCTGCCCTGCACACTGCAAGCTCATGCACAGCCCAGCACACGCACCAGTGGCAGGCTCCAGGAAAGTCAAGAGGATCCACCCAGGTCATTGTCATGATGGCAGCAAGTCCCCTGCTCTGTGTCAGGAGCTATGCATGGCTGCCAAAGGTGCATCCCCCACGTGGGCTCCCCAGAGTGGGAAGTGCCACCCAAGGGAGCCCTGGTGCTCCTCTGCCTCCACTCCCGGCTGTCCTTGGGGCCAGTGCTGTCACAGCCTCTAGCTACGTGAGCCCACATTCCCTGCCCTCCATCAGCCGGATGGGGTTGTGCATTTTGTGGTGCCTGCTATGGACCTGGTACTATTGTGGCCCAGAAATCACAGATAGAGTCATTGCTGTGGGAGACAGGGAGGGCAAGGCAGAAGCAGACATGGAGTTGTGATGTAACCTTTAGATAATGGATGTGGTTTCCTGCCATGAACATGCGGCTGGAAGGAGCAGGCTGGGTGACAGCCAAACCGGGGCAAGAACCACAGTACTTCTGCAGCTGACCGTCTGCTTCCGACCACACGGGAAAGTCTGCAGAGAGAACATGATAAATCAGGGCTTTGAAATCTCATGTTAAGATACAGTCAAAGTATTAGAGAATTTCAACACTGTCCTAAAACAATTTCTTTTCCTTTGCAGTTACAGGGCTGATACAGTTGAAAATCACACTCCAAATTTGATCATGAGGTTGGAGAATGACGGCATAAATTGAATTTGCAGCTATGACAGATCTGCCACATAAATATTAGGGCACTGATCAGGACGGAGGAACACACTGAGGCCTGGAATAGAGGATGGGACTGAGCTGGGAGGCGTCTCAAAAGCAGCTTCGTCTTCCTGTCTGAAGAGATGAGTCTTTCGTGAAAAGTCTGGAGCAAGTCAGTTTCCTAAGAGGGCACCAGCTCCCCCTGTCTTTTTCCCCCATCCCTTGGCCATCACAGGCCACTCTTGACCCATGAAGCAAGTGTGAAATTTGACCCAGGAGAAGATAAGTTATGGCATCATAGAGATTTTCCTACAATGAATTGAAAGAAGAAAAGCTGGCCCTGACTTACAAGTACTTGTACAGGATGTGGTGGCCCTTGCAGACCTGGCAGGGGATACAGCACAACACAGAACCCACAGGGACAGGATCCAAGGTGCAAACCTTTGCTTGTTCATGGGTGGGGCCAATGCTCTTGGAGTTGGGAAGATCAGGACTGTAGGATAGGTGATGAGAAAGCGGGAGAAGAGAAAGATAGACAGATGTTTCAAAACAGGCACAAAGTGTTTGGGAGAATTTGCACAACCCACAATGCCCTCAGGAGAGGTACCCACTGGAGCAGAGATTTCTGACTGTTCAGGGCAGGGCACGTCTTACGAATGTGACCAGCCTCTTTCATTGGGCTTCCATTCTTTCCCCTGGGGCTGCATAGAAGGATCAAAGGCCACACTCTCTATGCATAAGAGGTGGCACCCAGTGGTGGGTTGATTACACTAGAACCTCCCCACCATTTTCTTTACTGAAATGATCTTTCTGTCTATGGATGTGCATGGCTCCTGCCAACTCCACCATCTGAGGACCTCTGCAAATGCTTTTTCTACCACTGTGAAGTCTTTAAGATTCTTTAGGCCCACTCTGTGTAAAAGATGAGGAGCAATAAGTTCACATTTGTCAGCTTTACTTATCTACTATCTGTGTTACCAACAGTACAACCGTAGACTGTTGACCAAGGATCAGCAAAGGTTTTGAGTTCTTTAGGCTTTCACACCATATGATTTCTGTCTCATTGACATACTTCTGATGTCAATGAATGGATCTGACTGTGTGTGTCAATAAAACTTTATTTACAAAAAAAGACAATGGCCACATTAGGCTCATGGGTCCCAATACTGGATATAGATAATTAGAATTTCCTATTGAAGCCAGTAAGGATACAAAGAAGTCCAGTTGTTGTCTTGCAGGTTCTAGAATGTGCTTTGAGCTCGTGATCAATAACGTGTGCCATTATTTTTTCCATATCCAGAGCCACAGGTCTGGGAATTGAGGCAGAAATGGGAGAGAGCAACCTCCCTATTCCTAAGAAGGCATTTGTGAAACTGCTGCTTCCTATCCCTGTAACTTTCAGCTCTGCTGGTCCAGTCACCATGTTTCCTGACAGACAAAGGCTTCCAACTCAGCTGTGACCCAGGTTCCATTGAACTAGACATCTAGTTCATGACCACCTAGTCATCATGGTCCCTGAGTTAACAAAGGAAAGATTTCTGTGGGGCTTGGGTGATTGATTCTGGTTACTGAGGGAAAATCGGTGTGCATCTGTATGCCAGGTGAAGGGGAAATTACATATGGACTCTTGGGGACCCCCTTGGGGACCTTTCAGTATTTTTATGTCTGTTAATAAAAGTTAATGCAAAAGTATAACACCACAATCATATCAGAGCCACTGAGAATGCAGAAGGATATTTGGTCAGGCCAAGAGTAAAGAACCACACTGGTGGGGACTGGTTGGAGTAAAAGGGGGCTTGAATGGACAGAAGAAGAAAGTGGTGAAAGATAAACTCAGCCTACATGGCTGGCCATAGCATTAAGGAGCATAGTTGTGCTACTTACTCTTCTTATTGTATATCTATTCACACATTTACCAGTTATTTCTCTTCTTCTGATTATGTGTGGAGTCTTCATGCTGTTTATTTATTTGTCTGTTTGTTACAGGGTCTCATTATGCAGCTCAGACTCTTAGTGATCCTCCTGTCTCACCCTCTCCAGCACTGGGATTACAGGTGTGGACCAACATGCCTGGTTTCAGTGGACTGCAAGGCACACCCAGGGTGAGGCTGGCACAGCACATGGTATTGGGGTTCAAACTCGGGTCCTTGTGCTCATGAGGCAGGCGCTTAGTCTTCTAAGCTATGTCTCCAGCCCCTTCATGGTGTCTAACATTAAAATTTATCCTCATATTAAGGAACATCCAGTCTGGATTGGGACAGAACTGGGGGTGGCTAGGACCTCTATTCTGAAGATAGTGTCGGGGGAGCTGAGTGTCTCCACTTTTACACAGATGTAAATAGGAATATGTGTACTGTTTTGTGCAGAGTGTGGGACTTATAAAGGGCGACAGTGGGAGACACTGATCATGTGACTGTCATTCTCCAAGACCAGGGTGGGAGGGACCAATATTCTGAGACTTGTCCTTGGGGACCAGAGCCCTTCCATGTGTACCTGGGGATGGAGGTCAAGCGTGGATGTCCTTTTTAGGTATCTTCAGCTTTTACACTTTGAAAACTGGGACCTTCTGCAAAGGGAACAGAATACATTGTCCTCTAAGGAGTGAAAGAGGTCATGATATAAGAGGCACCCTCAGCCCCAGCACCTCTGACTTCTGGGACCAGGAAAACTTGCTGTGGGCTATGGAAGGAGGCTTAGCATCCTTCATCCTTGGCTTCTACCCAGAAGAGACTGGTAGGGCCCAAAGCCCCCACAAATATGCCAGACACTGCCAATGCCCTGTGGGGGTCTCCTTACCAGTGTGCACTGTTGGGTTAAGGAAGCAGGTGTCATGGGGGCCGGAAGGGTTAGTATTTATTTTCTTAGCACAAAAAATGTCAGGAGAGGAATTGTGGGATGCAGGGTGTGAACATTTTCTTAAAACTAAATCTACTTTCTCATTATAAAATTAGTAATTACAGCTGCAGAGAACTTGGACAATGGTGAAATGCGTGAGGAAGCACACACATGCCAATCACCCCCGTCATATCACCGAGAGATAACCGTTCTTAACACTTCATTTCATAATCTTCTGTTATCTTTTCTATGCATACAAATAGATATATTTTTCTGTTTTTCAACAAAAAAGAGATTATAGCACCCATTATTTTGTAATGCAGTTTTCATTTAAGGATCGCGGTCACCAACCTTTCATAGCGATGCACATGATTCTACAGCACAGATTTCACTGGTCGTTGGCTGGGACTCTGGGATTGTGCTAGAATTTACTGAATCCCTTGTCATTCTTTAAAACATTCATTTTTATTACACAATTAATGTGTATTTATTGTAAAGAAATTTTTAAAATGGAAATAACTGCAGTGCAGAACGAACAAATCACCCGTGATATACCAGCCACCAGTGATCAGCATTAATATTTCAGTGCGTATCATTTCTTACAAAAATTGATTTTTGGGGTATGTATTATTTTATCACCTCTCTTTTCATTTAGCAATATGGCATTCATATATACGCTTGTATAAAGCCATTTCTGATGGCTGCATAGAATTCTATTGTATAAAAATACATGATTTATACAACCAGTGATTGCCTATTAATTGACATTTTGGGTTTCTTTTGCTGTTACAAAATACTGCAATAAACAGGTTTGTAGCTAATTCTTTTTTTAGGAGAAGTTTCTACAAAGAACAAGTGGGTCAAAAGGTATGCAAAAATGGATATGGAAAATGAAATTGCCCTCTAAAAACCGTACCACTTTATGTTTCCAGCAAGCAAGTATAAATGTCCATACTCCATTGCTCCTTGCTAACACTGAATATAATAATAGTAATAATAAAAAGCCAACTTCATAGGTGAAAAATGGTAGCTTGTTGTTTTAATTTGCATGTACTTGAATACTAATGAGGCTGAACACTTTTTCAAATGCCTTTTGATATTTGTTATTTCTTCTATTGAAAATTGTCGGTTCATAGTCTGTGCTCATATTTCTATTTGTATGTTAATAGCTCCTTGATTATTTGTATGTTATGGATATTAACCCTTTACCTGGTTACACAGACAGTGTTGTGAATGTTTCCTCAAATCTATCAACTCTTTTCCACTTTGTTTCTATTTTTTTTAATCTGTATATTCATTTGTTGGAAGTTTAAGATGTGAATTTGGCAAAATCTGTAATTCTTTTGTGGGTTTTGATCTGGGTGTCCTGCTTAGGAGAGCATCTTTCACCTCAAGTTTTGTATATACTTGTCTATATTTTATGGTTTATTTTATTTTAGCTTATTTTTATAGGGTGGGGGATCGAATCCAGTGCCTACTGCATGCTAGGCAAGTGCTCTGCCACTGAGTTATGCTCACAGCTCTTGTAGTTTATGTTTAAAGTTAGTTTTTCTGGAATTCATTTCATTTTTATTAGATGATGTTATTGAACAAAGCTCCCTTTTCTCATATCCCAGACTGTGTCCCTTGGCCAGGGAGTGTCATGCATGTTCCTGGCTCTGTCCCCAGGAACTAAGTTCTGGCAGTAGATGGCCTTTGTCTGCACCAACAGCTCACTCTTGCGTATTGTAGTTTTAAAACTTCAAAAACTTTCTAAATTTTTACATTTTTTGGGCAGGCTCAGCCCACCCTGAGGGCAGGGCTGGAGTGGCATGTGGTGGCGGGGATTGAACTTTGGTCCCCTGAGCCTGCCTAAACTTGTCTAAGCAGGTGCTTTCTTTAGACCACTGAGCTATCTCTCCAGCCCAACATTTTTTAATATATGGGAAAGCAAGCATCTCTCCAGTTGACTTTTCAAGTTTTCTTTGTCCATTTATGAAATAAATCCTCCTGCTTTGTTTTGCAATATTGTTTTCATAGTTTAAAAGATAAAATCCTTTTTTGGTTACAAACTATGTCTTCCTGTGATATCAGTTTGGGCTGAATTTATATGAATGTCACAAGAAGATTAAGTCTTGCTGAACAAGGATGAAGTCCCTGTCTTTGTACTTGCCTGAAGGATGGTGCTGAAGTTTTATAATTAGAAATTAAAGTGTTTCCTGATAATTTTTACTTTAATGCACTTAGGTCAGAGAACATGGTTTTGTAACATTTTCTCCTTCTGCATTTGTTTTTGTTGTTAGACTTTTAAAGATTGTGTGTGTGTGTGTGTGTGTGTGTGTGTGTGTGTGTACATAGGGGTATACTAAGGATGGAAACCCAGGACCTCTTACACACTGTGCAAATACTCTGCCATGAGCTGTACTCCCAGTCCCATTTAGATTTTGTCTGTTTGTTTCTTTTGCACTCTCTGTCTCTGTCTCTGTTTCTGTCTCTGTCTGTCTGTCTCTCTCTCTCTCTCTTTCTCTCTCTCTCCCCCCCCTCTCTCCCTCTCTCTCTGCGTCTCTCTCAACAGTGTTTTCTATATGGCCTTGAACTTGAGGCCTGTCTGTTTCAGCCTCCCAAAGGCTGGGATTATAGGTATGAACTATTGCATCCTGCTTCCTGTTTAGAGGTGTTGGCTGATTACTTGACCAATTTATTTCATGGATGTTGTGTTTTGTGTGTAAGCATCAAGGTTTCATACATACATAAATCCAACTCTCTCTTTCTCTTTCCCCCTTCACAGTATTCATGGTAGCATATTCAGAATCTTTATTGCCTTCTTTGCCTATCAAGAGTGTGAGAGATAAAATGATAGTCTTTCTTTGGTGGGGTCTTTTCCCCACCCTTCCCCATAGTCCAAAGAGTTTTTATCACATTTAAATGCAATTGTAATTCAGTTCGTATAATGCGATGACTGCTAGGTTCTCCTCGTCCTACGGAATGCTTTCTGTAGTTCTGTGCTGCTGCATCTAAAGTGAGTATTTGACTTGTGTCCTCCTTCTGTCTGTGTACGCTGGTGTGTTTATCTTCTAGGACTTTGCTTTCGAGGTGTCTCCTGGGCAGAGTGTTTGCTTTGATCGTGCCTGGCTCAGTGTGGAAAGGCGGCCTGTCTAATGGGGTTCGATTTATGCTTACAGTGAAACAATGAGTTAAACACTTGCTGTTGCAATTAATAACTCCAGCCTCACGCTGTCATCTTCTCTCCTCGTTTCTGCTTTTTTCCCCTTCACATTCTATTGTCATTTTATTGGCTTTTTATGTACTTTGAGGCTTTGGAAGGTTTATAGCCCTGTTCACAGCTTAACTAGCTTCAGATTCTTTCTTTAGACTTTATTTTTCTAGTTGCCGGATTCAAGAGTAACGTGCACCATCACCTGAGGGGAGGGAAGACTTTGCAAAAGGCAGATGGCAGCTGAATCTGCCTTTATTCGAGTGGGGCACATAGGCTCCCCAAGTGTCCAGCTGAGGGCCACCGGCTGCTGCTCACCCAGCTCTAGAGTTCCAGCGCTGTGCAGGGCTAGTTTGTAATTGTCTGCGGGGACATGCCTGTTCCCTAGCCTGTGGGCGAGCCTGCGAGGAGTGCTTGCCATTGCTCTGAAGACTCCTCGGCACACACTGATCTCATCAGTAAATTGGAAGATGGGCAGTTGTGTTGATGTGAACAAAGGGAGTTTTGAGTGGCATAGGCAGGCTCTGAGGAAATCACAAGGACATTGAGGTGCCAGGGATGAGCAAGCTCTGGGAGCTGTTGCCATTATGCCGGCTTGAAGGGGGGGTACAGGAATAGCACTGTGGAACCCAGCAGGGCACCTAGGCACCCGGTGTGCATGGAAGGGGGGGGCGCAACCACCCCTACCAGGGTGACAGAGAAGGGCAGTCACCTCCCATCATCTTGTCCTCTCTCCTATGGACCTGTTTTAGAATCCCCAGGAGGAGCTGAGCCTGGAGGGTTGACTTTCTGGGAACGCAGAGGGTGGCGTATGGGGCAGGGCAACCACCGAGGTGGCTTCAGAACACCAACACCCAGAGTGCATGTGGGTGTCTCCTGCCTTCTCATGGTGGTCCCAGGGTGCCTACTGCAGCTCCTGGCAGCCCGTGTTCATGTGACACCATCCCAAACAGGGAGAGTAAGCAGAATGCCAAAGGCCTTCTTGTGTCCCCCACTCACTCCCAATGAGTTACGTGCCCACACCTTAGCATCACAAGTGAATGTGTCAGGTGGTCCTGATCGTGTTAGCTGAGTGCAACCCATCGTCCCCTGTTGTGGTCAGGGTTTTCAAGGAAATAGATTTAATATAAGACACATAACTTATAGGATTATTTTGAAATATTCACCCAATAAAATGCAGAGGCGTACAACAGATCTGTCCACTCACCAGAGACTCAAAGGATCCATCTGAGGGCCTGGCTCCCACAGCAATGTTCTGGTGAGTCCTGCTGGAGGACCAGAGCCCACACCAGTGTCTGATGCAAGTCTATATCAAGGACCTGCACTGGGAAGGCCCAAAAGGCAGTGGTGGAAACTGGTAAGTCTGTGCCATTTGGCTGAAGGCTGAGGGCTCTGTCCTGGAGCAAGGCACTGATGCATAAGGCCAGGACCAAAGCTCCCCCAGTAAGAACTGTAGCCATCTTCAGTGGCAGTGAGGACCTGAACCTCTTTGATGAGGAGAACAGCTGAGTCCATAATAGGATATCCCACACAATGAGCTTCTCCAGGAGAATGAGCAGCACCATGTTCCCCGCCAGTTGTGCTTTTATGCTGTTGGCAACAACCCTCGGGAGGGCCTAGAGCCATGTTGACTCAGTCCAGCTGGGTGTCACAAGTTACCATTAGGTAATTCACCATGCCTTTGCTGAGCATGCTGGGCACATGAAGCCACTGCCACCTGGATTATACCTACCGGCGGATGACAAGGGCACAGCCATTCTCTGGCTTCATCCTGCATCCTCCTCCAGCAGGAACTGAAGTTGTTTGTTCCCCTCTTCTTTTTTTTTTTTTTTTTTCTTCAGCTAACACAGAAGAGATGATTTATTGTACACACTTTACACTCAGCCAAAAGAGAGAACAGTAGTAGTCCAGAATGCCACAGGTCTGGGGCAAAAAAACCAGGAGATTGCTTAGTTGGAGCCAGGTGATCTTTGAGGTGGTGTTGGCGATCAGATGGTAATGAAGTTCTAATCCAGCACGCAGTCCAATACTTGCATGAGCGTTGTCAGTCTCCAGCGTTCTTTCTGTTCTTTTGGCCTCCATGGGAGTACGAGCTATTTTACTTGGACCTCTGTCTCATCTTTCTTCTTTTACGCTTCAGCCTGCGTATTCGCTTCTTCCTCCACTTGGCTCTCATGGCGCAGAGGTTCCTAAGAAGATGGCGTTAAAGTCGAGAGCCCCTCTTCTTTTTCTTAAATCAATTTTATTTTTTCATTTTTATTTTTTTGAGCCAGGGTCTCACAATGTAGTGGTCCAGGCTGAATTTCAATTCACTATGTAGCCGAGGCTGGCCTTGAGCTCATAGTGATTCTCTTACCTCAGCTTTCCAAATGCTAGTCCAAAGGTATGTGCTATCACTTGGTAGAGATGCAATTTACATACACTAACAGGCACACCGTGTACATGTGCAGTTCAGTGAGCTTTTACACATGAATTTTCCCAGTTACAGAGGCGGCTTTGCCCCACTGAGAGCCTTGGTCATCTCTGCTGCCCATGCTTGTCCCACTACAACCTGTGCGACCTTGGAGCTGCTTTGTATTCTGGGGGTTGTTTTGCATCTTCTAGAGCTGTGTTGTGTGGAAGCCTACAGCGTTGGCTCTTCTGCACCGGCTTCCTTTGCTTGCTGTGGCAGGGCTGCAGGGTGCAGTGCAGCGGCCCTGTCAGGGGCTGATCCATGCTAGAGCTGAGGGCCCTCCTGCTGAAGCTCTTACCACATAGTGCTTGTGCTGCCCGCGCTTCTGAAGCGCTTTCTTGCTTTCAGGAGAAAGCCTCCTTCTCAGCTGGTCTTCTTTCATTTCCTTTTATACCCACCTTTTATTTTTCTTCACATGAGTCTGCAGTACGTACTGATCTCATTCCTTGTGGGGAGTTGGTGCGTGGACAGGACACATCTCCATTCTCATCTTGCTCTTGTGCCCACCCACTGTCCTCCCTCCCCTCTGCCTGCATCCCTTGGTCCCTGGCCCTTTTGTCAAGAGCTGGTCCCTGCTTCCCAGGACCTGTCTGCTCATTTCCCATTCTTCTCCCCTTGAAAGCTCCAGGGTTCAGACAGATCTTCTCCATGCCTCAGTGATGGGGCAGCTTCACCCAGCAGCAGGACCCCAAATGCCTCCCAGAACCCAGCTTGTCCCCTACTTGCAGCTTCAGCTGGTCAAGTCTGTCTGACTTTCCTCCTGTTGCCGTGACAACCATACTTGCTATATGGGTGACTTCTTAGTTCTGGAGGTCAAAAGTCATGGGATTAGGGTGTTGTGGGTGGTGTAATCCTGGGACAGAAAAGACTGTCCCCTTGCCTTTTCTTCTTGCTGGGGGCCACCAGCCAGGGACACATCTCTCTCTTGCCTCGTATGGAGCCCTGGTTCCACCTTGGCTCTGATTTAGGGCCTAGGATGCCCTCCCCATCCAGTCATGTTTGTGACACCCTCCTGCCATGGGAAGTGGCATATTGTGGAGACATTGCTGTATTGGGGTCATTATTCCACAGTGTCCAAACAGAACCTGGACTGCTTTCCCCTGGTCCTGTGCTTCTCCTATCTCAGCTGATGACACAGTCGGCCCTGTCCCCCATGGTAACCCCCTACCAAAGCTTCTTTGCTCCCCTGTGAAACTCATCTATAGTCTGCTCTTTCTCCAGAAATGTGTGTGTGTTGTGTGTGTGTAGTCTGTGTGTAAGTGTGCATCCTTGTAGATTTATGAACATCTGTGTGTGTTATATGTGTGTTCACACAATGTGTGTAGGTGTGTGTCCCCTTGGGCAATGTGTGCCAGTGGATGGGCCTGTCTGGGTGTCTGTCGGCAGGCCTGGGAGTGAGCCTGCTACTGTGTCTCTGGGCCTGGATGTCCATGAACATATATAAACATGCACATGTGCGTGAGTGTGTCTGTGAGCCCAGCTGCGTGGCCACGTGCCTGGCCTGGGGCATCTGTGTATGAGCTGCTGCACACAACTCAGCCGCATGTGAGCAGTCAGTCCCACCGATGTGTATGTGCTGGCCTGTGTCCTTGCCTGTCACCCCATCCTTGTGCTGTGCAGCACTGACCTCAAGCCCCATGCCCCACCCCCATCCTCAGGCTGTGGCCCGAGGCGGCTCTGAGCAAGGATGGCCCTTCTCTCAGAGGTCGTCATTGGAACCCTGTGACATCGGACACAGGATTGGAAAGCAGCCAGTGCACAGGGACCCTTGTGCCTGGCGGCCTTGCCTGCTCCATGCTGTCACCAGGGCCACTTGCTTGGGTTAACTGATGGTGGGGGAGAAAACCCATTAGTCGCCTGCCTCTCCCAGTCATCCGTTATCGGCTGCAGACGGCAGCCCGGCTGACACACGCTTGCTCTTCTTCACGTAATTGGAGAAAGTTTTCCCATTACCCGCTGTCTCTGTGAGGCGCTAGGCCTCCTGGGCCCCTCTGCGGTCACGCAGGTTCTTTGCAGCCTCCTTAAGAGGCTGACCTAATTTCCACTCTTTGTCATTTTCTCCCTAACGCGACAGCGGTTTCTCAGGAGCTCCTCCGAGCCTGGGCTCCTGTCAAGCGACTGGAGCTGTGGTCACGGTCACACAGCTTCTCCTAGAAGTGGCAGTGGTGGGGAGGGCAACTCCCTCTTCCTCTCATCCATGGAAGGCATCTTGGACAGCTGTCCTTGGGGAGACCACAGGCAGCCTCTGAACTTGGAGGCCCTTCAAGGTAGTAGGAGGGTGCCCTGGCTTCTTTCGGGATGTGACACAGCCTTGCCACCCAGGGTGGAGTCCAGAGCTTTCTCTTCTTGCATAGAGGCCTTGGGCAGGGTCAAGCTCCCTGGAGCCCAGCTGCACCGCCACCCCCAGCCTTGCCTGGGGAGCCCCCTCCACTTGCTGCTCTGACTGGCCTGGGCTCAGCTCTGTGTGTGTGCATCGGCACTATGCTGGCCAGGCGTGGGTTGGGAACAGAGTGCAGTGCCGCAGCTCCTGCAGTGTTTCCTCTATGCTGCAGCCCCGAAAGCCAGACTGCAGCCTCAGCACGCACAGCTTCAAGGCAGGACATCCAGGACACCTCAGAGCAGAGGCTAGAAAGGGTCCAGGAGACCCTGCTGCCAGCCTTCCGGGGGTCAAGACCCCTAGGGGAGGTTACAGGCAATGCAGGGCCTTCCTGGTATTTAGCCACGTCTCCCTGACCCCTGACTCTCTGACTCTTAACCCTCCTCTGGCCTCTGGCATTGACACAGTCTGCCTGACACCCTCATCACTTCTTTTTACTCCTGTGCCTGCACCAGCCAGGACAATGCCAGAGGGCACCTTCCAGTGCTCCATCACCCTGGGGATCAGGCCTGCACCCACTAGGCCAGCTTTCCTGGAGCAGTGCCATCTGTGTCCACAGGCACCTGGGTGCCCAGCCCTGGGCACGCATGGCACTGGCAGAGCCTTCTGCAGAGCTTGGCAGAGGTGGAGGGATGGTATCCCCTGGCAGGGACACTGGTAAGCTGCTCAGTGCTGAGCCAGCCTCTATGGACAGCCAGTACTAGTCCCAGCCCAAGGCCTGTGCCTACATGCGCTGGGCCCCTCACAGTGGGCTCTGCCACAGAAGGCTTTGATACCACCACCCCAGTCAAGCCCAGCTGGTGCCCACAGCATATGACACCCCCTGCCTCAGTTTCCCTGTCTATAGACAGGAGTGTTGACCAGTACAGCCCCTATCTTGCCAGGTCTTTGGGGAGGACTAAGGGAGTTGTTGCACCAAGCCACTCTCCCTCCCTCCCTCTCACCCTCCCTTCCATCCTCCCTCCTTCCCTCCTCCCTCCCTCCCTTCCTTCCTTTTTCCTTCCTTCCATCCATTCTTTCCTTCCTGTTTTGTCATTTGAAATAGGCTTTCACTATGTAGTTTAGGCTGAGCTTGAACTTCTCAAACTTGCAGTGACCCTCGTGCCTCAGCCTCCTGAGTGCTGGGATAACAGCCATGAGCCACCACACCTTGCTCTCTTTTTGCTTTTCTAAATATTGACAACATTATGGATGAGCTCTGGCCTGTCACACCAGGCATCATGGTGTCAAATGTCAGCCTGTGCTGTCCTGAGCTCCTCTCTCCTGTTCATACCATGTAGACATGTGGACACCCAAGACTCACATATATATGTAGGTGTGTTCACATGTACACAGGTGCTTGTGTACACACATGCACACATAACATCTTCACAGGAACATCCACATGCCATTCTCCATGCATGCACACACATACGCATGCACTCATGCACGAGAGCACGCATGCACCCTGTTTCGATGCCCTCTCCTTCGGGATAAACTGAGGAACATGCTTGTGTCCTGTCAGGCACTGGGTGGCTTCTTGAGGCAGGGCTGGCTGCTTGGGCACACAGTCGAGCACAGGGCCTGGCAGGCGCCCACCTCCCAGCAGGCACCTGGCTGCGCCTAGTGGGGGTGCGGGTGGCGAGGGCATGGAGGCCCACGTGTACTTGTGCCAACCTCTGGCCCTGAAAACATTGCTGCTCTGCTGAGTGCTGCTGCCTCTGCCTAGTGGGGAGACGTCAGCCAGCACAGAGAAGCATCCTGGAAGTGACAGGTGCTTCTTAGCTCCGGGCGAGCCCCGGGCCCCATGGAATTGGCGGCTGCAGCAGCCCCTGCTTCCTAATTAGGGGAGAGGAGGTGGTAGGGAAGGCCCAGAGGTGAGGGCTCTGGCTCTGGCTCAGACCAAAGGCAGGAAGGCTCTCTGTGAGAGTAACGGGCTGGGAGGGGTGTGTGTGTGTGTGTGTGTGTGTGTGTGTGTGTGTGTGACACAGGGAAAAACACAAGAGAGACAGAAAGACAGAGATAGATTCAGAGA
>NW_004524830.1:1714171-1716215 GCF_000260255.1 Octodon degus | reverse complement strand
AGAGAGAGAGAGAGAGAGAGAGAGAGAAGAAAAGACCAACAGGGAGGGAAGGAGGAAGGGCATCAGCGTAGCTTGAACCGCCCAAGCCTGGTGTGCTGGACCCTCTGAGGCAAGACCACACCCATAAGGTCACAGCCTCTTGCCCCACCCCCACCCCACGCTGAGCTCCGAGCAGCCTGGGGCCTGATGCCCACATTGCACCACCTGGTGGGCACTGTGGGTGGTGGGATCCCTCTGTGGACCCCTTTGATGCACCAGGTCCTCCTTTGATAACCTCTGAAGCCTCAAGGTCTTACTTTGCAGTCATGTCACACAATGTGGACACTTCATGAGGTATTCATCCATCAGCCAACTGTTCCCCAAAGGAAATGGGTGCAGAGGTGCTGGCCAGGGTCTGGGAGTGGAGAGTGGGGGTGGGGGACAGTTCCCTAGAGGAGAAGGCAGATTTGGGCTGGCTCCAGGGAGCCCCTCTTCTGCCTGTCAGGAGAATGGAAAGGATGAGTGGATGTGGGAGCCAAAAAGGCACCAGCAGGGTCAGGAACAGGGAGGGCTGATGCCAGGCAGGACAGAGATAGGGGCCAGGATCCTGCATGCTGTATTCTGGTTGGTTATGCAGGGTTGAGCTTCACACTGGCCCATGCTCCTGGGCTTTAGTTTGGAACAGGGAAGAGGAGGGGCCTCTCTGGGTTGGGCAGTAGGTGGGCAGAGGTGGGACCTGCCTAGCTAACAGCTGCAAGGGCCAGATCCCAGACCACACGTGTGGCTGGACCTGGGATGTTCTCTGATGGAGCCTAGGGTCTAGTGCTGCCACCACACCACCTTCCTATAATGCTAGGGTGGACTGGCTCTGCGAACATGTCTTTTCTGTCTTCATCCTCCCATGGCTTCCAGGCTGTGCAGGGGGCACTGCTGCTCCTGGGGCGACTCTGGGAAAAGCTCTCTCCTATGCCACGCTGGGCCTGGAGGGAGGGAGGAGACCTGGGTTGGACTGGCAGAAATTGTCTGCTGCTTGTAGGACTGGCCAGGCATTCCCTTTAGAGTGAGTGAAGGTCACCCTGCCTATGGCTGTCTCAACCTTGTGTCCACGGGGGCCAGCGGTCGCCTAACCTCTTGAAGTCTTCCCTTGCCTGACAAGAAACCTAGACCCTGAGAAGGGCAGCCCTGGGCACAGAGGAGGGCTCTGCAGGAACACAGAGGGGCCCTAGAGTCACACCAAGCTCTGCAAAGCTCACAGTGCCCTTCTGCCTGGGACCCCACTGCTGGGACCCATTCATCGGCTGGGTGATCTGCAGCTGGTAGTGGACATTTGGGGGCTCCTGGAGGGCAGCTCTCGGTGCTTCTCTCCTTTTTAGCCCTCTCTGTTGAGCACTGCTTCTCTCTTTTATGTTTTTTTTTGCTAGTATTTGTTTTGAACATAATGATTACATTTATTTTGAGGAGCTGGCACATGAACACAATCACATCTTGCTGCAGTTGTGTCTGGATGCCCCCCAAAGCCTCATGCTGTTATGCGGGTGGACTTTTCCAGGCCGGATCTAGAGTTTGTGACTTATTCATGGTCCAATGCTGGGATTATGGGTGTGAGTGGTACACCACCCTAGGGTGGGCAGTCTTCATACAACAGAAGGGACAGAAAGGGATTGTCTTTCTTGTTGCTTTTGCTGTCTTTGCTGTCATGAACAGTTGACCCTCTGCCATGTGCCACTCTGCCTTGCAGCCAGCTGAGTATGGGCTGAAACCTCCACAAACTGTGAGCTAAATAAACCTTTCCTCTAACTTTGGGTGTCTGGCATTCTGTCTCAGCCACAAGAAAAGTAACTAAGACCCATCTGGACCATTTTACACCCTCCTGCTCCTCTCTCATTTGCCTCTTCCCCTTTCTCTCATCTCCTTCCCATATTCTAAAACTCTGCCTTCCTCTTCCCACTACCTTTCTTTTATTTTACTCTTTAAATTATTTATATTTTGAGTATCTTGTGTTAGAGCAACCATGCAATATTTAAACTCATGTGTCTGATTTATTTCACTTAGCATTATGGATTCA
>NW_004524830.1:1711415-1713373 GCF_000260255.1 Octodon degus | reverse complement strand
AAAAACACTTCTGCAACAGCTCTATCCCCCTGTTTCCTATCATCTATTTTTATTTTGCTCTCTGGATTATTTATAATTTGGGATTCTCTATTTTTAGCTTTTTGTGGGATCTCCATACCGACCTCCACAGTGGCTGTACTAGTTTACATCCCACAGTGTAGAAGGGCTCCTTTTCACCCGCATCCCTGCCAGTACTGGCTGTTTCGAGTTCTTGATAGCAGCCATTCTTTCTGGAGTAAGAAGGAATCTGTGTTGTTTTGGTTTACATATCTCTAGTGGCCAGAAATAATGAACATTCTTTTTTCATGTTCTTATTGGCCATTTGTACTACTTCTTTTGAGAGGTATTTATTTATTGCCATTGTCCACTTTTGGATTGGAAGTCTTTTATTGGAAGGTGTGTCTAATTTTTTGAAGGTCTTTATATCCTTTAGATATTAGTCCCTGGTCCAAGGAATACCTTGGAAAAAATTTTCATGTTCTATAGGTTGTCTTCTGTCTGTTGATTGTTTCTTTTGATGTGAACAAATTTTTAATTTGATATGATCCCATTTGTTGATCATGGTATAATTTCTTATGCAGTTAAGGTTCTACTCAAAAGTCCTTGCCTATGCTTATGTCTTTAAGAATCTAACCAATTTTATCTCTCAGCGGACTTAGAGTGGAAATAAATGACATTGAGATAAAAACAAAACAAACAACCAGAGAATCAATGAATTAGAATTGGTCTTTTCAAAGGATAAGCAGAATTAAAAACTCTTAGATAAACTAAGCAGAAGAAGGAAAGAAAAGGCCCACATTATAACAATTAAAAATGAAGAAGTCAAAATCACAATGGATACTGCCAAAATCTAGGATTATAAGAAACTACAGAGAATCTAGAACAAATGGATATATTTCTAGACATATACATCACCAAAATTACATCAAGATGATACAAATCCCTCAAGAGACCAACAATAGGGAGTGAAATTGAGACAATAGTACAAACACTGGTGTAATGGTTTGTGTCTTGTTGTTCCCCCAAAGCCTCATGTAGTCATAGAGTGGGCTTCTAGAGTTTGTGACTAATTCATGATCCAAGGCTGGGATTATGGGTGTGAGTGCTGCTGGGATTATGGGTGTGAGTGCTGTACCCACTGTGGGGCGGAGAGCCTAAATGCAATATGAGGAAAGAGAGGCTTGCTGCTTACCACTGCTCCTCCCTTTTTGCTCTTGCAGTTTTTGCTGTTTTCCACCACCGTGAACTTCTGCCCTGTGCCCTGTGCCACTGTCTTAGAGCCAGCTGAGTATGTACTGAAACCTCCACAAACTTTCCTTCCTTAATTTTGAGTGTTGGGTATTTTGTCCCAGCAGTGAGAGAAAAGTAACTGAGACATCTGGCAACTCAGAAAAGCACAGGTCCTGATGGGTCCCCTGGTGAATTTTACAAGAATGACAGGGAAGACCTAACCCCAATAGTCCTCTAAGATCTTCCACAAAACTGAAGGCAAGGAGCACTGCCCAACTTATTCCTTGAAGCCAGTGTTGCCCAAATACCAAAACTGGACCAGGGCTCATGGAAAGAAAGGAAAAATAAAAGGAAAACTACAGGCCAATGCCCTTAATAATATAGATGCAAAACCCTCAAGAAGATATTGGCATACAGAATACAATAAATAATTAGAAAGATTACACATCCTGACCAAGAGAGCCTCCTGCCAATGATACAGGGATGGTTCAACATACATAAATCAATAAATTTAAAATGTCACATGAACTGAAGGATAAAAAAAACACATAATCCTCTCAATAGATGCATATAAAGCATTTGGGTATAGAAAGAAATGAAAGCTTTTCCTCTAAAGTCAGGAACAAGGGAGACAACCCGCTCAAGCCCCCCTCCTGTCCCTATCTTGAACAGGAGTTTTCTTTCCCTCAATAAATATATTCTGCTCATAAAATAAAATAAAATAAAAT
>NW_004524830.1:1705250-1710971 GCF_000260255.1 Octodon degus | reverse complement strand
GCTTATTCTACTGAGCCATCTCCCCAGCCAAAACTTGTAAATATTAAGGAAGTACAAAATTGCAGTACTCTAAGAAAACAATATTGAGGTTTGTTCCTGAATGGGCAGAACCAAAGGCCTGATAAATATATTTGATGCATTTCTAATCAAAATGTCAACAGCATTTTACACAAAATCAGAAAAAAAAGAATTTGTATGGAACCAGAAGAGACTCAAAATAGCCAAAGCAATCCTAGGTAGCAAGAGCAAAGAAGGAGTCATCAGGACTCTGGATTTAAAGTTATATTACAAAGCTACGGTGATAAAACCGGCATGGTACTGGGCCAGACATGAGAATCACCGGAACAGAAAAGGGGATACAGAAACAATGCAGACACTCTATGCCTTTGATTTTTTTTTTTTTTTTTTGACAGATTTCAATATCGTATGCTTGGAGAATGGTAGCCTCTTTAGCAAAGGATGCTTTGAAACTGGTTTTCTGTGTTAAGAAGATTGAATCCATGCTAGTGACAGCAAACCATGGCATGAGGGCCACAGCAGGCACACAGAGCTTTCTCTGTTGGCACACAAGCCAAATGTTGGAGATATTTTTCTAAAATAAAACCTCAGAATTCAGGTTCAGTTGCAGTGTGGCATTAGAGATAAATAAGTGGGGTTTGGATTGCAATTTGGGTTCTTGGTCTCTTACCACTTACTACGTATATGGTTTGTGTCTAGAGGTCTCCTTAGAGCCTCACGTAGTCATTGGGGCAGACTTCTAGAATATGTATAATCATGGTCTAATGCTGGGATTATGGGTGTGAGTGCTGCACCCGCCCTGGGGCGGATTGCCTGAACACCATATGAGGGAGGGAGAGAGCTTGCTCCCCCTGCTGCTCTTCTCTTTATGCCTCCCCAAATGGACCAGAGACCAAGATGTGAAAACAGATAACTGCTCTCTCTTTTGAGACTCCCTAGCAAATCACTCACACAAGAAGCTCTTCCAAGTTCTGCTTCCTGAAAAGGAAGGTAGGATCACAGGAAGTTGGAGGAGGGAAGGAGAGAGAGGGTGAGATGGAGCAAAGAGAGTGGGGAGAGGAGCAGAGTTCACAGAAGCAGCTTCTGCGCCCTCCAGTGAAGGCCAAGGCCACAACCACAGCTGGCCAGTTGGTGCTGATGACATGGAATGGGTGGGGATACCAGCTTTCAGGCTCTGCAGAGTCGGCCCAGGTTATTGGCTGGGGATGTGTCCCTTGACATCTCTGAGACTGTTTCCACATCTACACATGGGAGGTGAGGGACCATGGGGCAGACATCCAGGTGTGGCTGGGCCCTGGGTACTGGCGAGGACACAGTATGTGGGGTGGGGCTGCAGTTCCCACAGCAGGTAGGGTGGGTGAGCAAGTGGTCATGGTGGGGCCCAGGAGACTTATGTGACAGAGCCGGTGGGACACTGCTGAAGGTGGGGATGGGAGCCCTGGGCTGAGATTGCAGAGAAGGGACAAGGTGACCACAATGAAGATCAGCCTCCAGAGACCTCACAGGAGAGCTGGTGCTGGGAGGTAACTGGAGTTGGCAGAGCTGGGTAGATGGCTGTAATCCTGCCTCCTGTCTCTTCCCTATTACCTGCTCCATGTCCCCCTGCTTGGCCTTGGATTCACTGCCCTTTGGAGCCACAGAGCCTGCCTCGATGTCCCCATTGGATCTGACCCAAAGTGCTCCAGCTTCATTCTCTTTTCTGTGAACAGACCTTGTGGAAGAGGTGCCCCTCAGCTGGGCTGGATGCCAAGACTCCTGAAGGCAAGGTTCAGCCCCAGCTGGCTCTCAGAGGGAGTGGGACTCTGCTCTCCTGTGACACCTGGCTCCAATGGGCTGTGTCCCTTGACACAGTGCTTTGTTTCCTTACCTGTGAAGTTGGGGGTGGGGTGCTCAGGTTGGCCACAGGGTTCTTGAAGTAAAGGAGAAAGAGAGACTTGTGAAGCTCTGGCACACACTGCTGTCAGTTTCAGCCATAGGTGACCCCTTCCCCTGCCTGGCCTCTCTGTGAGCCACTGGGGGGTAGTTGTGGGCTGGGCCATGGGTGGAGGCTTCATGGTTTTATACAAATGCAATGTAGAATGTGAAGAACTTTTCCTTCCTGGGGTCAGTGACAATCAAGGAATTGACACAAAGGTTGTCAGCTTGGGGGTTGGGGGCTTAGAAACCAGGGAGCCCAGTCACCTGGTGGGACTAATGGGGAAACTGAGGCTCCAATAAAAGGCCTAATATGGGCCAGGCTGTTTGAAGTTCCCACAAAGCTAATCCCTTTGAATACTTTTACTTGCAGCTGCTCTTTGTTTACGGACCTGTGGCAGCCACGTGGAGACAGACCAAGGCCACACAAAACAGAAGGCTGGGCATAGCCCCACCTCCCACCATCCAGTTGAGCTGTCCTGGGTCTCAGTTTCCCTGAGTGTAAATCCAGCAGTCCCAGAAGGAAGATCCACAGGCACTATCTGGCATCCCGAGAGCCAGATAGCACATGCGTGTGTGAGGAAGCACACACGTGCACACTCACACGGAGCCCTTAGGGAAGTCAACTGTCAAGCACTGTGTTTTAAAATGTGCCTATTTATTTGGCTTGTTTGTGAGCTCTCACCTCGGCTGCCTTTATAAATATTTATCAATGTTGTCACACTGACATTTCCTAGGAGGAGGTGGGAACAGGTGGGGAGGAGAGGAGTGGATGTCTGGGAGAAGCTGACAGGTGGAGGGGCAGGCGTGGAGGGCTCCAACCCAGCCCCAGATGAGGAGGATCTGGGACCACTCCCAGGGGGCACAGCTATGATGTGGAGGCGTGACCAGAGCTGACCTGCCGGGATTCAAGAGGGACCCAGGCTCCAGGGCATCAGGTAAGGATGAAGCAGACACAAAGAATCATATATTTTCTGCCACAGCTCAGTGCCTTATACAAGGCCCTCCGCTTCACACCAAGAGCTGTTCCTAAACACCAGCAGTTAGCACTGACTGGCAGTATGCCATGCAGTACCTGCCTCTGGCATTTGGGGTGGAACCCAGTAGGCTTTCATTTTGAGAGGATTTTACGAGCCATATATATATATATATATATATATATATATATATATATCTATATATATATATATATCACTAAAGACATGACCTCTGTAAGTTGCCAAATTTCCCAGGCTGGGCTTGATCTTGTGACCCTCTTGCCTCAGCCTCCCAGAGTGTTGGGATTCCAAGCCACTGTGTCCTGTTTGCTTACTGTTTTGAGTATTCATTTATTTAATTCTTAACAATCCTATGACAGAGGAACTGTTATCTTCAGTTTGCAGATAGGGAAACCAAGACTCTGGGATCAGTTACTTTCCTGTGGCCAGCAGTTCTGAGACACAGATCCTTCCCAACAGCCAGCTGGCCCCAGGGCACCTGCTCAGAGCCACACACTGTCATTGGTGTATCACTTGCTTCTTCAAGAAACATTCCTTGAAGGCTACTGCTTACCCAGCCCATCTTGAGCTTGTTTCCAGAGCAGTGGAGGAGACCAAGAAAAACCCCTGACTTTGAGGGACTCAGGGCAAATCAGTCATGATGATGTTGCTGCTTCGGGAGCAGTCAGTCAGCTGTTGAGGGAGTGATTTAATCCTGGGCCAGCTCAGAAGCATCCAGCTTATCTTGGCTGGCCCAGGAAAAGGAGCACTTTTGGTCTGGAGGGGAAAGCAGGGATGGAGTTAGGGGCTTGTCCATCAGAGAAGAGTCTGCAGTGCTGAAGATGAGAAACAGAGAGAAGCTAGAGGCTTGCATCAGCTAGTGTTGCTGTGTAACAAATCGCCCCAAAACTTCATGGCATACACAACCACCATTCTTGTAGTTCATCATTCTGCTGTTGGCAATGTGGGCCAGATAGGTTCAGCTGTTCTTTCTGAACTGGTTCACATAGCTGGGGTCCCAGCTGGAATGGGGGCCATTCTTATGGTGTCTCTAGCTTCCAGTGGGCTGATCTGGGATTCTGCACACTCTGATTCCAGGGCATGAGAATGAAACTGGAACATAGAATGTTGTTTGCAGTGTGTTCTGTTAGCTACAGAATGGGAGGAATAGGTCCCAATATTTGAGGGGAGGGGTTGCAAAATCACATTGCAAAGAGCATGGATAGAAAGAAGAGTGGAAATTGCAGTAATTTCCTGTCTCTACTTACAGATCACATATGAGTATTGTATCAGTCAGGGTTTTGCTAGAGGAACAGATATAATGCAAGATGTACAAATATATAAGAAATTACAAGATTGGCTCATGACCGTCAGCTATAGTCAGATGAGGAGGTGCTACCAGAGCTGACCTGTTGGGATTCAAGAGGGACCCAGGCTCCAGGGCAGTGTAGATTGCACAGCTCTAGGATGTTTACTACCCGCCTAAACAGCACCGTGTTGAAGCCTCACTGAGGCTCCCTCCCCACTGTGTGCAAGATGGCTGTGTTGTGATTTGCAAAATCACATTGACTGTCGAACGTGCTGGTGTGTCTGCAAACTGGAGACTGAAAGATTCAGTCCAAGGTCTGGAGCTCTCTGTAGTTTCTGTGTAAGTCAGCATCAGGAGGCCGATGGGTCTGCGACAGAAGTCTGTGTGAGGAGGCCAGTGGGTCTGTGAAGGAAGGCTGATGAGTCGACACGGTGGAGGCTGAAGAGTCTGCGCTGGAAGTCAGGAGAGGACGTCTAAGCTTCTCTAAGGAAATGGAAGGCTCCGTCTTTTTTAGATTTTTTTTTATATCCTTTAAGTGATGAGCCACTCTAGAGTGGGGCCTCCACACACTAGGGTGTGAAATTGCTGAGCCAGTTTAGTTCCACTTTTAACTTCTCAAGTTGACACAGTGTACCAACCACTGTGAGTATGAAGGTCCAGGAGCAGGAGGGGTGCAGTTAAAGGTACAATTACATTGAAAGTATGGATGGAACCCACAAGAAGTGACAAATGCAGCTTTTTGATCTGCATAAGTGCTTTGTGATCCTCTCATTGCCGGGTTCTGCTGTCCTGTGTGACAGCCCGCATCTCTCTGATTGCTCCTTTGTCCTTCCAGCCCACTCCTGCCTGCCGGTGACCACAGAGCCTGCTTGTTTGGTTGGACGTCGGCTCACTTCCAGCTTGGGTGAAAGCACAGGGCAAGGCCAGCTCAGCTGACAGGACGTGGGCTTTGGGGTGACACGCAGCAGTGAGGTGGCAGGGACCGCAAGGGGTGCTTGGGGCTGGGAGCTGTGAGAGCAGCGGCGCGCACATCACACACAGCCCTCAGTGCAAGCCCCAGAGTGTACCTGTGGGACAGACCTCAGCCAGGCCGGGCGTGCTGGGCGCTGTGCGGACCCCTGTCACCATCAGCACAGCAGCTGGCCGCACAACACAGCCATCCTGCAAGCAGTGGGGAGGGACCTCGGTGAGGCTTCAACACGGTGCTCTTTAGGTGGGTAGTAAACATCCCAGAGCTGCATAATGGAGAGGGTGCCTTGGGGTAGGCACCTAGGGGCTGAGAGGGGGAAGGGGCCAGGGAAGGCAGGGAGTGAAGCTTTCAGGGCCCGGAAGTCACTGGCTACTAACAGAGGAGTGTGCACCAGAGGCCACTGCACACGCACTCACACAGCAATCTTGACACAAGGGAAGGATTTAAAACATGAATCTAATAAAGTTAGTCTCAAATGTATACAGAAGAAAACTGCCTAAATAGCAAAGGTTGTTTTGAAAACACTGAGGACC
>NW_004524830.1:1695077-1705115 GCF_000260255.1 Octodon degus | reverse complement strand
GGAACACAGCTCTAAAAATACTCCCAGCCCCTGGCCTGAAGCTGCTCTTTCATGTGCCTGGCACCCCGGCCAGCACTAACATGGTACATGGTGAACTCTGATTTGCACCTTCCCTTCCTGGGGTGGTGCTGGGGCATAGGGTGAACCTAAAAGATACCGGGTTGTCAGTGGCTCCTGGTGCTCCAGCCTAGGAGCGAGAGGGACACAAAGAACAAGTTGCATGGTCACTTCCAAAGCATGGTGATGAGCTGTGGTGAGAAAGAGGAGGCAAGCTGAGGAAGGCTTCCTGGAAGGGTGGCTTTGCTGGTGATGAGTCTGGTGTGTAGGGTGCGGGGTGCTCCTGGGGCTCCCACCCTTCTTCTCCGAGTCTGGAAGGTGTGATCAATTTGGAGAAGTGAGGCAGGACCCCACAGAACTCTGTGAGCAAGGAGAAAGTCTTCTCCCCTCCGAAGCCTGTTTCACCCCTGGGCCACCCTGTATGGGGGGGGGTGGCCTTTCTTTCCCATTGTGGCCCCTCAGAATCTGAAATAGACTTACAGCAATCATAGTCCAGAAAGGAAAACTGAGGCCACAAGTGATGAAACCACTCACGGAGGACACAAAAGAAACACCTCACAAACTGTGCGTGGTCCCTGGGGCTGTCACCACGCAGATGACCTGTGCCTGTCGCCTAGCCTCTGTAGCCCAGGTGTCCTCCCTCAGGCCTTCCGCCTCCAAGTCAGGGCCTTGAGTTTAAGCAAAGCTGCTTGTGTGTTTAAATACTATCATTGATTATTGTAAGTGGGCTTATGAGCCTTATCGGCTTAGATTTGTATCTTCAGGAGAGCTGTTCATCTTAAATAAATATGTTTTTAATAATCTCTGAGTATTTATGGAGCATAAAGCTGTCGGAGCCAATGGAGACAGGGATTCCTGGAGTCACTTACTGTACACTGCCCGGGCGCCGACTCATTATGAAAACGGGCTCCCAGCAGGACAGCGGTGTGGGCTGCCGGCAGCAAGCAGAAGACCTGTGTGATTATCACCGCCGAGGATTTTTTAATAAGCTGGTGTTGGTTATTTAACCTACAATAACCACTTAATAAACATAGTAAATTACTTGCAGGTTTGGAAATGTCTCTGCTCCTCCTGCTCCTCTCAGGACCACCTGTGCACGGGAGTGTTCCCTTCCAGTCCTGCTGACGCCTCCACGGTGCTGGCCCCAGGGAGGCCCGTGCTCTGGGGGGGTCAGGTGAGGCTCCAGGGGAAGGAAGCCTGTCATGATTCGGGCCAACTCTTCCAGGTCTCTCTCCACCTCCCTAGGCCAGGCTGCAGCACAGGGCCCCCTGTCCCAGCCCAGGTCACCACCCCTAAGCTGGTCCTGTGGGTATGCCCTTGCTGTCCCCACACAGCACACTCGCCCCATCATTCATGCTCCTCTGTGATGCAGCCAGCTCTCTGCTTTTAACTCTTATGACTCGCCCACTACCACCACCCTCATCGCCCATGCCCAGGATCCATCATTTATTGAGCATGTACTATGTTCCAGGTGCCATGGAAGCATTTCACACCCACCCACTCATTTTATCCTTCTCACTGAGCTGTGGGGCAGGAATGATTAGTATTTTCTTTTACAGATGAGGAAACTGAGGCCCAAGCAGTGTGCTCCCCAGTCCTCAGCGCAGCCACACATCCCCAGAGGACAGCAGCACTGCCCAGCTGTCTGAACCATCCCACCACGTATGGCCTGTGCTTCAGGCTGTTAGTTTGGATCGGCAATGGCCCCAAAGACTCGGGCATGGAGGCTTGGTCCTGGGCAGCTGGCAATATTGGGAATAGGAGAAACATTAGGGGATGGGGCTTTTCGAGGGAACTAGGCCACTGGGGGTGGCCTTGAAGCACACATTGGGCCCTGGACCCCTGCTCTCTCATTTCTTGACCACCACGAGGAGAGCAGCGTGGCTCCACTGTGAGGTTCTGTTCTAGCCAAGTCCCTGAGCAGTGGACCAGGAGGCGATGGGCTGCAGCCATTAAAACCGTGAGCCAGAGTCTGCCTTTTGTCCTCGGAAGCAGTTTATCTCAGGGATTCTCTCATAGGGACAGGAAGCTACCTCTGGCTTCTAAGCAGATATCCCAAACTTGGTGGCTGGAGGAACAGAAGCTGGGGGCTGCAAGGCCAGGCAGAGGACCTGATGCCCGGCTTACAATACCGTCCTGGTTGCTATTCCTCAGACACCAAACACAGGTCTCTCCTTGTGCAGGGACGTGGATGCCCCTGGGGCCCTGATCTCATGATCTCATCTAACTCTGATTATTTCTGAGGACCCCTGAGAGCCAGCCCCCACCATACAGATGGGTGAGGAGGGCATAAATTTCATCATAAAACAACAAAGTCACTCCCTCTGAGTCCCCCCGGCCCCAGGTTGCATGGTAGGGCAGCCAGGCCATGGTCCTCAGCCTCTGCTCTGTGGCTGTAGTCCAAGGTGGGTTGGGACTGAAGTCTCCAAGGTCTCTCACTCTGTCTGGGGGCTGATGCTAGCCATCAGCTGAGCTGAGCCTGCCCAGGGCCCTGAGGGGGAGGCTGCCAGCCAGCCTAGGACAGGGGGTCAGCTGGCATCCCCAGGCCCCTGCGCAGCACCGGCAGGCCACAGCCAGACACAAGACCTGCCTGGCTGAGACCTGATGCACTGGCTTGTGGTGGTGAAGTGATGAGAACGTGAGAAGGACAGAGAGCAGTGAGGTCCAGTTCCTGCGCCAGGACTGCCTCTCTCGCTCCTTCTCCTCCACTCCCCAGTGCTGCCCGTCCTCTGCTTCAGAACACCCCCGGTTTTTAAGCTTTCTTTTTATTTGCAAACTTTATTGTAGAATACAGTCATACCTCAGTGCTCAACTGCTTTGAGATGCATTGAAATTGGTACCTGACCCAGTTAGATGCGTACCTTTCATTGCGCACTTGGTACTCATCACTGGTAAAACTCCCGGGGCACCCCATGTTTTTGAAACTTGTCCCACCTCCCAGAACCAATTAATGGAGAGTACAGAGTACCAAGGCATTGCTGCCTGTCACCCAGTGAAAGCTGAGTTGTGCTGTGCACAGGTTAATGAATCACAACTTGTATAACAGAAAAGTGATTCCTGTCACTCCCCGCTGGCCATACTGCCTGCCACCCCCCTGCAGGACCCAAGCATGAGCTGACTGCCCCCGTATCTGCAGCCCTGTGTGGGTGGCAGCAGGAACCATCACTGCCAGGTTTGCTGGGGTTTTAGATCCTTGTATGAATGGAGTCACACTTGTGTCCTCCTCAGCGCAGCAGCTATCTCTGCACATTGTCCCTAAGATGCACCACTGACAAGTGTGCCACAGATGGACCGTGTTCAGTGGTGCCTGTGTGCATGGAGACCTGCAGTTAGGAGAGGTCACTCTTTCTGTCTGTTTCTTCTCCGGGATGTGGACATATAATGGTGTGGGGAGTGGCTCCCGGGGAAGCATGACCAGCTCATTTCAGGGTCATGCAAAGCTCTGCCTTCTGGGGCAGTGGAGGGTGGGGCATGGACAGGCATGGTGGTCCTGTTTCCCTGCCAGTGGGCACTGAGACTCTAGTGGGCCTCAGCTAGGGCCCCTCCACTCCTCCCGACACCTGCCCAGGTGAGATGGGATAGTCATCAAACCCTCTCCAGAGAGCACTGGGCACTGCCCTCAGAGCGTGGCCAGTGGGGTTCACTGTCCAGCAGTCACCCACTGGAGGGGCTCCATCCATGACTGAGAGCCATGTCCTCAGGAGAGTTTATGAGCCACCTGGGAAGCTCTCCCCACTGCCTATCTCACCCCTCCCCATGTCCTAACGTGGGATTGGGGTGGTGACACATGCTGATGGACTGATGGAGGGATCAGAGCAACCAGAGACACACAGAGGTCCAAGTGGTGTCCCAGAGTGGGAGGGACACTCATGCCCACCTTCTTGGCCCTGCAGCCCAGGTGGGCCTCCTCAGGGCCACCTCTGTCCACCTGTCCACCAGAACAGTGCTGGCATGGAAAAGTGGTACTCAGGGCCCAGGGCATATCAGCTCCGGGCTCCCGCCACCCTCCCTCAAGCCTTGGTTGCTGTCCGTGGGAGGCTGACAGGAAGGCCATGAACCTCAGGCCTTCATCTCAGGCTTCCCAGGTGGCTCGTAAACTCTCCTGAGGACATGGCTCTCAGTCATGGACCGAACCCCTCCAGTGGGCGACTGCTGGAAGTGAGCCCCACTGGCCACGTGCTGAGGGCAGTGCCCTGTGCTCTCTGGAGAGGGTTGAGGACCCTGGCATGACTGCCCCATCTCACCTGGGCAGGTGTCGGGAGGAGTGGAGGGTCCAAGCCAGGGTTGCACGGGGGCTCCCGCCCCTGCTCTCAGCAGGTCCTCCAGCCTCACGTCACTCTTGGTTCTGGTGGTGACTGAGGTTGTAAGGACCAAGAAGTACATCCTTCCAAGGTCACATCCTTTCTGCCCCAAAGGGTGGGAGTGAATAGTCAGGGCCAGCCACTCCAGGGGACTATGTCAGGGACACTTAGTGGTCACTAGGTCAACAACTGAAGTAATGTGGTATTCAGCATGACAGTCAGCACAGTATTCAGACCCATTTACCCAGGGGTGATTTCATCTCATGGGGCTCTTTTTCATTAGGAAGAAAAACCTTCCCCAGAACCCCCACCCCATCCATCCCTCCAGATCACCTGTGCCTATATCTCTTTCCAGTGAAGTTGTGAATATTCAGCATTTTAAGACTCAACTATGGAAAGCAGATTCCATCTTCAGGGAAGGAAGGGTAGGTGGGCACCCTGAATTGGGTCTTGTAGGTTGAATAGGAATTCACCATTACAGGCAAGGGGTAGACAACACAGGCTGAGGGAACAGCATGTGAAAGACCCTGATGGCTTCTGGTGACAGAAATGAATTGGAGGGTCAGAGTGTGGTAACAAGAAGTGGGATGGAGGCAGAGTTGGGTTCTTGAGAGACACCAATTCTCCACTGTGAGCCACGGTGACTGGCCAGGTTCTCCCACTGGACACAGAACTCCTCAGCTCACCTCCTTGTAGCTATCCTCCTTGTAGCTCCCACAAGTTTCCATGTCCCCAGAGTCCCCAGCCCCTGTGAGCATGCCCCAGTTGGCAGCTCTCACCTGCCTCCCACTCCCTAGGCCTGCAAAGGTCAAGGAAGAGAGGAGGGGCAGGGCCCAAGGGCTGACTCTGGGTGCTGGCACCTGGGGTTGAACAGACTGCAGCCTTAGGTGGCTTTCCTGCTGCTGGACAAATACCCAAGACCCATAACTTAGGGGAGTGAGGGGCTTGGTTTTATGGGGCTCCCAGTTTGGGGGTCTCAATCCCTGATCTGCTGCTCTAGGCAGGAAGGTTATGGTGGTTGGGTGTGGCAGGGGACAGCTGCTTGCCTCATGGAGGCCAGGGCAGAGCAGGGAACACCTCTAGGCAGAAAGGGGTGAGCCACCTTAGACTCCAAGGCCTCGCCCTTGAGGTCCACACAGACACCCTAGAAGTGGGCTCTACTTACCACCTGGGGGAATCCCAGAGCCACTCTGGGTGACAGTCTAGCTTAATCATATCCTCCCTGGCTGAGCACCTACTCCCCGGTCTGTGTGTGCAGCGTCAGAAACCCTTATCAGCCCCGTGGGTCAGTGACTTACATCTGTGCGGCGGGTGCCCTGTAGACCCCTCTGCAGCCCACAAACCTGACACCTAAGTGGACTTCTCTGCTCCCCCACCAGTGACATCTGCGGACCGTGAAACTGACCTAGAGGGAGGTGGGGACGGAGTTAGCAGGGCAGAGTCTCTGCAGCTGGGAGGGCTGAAAGTCCCAGGAAGGCTTTCTGGAGAAGGAGGTGACAGAGCTCTAAGGGACAAGGAGGTGCTACAGGGCAAAATCCAGGATCAGTGTCCTGAGGCAGGAGCAGGGAGGAGATGGCTGAGGCTGGAGCCGAGCTCGGGGTGGGGACAACTGTCTTCGGGTTTGTTGAGGTCGAATCCCACCTGAGGCTTGGTGCTGCCATAGGCCAGGCCCTGTCCAGGGTGTCTGAGCACAGGCTTTGGGGGGTTCCCTTCCTGAGGTCATGCTCTTCTGCACTGCAGGCACCTCTGCCTCCTGGGGGGTGTTCTCCTGGGGACCCACACTGAGCTGGCATCTGGCGAGGGTCATTCTGAAACCCTTGGGTGAAGTGTGAGTTCTCTCTTCTGTTAATAGCTCGAGCGAGAGCCTCTTGGCCATCGGATTCAATTTATTCCCATCTGGGCCCTGCTGTCTCCATCAATTCGGCTAATAAAGAGAGGTGGATGGCTGTGACCTGGGCCGCCGCTGAGGCCTCTTCCAAGCTAATTAACCAGCCTGAACAATCCTTTTTAATACTTTTGTGTTTAATGCCCTAAAAGGAAAGAATGGGGGGGGGCAGGCTGGGTGTTGAGTCTGGGTCCGTCCAGATGCCGTGCCTCGGGGGTGGGGGTGGGGAAGGGAAGCAATCCACGCTCCAGAGCCTCACAGACACAGCCTGCTCTGCCAGTGCAGCGGGACCTTCACTGTCTCAATGTCAGTTTCTTGCTCATGAAGTGAGGCTGGTGCCTACTGGTCAAAGAAGCAAGACACAGTGCTCTGGGAGGCTGAGGCAGGAGGATCACAAGTTTGAACACAGCCAGGGAAATTTAGTGATTTTGTGAGACCCTGTCTCAAAATCTGAAAAACAGGGCTGGAGATGTAGCTCTGTGGGAAAGCCCTGGTTCAGTCTTCAAATCTCGCAAAGGAGAAGAAAAAGAAGAAAGAGGAGCAGGAAGAGAAGGAAAAGGAGAAGGTGGAAGAGGAGGCAAGAGACAGATTGCTGCAAATGAAGGAATGCTGTTTCCCTCATGTGAGAACAAAGCAAAGCAAAGGCCATGAGGCCCTGCTTCACACGCAGAGCAGCTCTGGAGGAATTCATGCGTGGGCAGTGGCTGTGAGACCTCCTGGAGGGTCACCTGGGGATAAATGCAGGGCCTTGGGCTGGCTCTCCTGAGCCCTGTGCAGCCTGCCTGGCAGTGGTGGGCCCCGACGTCACTCTTACATTGCCCACCTTGATGTCCTCATCTGGAAAGTGGGAGTGAGGGCGGCACCGTGTTCCTGGCACCATCCTGTGCCTCTGATGTTCATGGTTACATTGTGGCTTCACTTCCCGTGCAATGACTTATCTCTTAAGAGCTTTGTATTTGTTAAACACATGGGTGTGTACAAACACGGACATGACTCCCTTCTCCTGTAGCCACAGGGCTCACCCATGCCTCCCTGCACCAGGCCCACCACTGGCTGCTCCCTGCTGTGAGCTCCAGTTGGGTTTACAAGGTTCCTGCTCAGAAAAGGCTGCACGCTGGGGGACTGTGTGTGCTGCTGGGCATGTGTCTGTGTCCCCACATGCACACTGGACTCATACCTGTCCAGGCCACTGCCCTGGCCAAGGTCAGTGCTGGCAGCCCTACCTCCTGGGGATGGACTTTTTGTCTACCTGCAGAAGGTGTGGTCAGCACAGTCCTCTGCCGGCCAACTCTATCAGGGTCAGCCTTGCTTCAGGCAGCCTTGGTGCTGGCCTTGGTCTTCCAAGAACAGTGCGTAACCAGCTGCTGACACAGGAGGGGCCGTGAAGGCTGAGCAGTTCCAGCCTGGCAAGGGGAGGGGGTCTCAGCTGGCAGCTCTCAGAGGCTCACCACAGCACCCAGCTCTCCCTTGACCCTAAGAGCTATGTGTCCATGACTCTGGGGCTATGGGCCTCTCAGACTCAGAACAGCCCTCCTGGGCTCCTGGTGGGGCACCCTCCCTGCCGAGCCTGCTCCCTCCTTTCTTATCCTGGGCTGAAAACCTGGGGGTTGCCCTCTTTTGTATACCCACGACATCTAAACCATTGGAAAACCATCTGCAAGCTCGTTCCCTGGGCGAGGGGCCATGGCACTCGCCCAGCATACGCAATCTCTGTGTTCCATCCCTGGCACCACACAAAAGATAAAAAGTAAAGTGCAGAGAAACCAAATGCCCCCAGCTACCCTCACCCTCTCCCGAGCAACCCCTCCCTGTCTGGCTGCAGCACTACCCTGCTGAGCCCTGCAGTTTCTCTTCTTAGGTCTCCTGCTCCACCTGCTCCCCTCTGCTCTTTCCTCCACTTGCAGCCCCACTGCCTGGCATGAGACTTAAGGTCATGTCACACCTCTGCTCAGCAGTAGCCAGCTGAGGTGGGATGGGAGCAAAGAGCCCTTTCTGGCTGGTGTTGCTCTGTGCTCCCTGGGGTTGCTGGAGGACCACATAGCCCCACATCCGCTGTCGCTTCTGCCCCAGCTACACCAGCCTATGTGCCTTTCTGAGCAGGCCCCTGGTAAGCCCACAGGCCTCGCACTGTGTTATGACTGCCGTCTAGGTGCCCCAGCCCCCAGCCTCCTGTGCTCATGTGCTTTGAGAGGTGACTGGGTTATAGGATCGTGCTGACTTGCTGTCAGCAAGCTGGAGCTGGTTCGTAGAGGGATTACTGAGGGCATGGCCTGGAAAGGTTCGCCTCTCTCCCTTTGTGCTCCCTTCTTGCTCTGCTTCCTGTGAGCCGTGCTGTGAGCACTTCCCCTCTGCCTGACCCCTCTGCCATCCCTCCCTGCCTTGGAGCTCACTGACCCTGGACTGAGGACACAAGCCACAACCAACCTCTGTTCCTTTAAGTCACAAGTGTGATTTCATGTCTCAGTGACAAAGGTGACTAAGACTCAGCGTCCTCTCCAGACAACCCCTCATCCTTCAGACCCCATCCAAAGGCCACCCCATCCAGTCCTTCTCACCTGCCAGAGCCTTGCGCTGTCTTCCTAACATGCACACATGGTCGCCCGTCCCCATCTACACCGGATGGAGTCTATGCCTCTGTGGGTGCAACATCTGCCTCCCCGCGAGGACCTTGGACCCACAGCCTTGGCTTTGCTCCCTGAGAGATCATCAGATGCCCTTGGAGCAAGGTTCCTTCAAACTGATGTGCTCCCTGAAAGCAAAACAAATACTCACCAGAGTTTGAAGATGTAGTTTAAAAGAAGTGGAATAGCTCATTTATAACTTTCATATTAATTATACTTTTAAATTAATCTCATGTATTTATTTTACTTTTTTTTTTTTTTAAATGTAGCTTCTAGTGAGCTATGTTGCTGTTGGACAGAAGGGTGCCAGGGAGTGGACAGAACATAACGTGGACTTCCTGGGGCTCTGTGCCCCATCCCTGAAGGATGGGGTGGTGGTGGGGGGCCCTGAGGAGCTGTCCTCTCAGCGGTGCTGCAAAGTCCACCCTAATGCCTAACCTCACAGCCAGGCGGGGAGGGACATTTGGGGCTGGCCAGCTCTGTAGCTCCCACTGGGATGTGTGGAATGGCTCAGAGCCCTCAGGGATGCCCCAGCTCTGCCAGCAAGCTGGTTCTGAGCCCTGCCCCACGCCTGGCAGTGGGCACGTGGGTAGGGAACCCTGTTCTACAGACACACATTTGCAAACAAGACCTGGGCAAGACAGCCCTTGAATACAGCAGGAATTCATGATCCCCATTGTCAGCTATGGGGACAGTTGGGGGACAGGGTGCTGGCTACAGGGTGATGGGGTTGGCACTTGCTCTGTCATAGGATGGAGCATTGCTTGGACACAACAGGACTCTGAGGGTGAACTACCACTCAGCTACTGTTTGTTACATGTCCATGTTACTCCAAGTACTGGGACACAGTGAGGACGAGACCCAGGGGAGCTGCCCCTTGGGCTGACATCTCAGGGTGGGGGTCCTGCTGGCCCTGTCTCAGGATCAGGGTGGCCTCAGCAGTCCAGGACTGTGGAGGGGGCACCAGGCCCAAACCTCCTTCTGTTATATGCCACTCGGTGACCAGTCACTCTGGGTATTCTTCCTCATTGCCTCTAGACCCTGAGCTTTCTCAGGTTAAACAAAATAAAAGGTGACATGCACCTTTTAAATAAAATACTTTCAAACCAGCTGGGTGTTGTGCCACATGCCTGTAATCCCTGCCTGTTGTGCCACATGCCTGTAATCCCTGCCT